>NC_077228.1:338550938-338861782 GCF_027887165.1 Monodelphis domestica
TGCCAAAGATGATTCTCCAAAGAGTAACAGAAACTCAGGGGTCATATATACCTTTTGGGGGAACAAAGGGCAGGGAAGTATGATTGATTAGCTCTACATTGGATACAAGAAAAGGAGGAGCCCAGGGTTTGATTGACAGGAAGAGGCTGATGTTTTACACTAGCTACAAAAAGATGTTCCCAGTCAGGGGCTGGATTACTGGTTAATGTGGATAAATTTAAAACAAAATGAGGATACCTAAGACTTGACTGACTACAAATCTTATCTAAACTGGGATCATTAAGTACTTCAAAGTCTATTGTTCAATTCAAAGGTAGGGTGAGTCTGGAGCTTCTCCCAAGACAAGTTCCTAAAGGACAAGGGGCAAATTTGAGAATTTCTAGAAATAAAGTTGACAATCTCTCTCTCTCTCTCTCTCTCTCTCTCTCTCTCTCTCTCTCTCTCTCTCTCTCTCTCTCTCTCTCTCTCTCTCTCTCTCTCTCTCTCTTTCCCCCCCTCCCTGTCTCTCTTTCCCCCTTCTTCTCCCCCCTCCTCTCTCTCTCTCCTTGTCTCTCTCACTCTATCTCTGTCTCTCTCCCTTACTTTGCTCTCTCTCTCTCTCTCTCTCTCTCTCTCTCTCTCTCTCTCTCTCTCTCTCTCTCTCTCCCCCTCCTTGTCTCTCCTCTCTTTCCTCCCTCCCTCTCCCCCCTCTCTCTCTCCTCTCTCTGTCTGTCTCTTCTTGTCTCTCTCACTCTATCTCTGTCTCTCTCCCTGACTTTCCTCTCTCTCTCTGTCTCTCTGTCTCTGTCTCTGTCTCTGTCTCTCTCTCTCTCTGACTGTCTGTCTGTCTGTCTGTCTGTCTGTCTCTCTCTCCCTCCCTCTCTCTCCTCTCTCTTTCTCTTTCCTCTTCCTGTCTCTCTCCCTGTTTCTCTCCTGTCCCGATCCTTTTGTGTTGTTAAAGTATAATACACTTTTTACAGGATTAGACATGGTGAAAGGGTATAAAATAGTTGCCTGTGATGGGAATAGTGTACTCATTTCATTTCAAAATGGCACATATAGGTTCTTGATGCTGTTCCCCCACACTGGTGGTTCAGGCCTGGCTCCATCTCTCCTCAAGGTTCTAGGGGGGGTCTCTCTAATGCTCAGGAGCCTCCATGTGGGGTGTTCTCTCTCCAGTATGGATGGTTACTCTCTCCCTGATATCAGCTAAGTGGCCCAGTAGATAAAGTGCAAGACCAAGAGTCAGGAAGACCTTAGTTCTAATCTGGCCTGAGATACTAACTAGACTAGCTGTATGATTCTGAGCAAGTCATGTAACTTCTCTCTGCCTCTGTTCCTCATTTGTAATAACAATAGCCCCTATTGTTGTGAGGATAAAATCAATATTTATAGAGTATGTTGTAAATCTTGAAGCACTATCTAAACGTAATATTATTATTGCTACTGTGTACATCAGAAATGTTTTAATTAGAGTATAATAAAATAATGCTATAAAGAGAATTCTATTTTAAGGGTGAGATTGAAACCACTCTTATCTCATTTTAACTTTGATTCCTTAATGACCAATCAATCAAAAAACTTTAGGGGGCAGCTGAGTGGCTCAGTGGCTTGAGAGCCAGGCCTAGAGACACTTGTCTTTGAAGTTAGTGCTGATGGAACAATTT
The DNA here is from genome assembly GCF_027887165.1 of Monodelphis domestica. NCBI lineage: Eukaryota > Metazoa > Chordata > Mammalia > Didelphimorphia > Didelphidae > Monodelphis > Monodelphis domestica. The sequence goes on from NC_077228.1 coordinate 338,552,585, forward strand.
ACAGATGAAAGCAAAAAGAACATTTTGGGCACCTCTGTAACTAAATCTCCTCAGAAATAAGGTAATTCAAGGGGGCAGCTGGGTAGCTCAGTGGATTGAGAGCCAGACCTAGAGACAGGAGGTCTTAGGTTCAAATCTGGCCTCAGACACTTCCCAGCTGGGTGACCCTGGGCAAGTCACTTGACCCCGGTTGCCTAGCCCTTACCACTCTTTTGCCTTGGAACCAATCCACAGTATTGATTCCAAGATGGAAGGTGAGGGTTTTTTTTTTAAAAAAAAAGACTTTAGATAAAATATGAAAAATCTTTGAAAGTCATTTGGATGAAGTGACATTATGCTGTATGCTAGTAGGATGAATTGTCTATAAATTATCAACTTGAAAATGGAGAATTCTTTCTAATAATGGCTTTCTAATAATACATGATTATAAAGGAACTACTAGAGAAGGACGAGAAAGGAGAGTCTTTGGCTTCAAACAGGTCTTCTCTATCAATTCTTTGACCACAGAAGGACCTTCCAGCTCTGAAGGGCTTGGGTGTTGCTCTCTCCATCTTCCCACTGGTGTCCTAGCATCATTCCTCCCCCCAACCCCCAACCCCCAGGGATAATAGCAGACCCTATCTTCCCATGAGTGACCCAAATGGAATCCAGGCACCTGGTGAAAATGTCTACACCAGTAGCAGCCAAGGACAGATTGGCCTTTTGGTTCTAAACAGAGTTCAGCAATGCCTGAAGGGAACTTCATTAGTATGCCAAGAATGAGAGAAAAGAACTAAGAGAAATGGAGAGCTGTGAATTACCCCTTTGCCACGATTTACTTAGCAGACTTGAGTAGCTGCTCCAAAGAGGTATTTATGAAGATGAAACTTTAGAATAGTTAGTACAAAACATTCCCAAGAAAGTCTGCAGCTACTTAAGTCTGACTAAGAAAACTGATTCTCAGCTGATTATCTTGGCTGGGAGCACACTTGAGAGGGGCTCAAACCAGTGATGTCAGAGAATCGGCTCCCCTCTTAAAGGAGGACCCCTAGAACCCTGAAGAGGAGATGGAGCCAGTCTAGCACTGGGAAGCCTAGTTATCTATGAGACTGGGAATTGGGAAAGCTGTGCCATAGCTTGGCGTGGGCTACAATATTTTTAAAAAATGAAGTATAGGTTAAGTGTAGCATATTCTGGACAGATTATTTGCTGTGATTACTTACGTCAACATGGCTTGAGCCAAGTGACTTTTTAGAGCAGTAGTCAGTCTCCTAAACTAAATTAGGAGATTAATTACGAAATTAAGTAAATTCAGTCTTCGAAAGGAGAGTGTGATACAGTGGGAGAGGTTTCTGGAGACAAGAAATGTCCCTTGGCTTGGGCTTGGGCTTGGGCTTGGGCTTGGGCTTGGGCTTGGGCTTGGACTTGGCCCCACTTGATGGGGATTGATTGTCTTTTACCTTAGGGTCCATTATTTAGTCTGAAACTTCTAGCCTGAGATTCCCTTTAGGGTAGATTCTCATGGGAAAGGAGAACAAGTACAAGCTTTGGGGTCTCCAACTTAAAAGCTAGTCCTCAAACTCGGGGTTCATCAGATCTTACTAGGCTACCAGTTTGGGATTTCTAGATTCCATGTTGACACTAGAGAAAAGACAAAGAAAAAAACTAAACTAATTTATTTCCTACAAAATTGTATTTAACCCATTTTAAGAAGAAATATGAGGAAAATTCTCTTATCACTATTTAGAATGAACTCAATGATGTGGAATGGAGTTTCCAGACAAATTATATTGTTATCATGTTAAGGGTTTGAGATGCCTCAGGCTGTGGATTTTCACATGACCAAAATATTATAAATAAGTTTCTTTGCTTTACAATTGCTTTAATTTGTTAGTAAATTATATATATATATATAATTCAATAATTTTAATATCCACTTAATTATAGAGAAATAAGGATAATTGCTATGGGTAAAGTGGTTGTTAATGCTTATGAAATAAGTAGTTGATGAATTTGGAGTGGAGACTGAAGCTCACTAATTAATTAATGAGAAAGAGATTATAACTTTACTAATGAGATGGAAATTATTCAAGCATACTTCTGAATCACTCCAGAACTCAGGAAAAGAAAAGTAGAGTTTGGACTGCATCAGGTTACATATTAGTGATCATGGTCAGGCCTTTACATGCCTGTTCCATGTGAAATATTTGTAGCTCCAAAGAGAACCATGAACCATCCTTCCATTTTGCAGGCTTCCCTGCAACTTCTCCTGGTTTCATTTACAGGAAGAATGTCAGTATTAATCTGACTCACTCCTTAAGTAATATGTCAGCTCATCTTGACTCTGGGCATTCTCTCTGACATTTCCCCATACCTGGAATGCTCTCCCTCCTCTTACTTGGACTATAGACCTTCCTGGATGCCATTAAGTCCCAACTGAAACCTCACCTTCTACAGGAAGCTTTCTCCAATGCCTCTTAATTCTAGTAATTTCACTCTGTTAATCATTTCCTAGTGTAGCTTGCTTTGAATATATTAGTTTGCATGTTGTCTCCCCCATTTAGATTGCAAGCTTCTTGAGAGCAAGGACTGTTTTTTGATTCTTTTTGTGTCTCTGATGCTTATCATAGTTCCTGGCATATAGTAGATGCCTAGTAAATATTTGTTGATGGAATGATGGCTCACTTGATGATGGGCCCATATTTTTAGTACCAATAGTGAAAGCATTATTTATATGTGGTCTAAAAACTGTGATTCTTAGTATTATCCTACTTCTCTGACCTGTTCCCTACAGAAATTGAGGCTGAGGGTCTTCTAGTAATTTTTCTTTGTTTCATGAGTTGTCATGACCAAAGAATGAATCACCTAGAGGCTGGCTAGACTACTGGTGATGAGCCTCTCCATCCAGTCCTAAGCTCTCAAACCTTTTCCAGCATGAAAGAACCTGCTGGTGCTGTACTTTGCTGACATAGCCTCCAAGAGCCCAGGGAGACTTCCATCCTCCATGGTGTATTTGAAGGCAAGGCAAGACCAGGTGCCTTTATTAAATGTTTACCATACAGTGGAATTGCTCATTGGCTTCGGGAGGGGGAACAGAGGAAGGGAGGGAAAGAACATGAATCATGTGACCATTGAAAAATATTCTAAATTAATTAATTAAATAAATGAAAAATTTTTAAGTGTTTACCATGTTTCAGGTAGCGCGTTCAGCACTGGAGATGCATATACAAACAAAAAGAAAACATTAGAGGAGTTTATATTCCAATGGGAGAAAATCACACACAAAAGAAAGCTGGAAAGCTAAGGGAGGAGGAAAAGGGTCGGAAGTAGAGTTGGGGAAATGAGAGATGGTGAGTTCGGATCCCTTTTCAAAATGGAAACCCAGTAGAGGAACCCTCCAGAAGGAGAAGTTTTCAAGCTTATTATCTGCTTCTAAGAAGGAGGCCAGCATGGCTGAGGGATATTCCAGGATGAGAAAGTCTCAGGTGCCAGAGGAAATTTCACAGAGATACTATAGCTGAAGCCTAGTGCCAAAATCTACTCAAAAGCCTTAAGGGGACAGGTCCTTGGCTCAGTAGATTGAGTCAGGTCTAGAGATAGAAGGTACTGGGTTCAAAACTGGCCTCAGACCCTTCCAAGCTGTGTGACCCTGGGCAAGTCCACTTAACCCCCACTGCCTGGCCCTTACTGCTCTTCTGTCTTGAAACCAATACACATTATTGATTCTAAGACAAAGGTAAGGGTTTAAAAAAAAGCCTTGAAGTAGGATTTTTATAGAAAGAATTGCTTATTACACTGTACAAAGGCTTGTATAGATTGCCTCCCTCTGACTTCTACCCAAGTAGTTCTGGACACTTTCCTATTGCTGGATGTCCCTATCCCAGAGATGGGAATCTTGGGTCTCAAGATAAGCCTGTGACTGATTCTGAAGCTGTTTCTATCATGAATCCGTTTGCTTCACAAGTCATCCTGCTGAGTAAGGGTAAACATGGTGACTTTCTCTACTTGAATCCACATACCAGGAAATAATCAGCTAGACTACACTTTCATTAAGTAGTGTTTTTTTGACGTCTTCCATCTATTTTTCCAGAATCTTCTTAAGCATTCATAGCTGTGATCAAGTGGGTAAAATAATACCTCTCTTTAGTCATTTTAACACCAAGGTAAAAATCATTGTTGATGAAATGCACTTCTATAATGAAGCTGAATTCAATGATATAATTAAAAATAAGTACACTGTTATAATGAATGCATGATTACAGTATGGTCTTTCACATAAAGAACAATGTGGTTTTATAAATAGGCTGTTTTCTTTTCCAAAGGTTGCCAAGAAGTATGTGGAGAAATCCTAATTCTAGCACCTAGAGGCATCATTAAACTTTAAGTATAGGAACAAAAACTAAACATTTCAAATATCCAGTTTGGTGAGTGTAAATATATTGATTCTTCCACTTGGGGGCCAATTCACTTTAAATGATTTGCAAGTTAAGTCCTGAGTACTATAGTCAGCTCCCTCTTTTTCTGGTGGCATGGCAGAACTTGCTAGGCCTTTTCACCCCAAGGCCCCAAAATGAATACTGTGAGTTCCAGAAGAACCAGGCAGGGCCTCATTGTTTGAGTCTTTGAAGCTCATTATCTGCTTCTGAGAGTTGTGCAGTATTGCCTATTGGTCAAAGCTGCAAGAAGGAACCAAAACAGGGGATTCCTTTCTGGCAATTCATTACTAAACAAATGATAGTCTTTTTCAGATTCCTGCACCAGAAAAATGGGGTAAAAGAAAAAAAGCCACTTATTTCTCATATAGTCCTTAGCACAGTGCCTGGCACATAATAAATGTTCTATCTGTCCATCTTTCATATCAAATTAAAAACTAACCCATAGCATGATCTTTTGTTATTCTTAAGTAATTCCCCATTTCATCCTTCTAAAAGAGAAAAAAAGAGAAAAGAATGCTTGATCAAGCTCTTTCCCTACCAACTTGTAGCTATATAGATTAGAATTCTTTTGTTGTAATTCTTAGTCAGATATGTGGATGGATAACTTCATTGTGTCCTTCAAAATATCAGAGCCTCAATGATGACTCCAGTTCTTATCTAACCTTCTTTTGTCAGTGATGTCCTCCCTGGAACATGCCCCAAGGTAACAACCCTGGAAAACTTTGTTTCTCATGGTGGTGAGAAGGTTCTAGCAGGAAAAAAAAAATTTGCTGAGATTGAGATAAAAGCACAACTACATTTCAATGAAGCCATCCCAAGGCTTTATTTCAAGTCCTTGGAATCAATCTGATTCAAGTTTCTGACACAGTGAGAAGCATAAAATTACTTTGTACATCAAGTAAAAACTGTGCAAAGGGGCACTTTCACTGTACTCTAGACAACATACAGCTCTTTATTTGTATTTGCGAATTCCCTATTTTAGTAAGTTTCCCTATAATAGGGGAACTGCCTAGATTGCACCAAGGTCTATGGGCTCAGGTCATAATGCTATTTATTTTAAATGCGGTCTTCTGCCCTTGAATTTTGTCTTTACACTGGAAGTTGTATTATATGTAAAAGTGTATAGTTTTTATGTCAGTGTGTACAAAACAATGGATATTTGGTTTATCTAAATGTATAGCAGTGAAATGACTGCTTTGGTACATTTGCAATAAGAAGTTTTAATATTTAAAATGTTGACAATGTACAAAAAATTACTTTGTACATTGAAATTGATCAGTCTAGATATTTAACTATTCACACAGGGAAAAGTAATATATTTTATATATGTGAGGCAATATATATGTAAGGCTAACTTTTAAAGCATTGATTTAAGGATATTTGGAATTTAAATACAACAGGTCTTATTTAATTAAGCTCTTTCAATCCCATAACAAAAAATGGAAAACTGTGTAGCAGCAAAACTATATGAAAGAAATCAGAAAAAGTAAATCATTGGGGAAAACCAATTCTAATGATATTTATGTTGTCATTAGAGTGTTGTGGGGTTCAGGAAGGATATCTTTTGCAAGAATGCAAGACTCCAAAACGTGGCTTAAAAATAAAGAGAAATTTATTAATTTGGAAAGTAATGTTGAATCTGACCAGGAGGCAGAAAAGGTGGAAGCCTGCCTCATATGTGGAACAGCATGGGTGGCAGAGCTGTTCCTCAGGAGGACAGCAAGACAGCATGGGCTGACAATTCTGGGGTTTTTATATTCTTTTACAGCAGTGAGGACATGACTCTGGGGCAAGGGTTTGGGGAGGAGTTTTGTCCAAAGGCATAGGGGTGGTTCTCATGATTCTAAAACCATTCCCCCTATGATCCTTTGGGAAAAAAGTCTCCCCAATGGATCATGAAAACAACTAATTTATAACTTGAACTAGAGGCATATACAAATATACTGTATTTGTATGTATTACAGTTTTAAAGGGAAATTACAATAATTTGGGGATAAGGAGAAAATAAAAGAGAAAAGGAACAACACCAAAAAAAGGTGCATTGACAAAAAGCCAATTAGGGGTGTATAAATGGAGATTTTGAACCTTAGACTTGATTCCCCAGAAGTCCTTGGTATTTCCCAGAATTCCCTATAATCTCCCCTGAGTCTCCACATTGGTGATATCACATTATTGGTATTTAACTAGAAGTAACGCCTCCCATGTCTCTCTTGCAATGATGCAGCAAGTATGGTAGTAAGGTGGGGATAGCTGAAAATGGCTAACCAGCCATGGGCATGTGGTTTTTATTTTGTATCCCCTTTATTCTTTGATTTCTAATGACCTTTAATAAACCTCATAAAATATAATATTTTTATTACTAGAGATAAAATTTAATTTTTACAGGGGGAAGTCCCCTTTGGCATAAGAATGTACATGCAAAACAAAAGCATTCAACCCTCCCAAAGTTCAAATTCGCCATATCTCAAAGTTCACTCTGGATCTTCTGGTACAGCATGTGGTCTCTGCAGGCATCTTCATAGTGCCTTCTAGATTATGGGAGGTAATTGCTTGTTTTAAATTTGGCTCAAATTCAAGTCAAAGTTCACAACAATAACATAATCCCTTTGAGGAAAATAATAATACATCCCCCCTCCCCCGAGGAAGATACAGGGATACATGTAGGAATTACAGAGGGATACATGGTTGAGTCATAAGGCATATGAATCAAGTATTAAAAAACATCAAGGAATCAAATAATTAAAAAAAATAACCTTTAAGTCAGATAAAAAATATAAAAAAGAAAACTTGAAAAAAAATTCTGGGAAGAAGGAACAAAGAAAAAAATCACAACTCACAACAAGTTCTTATAGTGATTCATATCCCATAAGTGAACAACAACAATTAGTCACTAACCCAATTTAGCAATCTGGACTACAGTAAGTTGTCACATCACTAGAGAAAATAGAAAAAGAGACTAGATCTTGAGACAAATGGGAAATAGAATTCCGTGGTTCAACCTACTGTGGGGTGAGCCAGCCTTCCACAAGGGATGGGGTCTTGGAGGTGGGATGGTGTCAGCAAAATAATGGATGGAACACAGATTTCACATTCAACCCACAGCACAGGTTTCACAGGATAAACTGATCCACTTTGGCTGAGGTCTGGCTTTATTTTATATCCTCATGATCACATATCTACTTGGCACAGAGTTTCATTCTCAACATACATGCTTCCAAGGAACCTAACAACAGAAAGGAAGCCTAGGGATATAGTCAATGAAACATTGTTGCTAAGTGCAGGATCAGAGGGTAGAATCAACATGGTCCAGATATAGGTTAGGGAATTCAGAGCATACATTTGCCAGAAGTTTTTATGCCTAGAAAAGAAGGTCCTATCTAAGTGGGTATATAAGAATCCTTAGGTTTAATTTTGTAAGTGGACTCTCCTGGTAATATCCTGGGGGGACAGAGTGGAACATCTGTATTAACCTTGCAAGCATGTTGCTCTCATTTATTTTTCCTGGGATTAAGTAAGAATAATAATCATAGCAATTCCAATAATAAGGGGATGGTAATAAGGAAAGTCACTTAGGGCGGTTTCAGTAGATGTTTCCATCCTTCCTGGGGGCTGCTTTGCAGTCCCTGGTTTCCACGTGGACTGTGACAAACTGTGTTCTTTGATAAATCCCAGCATCAACCCTTTTCTTCGTTTTTTCGGGATAATGGAGCCAGAGTAATTGATGTTATATGCTTAATATACAGTATGATACAAGGAAGTCCTGCATTTAACACATGTTAAAGAGCCACAACCTTGAGTCTCAGACATGATCAAGTCATTGTGCTTTTTGTGGAGAATGTCATCAATCCCGGTAAGATTGGTTTGGTTTCTTTCACCTTTTTTGTGCTTGTTTATTGCTTTGCAAGTCAAGTTCTATGTTCCTTTGTGGTCTGTTTGTCCTTGGATTAGACATAGTCATCGAGCAAAAGTCTCATAATACTTAAATAACTAGTGGCAGGTTGCCATTGTCCAAGTCTTTTTGGATATGTGTTTTATATGCTAGGTAAATGAATATCTTAGCTTATGCTATTGCAAAAAGTAAAAATAGTTTAAAAAATTTTTCAATACTAGTGATGTGTGCCAAAAACAAAAAACAAAAAAAAATAAAATAAAATAAGAAGGAAAAAATCAAATACTGTATGACACATGTAGGAAGAAAATAAAATGTTAAACTTGTGTATATTTCACAATTATAGAGGTAAAGTATAGGACTAGTTTTCAAAAAATAAGCTTCATTTCCTCTTTTACTTTCCATGATCCACAGTGTGAGTGCAAATAAGGTACACAAAACAATGTGAGTGTAAATGAGGTAGATAAAGCAATAATACATTCAAGAAAATGCAAAAGAAAATTAGTAAAGGCACAAAATGTTACAAAAGGCACATCAGGTCAATATAGGTCACTAATAAAGATTTTCTTTTATGGATACTACATGTACTGCCCTACAAGGCAATTTGTACAAATACAAGGATCAATCAAATAAAGTGCAACAAAATAGTATCAATCCAGCAATAAAGAAGTCCAGTCACAATCATTAATCAAATGCAATCAGTGAAAGCAATTATTCTTCATCAACAGAAGGTACTCATTTTACATGGCTACAAAGAATCCAAGAGTCCCTCTCTCCATTTTTTTATGGCTGTTGTTGTAGTTAGTAGGATCTGGAATGGTCCATCATAATCAGGTTCAGTTGACCCACTACATTTGAAATTCTTTATGTACACACTATCATCTGGATTTAAATAATGAAGCGAGAAGGCAATGGGGCCTACTTGAACAGCAGCTCCAGAGTTGTGGAGTTCTCAAAATTTTGCTTGTAATTGTCTGATATATGTATTAATGGTTGTATCCCCTTCTAACAGTGAGATATAGGCTGGAGCCAATGGTTGTTTCTGAATAGGTGAATATCCAAATAGCATCTCAAATGGTGAGATATATAAATCACCTCTGGGTTGGCTTCTGGGATAAAAATAGGGCCAGAGGTAGAATGTCTCTTTATTTGATTAATATCTTTGTCTTTGGAAATATCAAGGTCTAGATATAAACCCCCAAGGTCAATGAGCTTATCCATGAATTGTGAGGGTGTCTCATCATCTGACTGTCTAAGGCTTTCAAATTTTGACCATGCTTCTGTATCCTTGGAGCATTCTTGTGTAGCTGTTATAATGGCCTCCCTACAATGATTTAATTGCCACTGGTCCTTGGTACGATTATAATCCCATGCAGGATCCTGAGCTGGCCAATGTGCTGTACCATACCCCTAGACCTTGTTAACATGAGAGATGATTTTATTTTTCTCATATTCATTTAGAAAAGCATTGAGATAATTCTCAACATCCTTATTGGATGGGTCATATTGATAAAAAAAAAATCAGCCATCTTCTTGGTCACCACAAGGAGTCTGCACTCAAAACGAGATACCTTATATTTCAGTTCTCTAATTTCTTGAGGAGTGAAAGGTATATGGTGTCTGAGGGTCATCACATCCCCATTGCATCCTATTTCAAGCAATTTCCTTAAGTTGACTGTGGGGATTCCGAAGCAACATGGGTAGGAACAGATATGGTAGCAGAACAAGATTTATTTGGGGATAGGGTTGGTTGTGGGGTGGGAGAAAGGGCAGGAGAGGATGGGGGATTAGAAGAAGTATAAGGGAAAGTAACATAAGGAGTTGCAGAGCATGACAGAGATATTGCAGAGCACAAGAGAGAAGGGTCTGCACCTGATGTATACAAGAGGGGTGTCTCATCTCCATTTTGAGAAAAATAGGATTGTCCTCTATTTATGGTTCAGGAACAGGCTCACAAAATTCAGACTTGCTTTGGATGGGATCAGTATTTTTCATTAGATCATGTAAGTGTTTGAAATTTTTTGATTGAATTTTTCTTTCAACCTGCATTTGCTCATATGGTAGCATTTTTTGTCTTAAGAATGAAGATCAAAAAAATAAAATTTCCTAGGAGTACAAGGAGAACGAGGGAATTTGGAATCTTACATGCCTCTAATTGGGTAAAAAGCAGAAGGCTTTCATGTATGGTAGCATTTATGCTGCTCAGAATTTTGATTAAAAAAGGAAAAAAATAATGTATATATTTTTATTGATTTTTTGAAAAATTATTATTATAAGGGGTGGGAGTAGAAGGTGAGGGTATTTAGCTTATTTTATTTTTTATGATTTCAATGAATTTTTATTCATAAAAAGGGGCAGAAATTTTAATTATTTATTTATTGCTGCCTTTTAGTGGCAGCAAACAAACACTTTAGCTAAGCAGGAAAAGGGAAAAAATAAAAGAGAAAAAAAAGAAGAAAAGAGAGGGGAAAAAGTAGGAAAAAAAATCAGTGCTTAATATTGACCTATAGTGGCCAAGAGGCAATACTACAAGTGGGAGGGGTTAGGAGCATGGTTTGGGCTGGGTTTCAGAGTAAGGAGTGTGGTTATAGACTGCCAGAAACTAAAATGGAGGATATAACTATAGATCGGGTGAAGACTGAGAGATATGGAAGTAAGGCAGATTTGGTAAATCAAGGAGGGCTGGGAATTAAGCTGGGGTGGTTAAAAGAGGTCCAGGACCCTCCCAGACAAGACAAAGAGCCTGGTGGAGCCTAGGGGGCAATCAGCTGTCCAGCAGGGACAGGGCCTTCCCTTCAGCCCTGGCTGGGGAAAGGGAAGCTTATACTTACCAGCTAGAATGGGATCAGGGCGGCAAAAAATGGTAGAAGCATCAGCAATGCTGGGGTGGGCCCCAGGGCTGAGGTAGCAGCTCAAGCTGGTGCCAGGCTGGGATGTTCTGGCTGTGTAAGCTAGCAGGAGCTGTAAGCCAGGCTGGAACTCACTGTGGCTACAAAACCCCAACAGCCACTTTGGGCCTTGGGCAGCAGAAGCCAAGCCGGGCGTAGCTAGGGTCCAGCAGCTACAGCGCCCGGGGTTGGGCATGGAGGCCAACAGAGAGTGGCGGCAGGCAGCATGAGCTGGGAAGCAGCTGTAGCTGTAATCCAGTAGCAGTTTTTAAACCATGGAATAAGCCTCTGCTGGGGCAGCTACAAGAGCAACCTGGGTTTGAAAAGTCCCCACAGAAGGGGTCATTAAAAAAAAAAATTCTCAGTTCAGATCCCTTCATAGTCAGCCAATTGTAAAGATTAGAATTAATAATTTGATACTCCAAGTGTTATTTTAATACTATTTATTAAAAATCAACTTAGAGAAAAAAGGAAAAATTAGACACTAACTGCCTAGCTCCATGCTGCTACTCCCAGCCCAGCTTCCAGCAGAGAGCAAGCAGAGCCACCTGCTCAAAACTGAAACTGAATACAAAATTAACCCATGATTCAGGACAGGAAAAGGGAAAAGAGGATTGTGGGAAATGCAGTCTATAGGGTTCGAGATTCTAAATCAATACAAGACCTTCTTCATTGGTTTTTGGAATTAGAAGCAAAAAAATCAAAGGATAATTAAAACAGAATAAATTATAATCAACATGGAAAATACCAGAATGCTGATCCTGGGTTTGTTTTTTTTTTCCTGAAGTAGGAATCTAAGATGCTAATGGATTTCTTTTTCTTTGGATTCTATATATAAAATGCTAACTCAAATTCCACAGGGGAAGAGGAATAAACTTTCACATGAAGATCCTAACAAGACCATACTGAGTAATATTTCTTTTTTTTTTTTAAACCCTTACCTTCCATCTTAGAATCAATACTGTGTGTTGGTTCCAAGGCAGAAGAACGAGGCAATGGGGTTAAGCGACTTGCCTAGGGTCATACAGCCAAGAAGGGTCTGAGGCTAGATTTGAACTCAGGACCTCCTGTCTCCAGACCTGGCTCCTTATCCATTGAGCCACCTAGATGCCTCAAATAGTATTTGAACTTTCAATGCTCATTGTCATGACCATGCAATGGGAATGGTTGATGAATTAATCCACTACTTGTCAGACATGGAAAGGGCTAAAAAAATTTCTAGACTTGGTTTAAGTATTGATAACTCCCAAAGTTTATGCTAGAAAGATCACTATATACATTTGAAGAAGCAGATTACTATTTCTAGAGGAATTAAAAGAACTAATAGTCATCAAGAAAGTAAACTCACAAAATTTAGATTGAAAATTGAATCATACCCACACATAAGACTTGAGAGTCTTAAGTCTTACTTATAAGAGATTTAAATTTCTTTTTTATTTTATTTTATTTTATTAGATGATTTAGAATATTTTTCCATGGTTACAAGACTCATGTTCTTCCCTTCACCCCCTTCCCATATGTGATGCACAATTCCATTGGGTTTAACATGTGTCATTGATCAAGACCCATTTCCATATTATTAATATTGGCACTAGGGTGATCATTTAGAGTCTACTTTCCCAGTTAGAGCCCCATCAACCAATGTGATCAAGCAGTTGTTTTTCTTCTGTGTTTTTACCCCCACAGTTCTTCCTCTAGATGTGGATAGTGTTCTTTCTCATATGTCCCTCCAAATAGTTCTGGATCATTGCATTGCTACTAGTAGAAAAGTCCATACATTCAATTGTGCCATAGTGTGTCAGTCTCTGTGTATAATGTTCTCCTGGTTCTGCTCCTTTCACTCTGCATCAATTCCTGGAGGTTGTTCCAGACTCCATGGAATTCCTCCACTTTATTATTCCTTTTAGCACAATAGTATTCCATCACCAACATGTACCACAATTTGTTCAGCCATTCCCCAATTGAAGGGCATCCCCTCATTTTCTAATTTTTTGCCACCACAAAGAACGCAGCTATGAATATTTTTGTACAAGTCTTTTTCCTTATTATCTCTTTAGGGTACAAACCCAGCAATGCTATGGCTGGATCAAAGGGCAGACAGTCTTTTAGTGTCTAAAAGGGCTTCAAATTTCTGCCTATCCTCAAAACATTCATTTTCTCACCTTCCCTTTCGTTTTCTGGCTACCATCTCAATAACAACATTGACTTTAATGGGTGTTTTTTTACAGTTTACAAAGTGTTTTACTTACAACTTTATGGAATAGGGAGGACAAGTGTCAGGATGATAAAGTTTTACAGACAGAAAGGACCTTATATGTCATCAGAAACAATGAGATCTTGAAAAAGGAGATATTTTTTAAAACTATGGGAGAGGAACTTTGACCAACAGAGGGTAGAAAATGATAAAAAATTGAATATTTAAAAATGAAGTTTTTCCACAAAAAAAGCAAAGTAGTTAGAATAAGAAAGGGAACAATTAACTGGGGAAAAGTATTTGCAGTGAACTTCTCTGATAAAAGTTTGCTATCTAATATATATTGTGAATCAATTTGTAAGAATCAATGTAAAAAACAAATATATATAAGAATTAACATTTAAAACAGGAGTCATTCCCCAAGAGAGATTCTGGCCCAAAAATGTGAATAACCCTTTTCCAAAGAAGAAATGCAAGCTATCAACAACAAGCATATGAAAAAAAATTGTTCTGAATCATTTATAAAAAAAATTGCAAATCTGGAATTATGCCCAGAGTTATAAAATTGTGTATACCCTTGGACCTAGCAATTCTACTGTTGGATCTGTATCCCAAAGTAACCAGGGGAAAAAGAAAAAAAAACCCTTTATGTTCTAAAATATTTATAGGCCCTCTCTTTGTGGTAGGAAGGAACTGGAACCTGAGGGGATCTCTATCAATAGGGAAATGACTGAACAAGTTGTTGGCATATGACTGTGGTAGAATCCTACTGAGTCATAAGAAATGGTGAGTGGGTTAATTTAGAAAAACATAGAAAGAAAGGCCAAATGAAATTTAGAAAAGTGAAATTTTTAGAGCCAAGAGAACATTATATATAACCACAGAATTAATGTTAGAAAAATAACTTGTGAATGTCCAGAAAGAACTGAAACATAGAAAGTGATGAAAGACAGTTTATAAATACTTTTTGTAAATGATGCCTTCTCAAAAAAATTAAAAAACAAACAAACATAAATTAATCCCCCAAATGCAGATAATATTGTACCCCACTTAAAGAAAACAGTATTCTGAGAAGGTGTCTACATAGGCTTTACTATACTGATGAAAGGGTCCATGACCCAAAAAAGGTTAAAAACTCCTTCCTGCTTTAGAATATAAGTTCCTTGAGGGCAGGAACAATTTTGCTTTTTCTTTGTATCTACTGTGTTTGTCACCTTGCCTAATACAAAATAAGTATTTAATAATTGCAAATTGATTAATTGGAAGGCTTGGGGCTGATGATAAGATCAAAGATAGGAGCTTCTCTGAGTATAAGAGGGCATCAATATGTATTTTGAAGTCCTAAGTTTAAGGGAATGATTTGGGGGGAAAAGGAGACTGTGAGCCAGGCCAAGAACTCCTTGAGGAAAGAGAGAAAATGATACAATGGCTGATAGATCACCAAAATCTAGAGTGAAAGAGAGAGGCAGAGAGACAGACAGACACACAGACACAGACAGACACACACACACACACACACACACACACACACACACATACAGAAAGAGAGAGACACAGAGAGAGATGGATAGAGATTGATAAATGGATGGATGGATGGATGGATGGACAGATTGATGGATAAATAGATAGTTATAAATTGTATCTCAGAAAAGGGTTGCTAAGAGGTGGAAATACAGGGAAAATGGAATTTCTTCCCCTGCCCTTGTCTGTGGAAGGAGGGGGTAGAAGGAACTGCCATGAGAGAAGGTATACCCAATAATAGTAGGGGTAGTGAAGCATTGTGTTATGGAGGAGGGGTAGAGAGCAAGCAGGTTTCTGTGACTCAGGGAAATGTTTACTACAAAAAACAATCGATTTCCTCATTTGTAGCATGAAGATAGACTGGATTTCCAGGATCCTTCAAGATTTATCATTCTATGACTCTGTGAATAGGAACTCCCAGAGGATCTCTTTGTAGAAGAATAGGACAGAGGTCTAATTTCCACATGACTTGTCATTTGCCTATTGCAAAAGGTACCCAAATTATGTTCTCAGGTACTTCCTCTTCACTTTTGAAGCACATGTGTAATCCAAGTTAAGGAAGCTGCTTCATAAGGTCCTGTCTTACTGAGAGAGATGGATGAAAATTTTCTTTGAAGCTGAAGAAGTGGTATAGGTAACATAATGACAATTATTGGTAGGGAGAGGCAGGAAAGCACGTTATTTCCCAGATGATATAATTACCCCAGTCTTCCTTTCCTTTTCAGTCCCACATCCTATTCAATTGTGGTTGTTGTCAGCTTCAGAAATTTTCATTTGGGCTTCCCAGTGGAACTAGTTGCAAAGATTAGTATTAATTAGCATAAGTTCTCATTATTTCCTGAAATGAGGAGTGAGATCCCAAAGAGCCTTTTCAGTCCAGTCAATATAGAAATATAGATTTAGAGCTGGACAAGACCTCAGAAGGGAACTAGTAAAACTTCCAAAATTTGCAGAGGAAATTAAGGCTCAGGAGCTGAAGTAACTTTAAGGAGAGACAGTAGGCATCAGAAGCCAGATTTGAACCCATTTGATTCCAGAGTCAACGCTCTTTCCAATATCCTCACAGCTATCATCCTGGGAAGAAACTCTTGAGGAGAAGGGGCCAGCCATCTCCATCAACTGGCACCCAGTTGCCCCTTGAGTGGGTGGCAAACGAAGGTAGTTGAAGCAGCAAGGCACCCTGAGGGAAAGAAACAGGAGGCAGCACATGCCAGATGTATTGAATCATCACCATTACCATGACCACCATCTCCTCTCAAACCCTGATGGAAACACTCCAGGACCCTGAACCCAAGAACCCTAGGGATAGCAATGTTTCTAATCCAATGCCCACAGCCATCGCTCTGGGAAGTAACATGTATGGAGATACAGGTTGGCAACTGCTCCTGCACGTACAGCCATAGCTACCAACAACCAAGAAAAAGTTCCTGCCACCAAAATCCCTGGCATTGTCAAATGGTTCCACTTCAGGAAGAGATGATATTTTATCAGTGGAAATTATGTTAAGGAAGAAGATTAACATTTGCTTTGTTGTTTCATACTAAGGACAATGGAATTTTTCCATCTGACTTGCAGATGGAATCTTCCATATGTGTTTTCTCCTACTTTAGAATGGGAGCTCTTTGTGAGCAAGGACTGTCTTTCCTGTTTCTATCTTTAGAGCCTAACACAGTGCTTTGCACAGAGTAAGTGCTAATAAATGCTTTATCCATCCATTTGCTGCACTGGGATCTATGTTTATAAAAAACTGGAATTACATTGTAGTTAGATCTTTTACAGAACTTTTATTTTATTTTAAATTAATTAATTAGTTTGTTACATTAAAATTCTCAAGTATCTTCCTCCTTTCCCTCCTTCCTTACACTAGGCATCATTTAACAAAAAGATATATGTATATATAAAACTATGTCTTGCTTATTTCTGTTTATCAGTTCTTCCTCTGGAGGTGGACATATACAAATCATTCTTTAAACAATATTTCTGTTGCTGTATGTAATGTTCTCTTGGTTCTTCTTGTTTCATTCCTCATAATTTCATGTTGGTCTTTCTATTTTTTTTTAATTTACCTGTTTGTCATTTCTTATGGCACAGTGGTATTCCCACAATCATTTTGACAACTTGGTTTAACCATTCCCCAATTAATGGGCATCCCCTCAGTTTCCAGTTCTTTTGCCACTACAAAGGGAGCTACTATAAATATTTTAGGACATACAGATTCTTTTTCTTTTCCCTGATCACCTTAGGAAATAAACCTAAAAGTGGTATTGCTGGATTAAAAGATGTACTCGGTTTTGTAACTCTTTAGGCATAATTCCAGATTGTGATTAGGACTTGAAGTTCAAGGCTCATAGAATTAGATCTGGAAGGGAATTCAGAGGTCATCGAGTCCAGTTCCCTAAATTTACACTTGAGTAAACTGAAACCCAGAGAGTTTAAACCATTTGCCCAAAGTCACATGTGCAGTAAGTGGCAAAGCTGAGATTCCAAACTGTGTCCTCTAGCTCCAAATCCCATTTCTACAAAACCAAAGTGGCAAAATTTGAAAATGTAAATGGTAAGATTTATCAGCCAGCAATGTGAAACAAAATGCACTTCCTTTCCAGCCCCTGCCCCCAACACATAAGGAAGATAAATAACTAAAGTGGAAGGAAAATATTTTATGGTTTTGTTGAAAATGAAAAGATTAGTGGAAAAGACCAACCTCTGATTTAGATTACAGTAAATCATATTGATCCTGTAAAAGAGCAAACTCATTTATTGCAATAGAGTGTCATTTAATGCTAACAGAAAGTACCTTTGTCCTTTTTATAGAGCCCTTACTGTCAATTAGGGTAGAATTTTCTTGCTTTAAGCAAAAAATCATATAAAAAATAAATTACATAAATGGCTTTAGTAGGTTTCCATTTGAATGGAACTAAAATTTACCAAAGTGGTTTTGATATCTTTTAAAACCTATTCACATGGAATTTTACCTGGCATTTTCCAGGACTGTTATGTTTGAAATGGTACTGCTGATTTATACACTTAAAAATTTTTCCATATTGTTCATTTTTGTAGGTGAATAATCTTACAAAACCAAAACACCAAAACATATACCCAATTAAACAAATGAAAAGTGCTATGCTTTTATCTGCATCCCTACTCTAACAGTTCTTCCTCTGGAGGTAGATAGTATTCTTTGTCTTAAGTCCTTCAGAATCGTCGTGGATCACTGTATTGTTGAGAGTAGTCAAGTCAATCAGAGTTGATCATTCCACTATATCACTATTACCATGTACAATGTTCTCCTGGTTCTGCTTATTTCACTCTGCATCAGTTCATAAAGGTCTTTCCAGCTCTTTCTGAAATCATCCTGTTCATCATTCCTTACAGCACAATGGTACTCCATCACCATCATCTACAACATTCCCTTCAGTCATTCCCCAACTGAGGGACATCCCTTTAGGGCCACTACTAATTTAGAGTAGTGTTAGAACAAATTAGTTTTGGATAAACATATGGCAATGTATGTGTATCTGTTTTGATATTTAGTATCTAAAATTGAGAGAAAATATTTTCATGTCTTTTATTTAACCTCTTAGTTATAAATATTTGTTAAAACAAAAATGAGGCTATTAATTGAATTATTATAGATTTTTATTTTTGGAGATTATCATCTAACTCTACCAGGTCTTCAATGTAACACTTGTCTTTGAAGTTAGTGCTGATGGAACAATTTACAGATGAAAGCAAAAAGAACATTTTGGGCACCTCTGTAACGAAATCTTCTCAGAAATAAGGCAATTCAAAGGGGCAGCTGGGTGACTCAGTGGATTGAGAGCCAGGCCTAGAGACAGGAGGTCCTAGGTTCAAATCTGGCCTCAGATACTTCCCAGTTGTGTGACCCTGGGCAAGTCACTTGACCCCCATTGCCTAGCTGTTACCACTCTTCTGCCTTGGAGCCAATAGACTCCAAGATGGAAGGTAAGGGTTTAAAAAAAAAAGAAAGAAGACAATTCAGCCTTCTTGTGAATTTTACAGTGAAAATTTAGTGTCTTTTCAGTACTTATGTATTTTATCTTATTTTTTTAAGTGTGTATGTAGATTTTTCTTTTTCTTTATGAGAATATATGTTTTTTAACTTGTGGCAGTATTTATTTATTTTTATTTTATTTAATTAGTCAATTTAGAACATTATTCCTTGGTTACAAGAATCATATTCTATTCTTCCCTCCCTTCCCCCTATCCCTTCCCCTAGCTGAGGCATAATTCCACTGGGTTTTACATATATCCTTGATAAAAATCTATTCCCATGTTATTGATGTTTGCACTAGGATGTTCATTTAGAGTCTACATCCCCAATCATATCCCCCTTGACCCATTAGGTGTTTCAAGTCCCACAGATCTTCCTCTGAATGTGGATAGCGTTCTTTCTCTCTTTATGAGAATATAAAATCATTACATGTATTTGTTCTTATGTTATTTAATTTGCCACTGAACAAATGGTTTCTTTGCTCCTAAAATTTTATAATGATTAAAAAAAAAGACTATTCCAGGTGAAATTGTGAGCAGACTTGTCCTTTCCTTTATTTTCAGATCCTCCTGGAATTCCTTTAGGCATCCACTGCCCCAATGAAAAAGGAGATTAAATAAACAAATATATACCAAAGTGTAAGGTGACTCTTCCAAGGGTGACTCATTTTAAATGACAGGGTAAGGCTTACCATGAAGGAATGAATCACTAATGGTGAAATTTTAGGCGATGAAGTATGAAAAATATTATGGAGGAGGCAGGACAGAGTTTCTACTTTCAGAAACTCTTAATCCAAATCACATTGGTAATGAGCAACTCTGCCTATATATGGCTAGCCCTAGGTTAAAACATAGGATGAATGAGGTCAGGATCATAAATTCAATCCCCATAGATGTCCATTTTCTAGAGTCTGTTCCATAATCATAAGCTGCACTCAGTTCTGGTCAGCCATCCTGCATGTGGAAATTGTTAATAACAAGAAGATTAAGGCAAGAAATTATGGAATGCTCAATAAAAATCATTTTCTGTATTACTGGATTAAATTCAAAGCAAATGCTCAGTTGTCAGAGGATCAAAAGCACCACTTTTTTGTATAGATATTAATGGAAGAATGAATAGGTGAAAGTTATTAGATTTGTGGTTTTGCATGGAAGAACTTTCTTTTTTATTATTTTTTAAACCCTTACTTTCTGTCTTAGAATCCACACTGTATATTGGCTCTGAGGCAGAAGAGTGGTGAGGGCTGGGCGATAGGGTTTAAATAACTTGCCTGGGGTCACACAGCTAGGAAATGTCTGAGGTCAGATTTGAACCCAGGCTCAGTGGATAGAGAGCCGGGACTGGAGACAGGAGATCCCGAGTTCAAATCTGATCTCAGATACTTTGTGACCCTGGGAAAATCCTTAACCCATATTGCCTAGTCCTTATTGCTCTTCTGTTCTTAGTACCAATGCATAAGATAATGGTAAGGGTTTAAAAAAGTCATTTTATGAGAGATGCCATTTTCCAAGACAGAAGAAGGCTGAATGAGAAGGGGAGAAAGAATATGGTCTTAATTTGTCTGAAATACAAAGTCCATAAGAAGAATATGTAAAGAGTAGCTGGAAAGGTAAACCAGAATATAGACGACTATAAAGACTAAAACAAGATTGTGGTAGCCTTGAGTACCAGAATCAAGAGTTTGTCCCCCATTTATTAAGCAATAGGACTCCACTGAAGGTTTTTTTCAGAGGAAGAGTGATGTAATTGGAGCAGCATATTAGGAAGAACACTTACATAATTCTCTTACAAAAATAAATAATATAGAAATATGTTTTGAGCAATAATACATGAATAAACCAGTAGAATTGCTTGTCAACACTTGAAGGGAAGAGGGAAGAGGGGAGGGAAACAATATGAGTCATGAAACTTTGGAAAACATGAATAAATTTAGTGGAATAAAATAAAGATAAAATAAAAATAAATACAAAATTTAAAAGGAAGAACACTTATGCAGCAATATCATGTAAGGATTGGAGGGGGAAGAGACTGGAGGACTGGGACAATTGGGAGACTTTAATTGTTTGAGATTTAATGAAGACTCCAGACCTAGACTGATAGCAATTGGAATCACAAAAGAGCAACATTGAGTTTCTACAGACATAGAATCAATAAGACTTCACAACTAATTGGATGTGGAGAGACCTAGTAAAGGAGAAGGTAAAGTCAAAGATTACTCCAAGCAATCGTACTGAAAAAGGTTATCCACTGCCACAGAAGGAACACAGAGTCATAAAAAAAATGAATGTACCATGCTTTGCTTTATGACTTTTTCTCTAGTGTAAACTCCAGTCAGAGTGTGAATTTCTTGAAAATAAAAATTCTTATTTTTCTATTTGTATCTCCAGTGCTTAATACAGTTATCACTTCCACATTGTGATTTTCCCCTTCAAGGTTTCAATATATCATGGGTTGGCATACGGAATTAAATAGGACTTTTTCTGGGAGTTTTGCAGAAATCACAGATGACACTTGAAGGTCAGCAAATGACACAGAAGTTTGGCAACTCAAAAAAGCATATTTCACTCAAAATTTATAAAATTTATATTTTTTACAATATAATACAAAATCAGATCTCTTTTCTATTATGAAGGGAGGGCCAAAAATTTTTACATAGATTGGGGGGATTGCCATGCCCCTAATCCCTGTGATGTGGAAGGGGTAACTGTATAGAACTTGGCAATAATAAGCACTTAGCAATTGCTTTTTCATCCATCTATCCATCCACCCATCATTCACAAGAGTGTAGTAGCCCAGAAATCAAAGGAAGTGATTTCAAGGCCTGGGCAGACAGGAATGTGAAATTATGGGGAAATGTAAAAGAAGGAGGTCAAAGTCATTGGATTTGGTAAGAAGGAGGTCATAGATGATCTTGAGGAGTTCCATTTTGGTAGAATGATAGGGAAAGATTATAAGGGTTTGGGGAGTGAGAATAAAGGCAATAAATATTAAAAAAAAAAAACCACTCTTCCTAGAGGTTTAATTCTGCAGGGGAGGAAAGAGACAGGAAGATTACTTGAAGGGAATGCGTTAATGGAAGATTTTTTAGGATTGAGGAAACCTGAACTAAGTGAGAGAAAGATGGGGAGAGATTGAGAAAGCAAGCAGAGCAATCAGAATTCATAATCAGAAAGGAACAAATCACCTTAGTTCTCCTAGGCTGTTTGAAAAATGAGAGTAAACATTATTGCCACTTATCTCAAAGAAACAAAGAAGAAGTGCTAATTGGAAATTCACTGCCAGTAGCAAGGGAGGCAATGGAAGAGGGGGTTCTGATTGAGCTCAGGATAGACATCAGTTCATGAAATGTTTTGTTTTGTTTTGTTAACTTTCTTTTAGATTAATTTCCCCTGGGCAAATTAGAATCTAGGAAATACTGACCTATTAAAATATTAATGAAAAATAGATTGATCATTGTATTATTTCATATTTAGTTTCAATGAAAAAGACTATAGTTTTTATTTTGTTAAATATCAAAAGGATTTCTTTAATGAACTTATGTCATATTATATATGAAGCATTTTCTGGGTTGGTATCTTCTTCCTCTAGCCTTCTCCATGAGGGCAAGTCTTGTCTAAACTTTGCATTTCTTGGAGTGTCTCATACTCAAAGAAGGCACTTAATGTGTATTTTTTAAATGAAGAATACCTTTGAAATGTTGTAGATTGTAAATACCTTTGATGGCAGAGTACAAGTCTTGCATTTCCCACAGTGAGTAGTAGTGAGTAGAGTGCATAATGAGCAATCAAAAAGATTGTTTACTAAAGGATACTCAAATTTTTTTCCCCAAAATAATCTCATAGAATCACAATATATGCAGTTTCTGGTTTGAGAATGGATTGTATTGTAAAAAAAAAATCATCTCTAGGGGCAGCTAGGTGGCCCAGTGGATAGAGTGCCAAGCATAGAGTTGGGATGACTTGGTTCAAATCTGACCTCAGACATTTCCCAGTTGGGTGACCCTGGGTGAGTTACTTAACCACAATTGCCTAACTCTTGCTGCTCTTCAGCCTTGGAACTGATACTTCAATAGATTCTTTTTTTTAAACAACAATAATAATTACCCTTTTATTTAGCTCTTTTTAAAAAAAAACATATTTCTATAGATTCTAAGGCTGGAGATAAAGGGTTTTTTTTTTTTAATTTCATTTCTAAAAATGTTCAAACCTTGAATCTAGAGTTGAAGGACTCCCAGCTACCTTTCAAACATCTTTTCCCTTGAACTCTCTATATATCTATTCTCCAAACAAAACATCCTACTACTCGTTCTCCAGATCTGCCAGCAACTTCTTACCTCCACATCTTTGATCATGCCATTTCCTTTGACTGAAATGTTCTTCCTACCATCTCCATGGTTCAAATACCAACTCCTCCATATAGCCATCCTTAATTCCCTTGATTTAAATTTTGCTCTCATAGTGCTTTGCTCATTCATTCTTCTTACAGTACTTTTCACATTTTCCTTCATGCTACTGGCTAATTATTTATAGATAATACCATTTGAAGAAACAGGATAGCTGATGACAGTATTGGTTTGAACTATAATCTAGTTTGTGAGACATTACAGAGGAAGAAATAAAACATTACAAGTAGCATTGACTTATTAAACAATGACAGGCAATAAAGAGGAAAATAAATCTGTGGGAGGCTTGGTATCTGAACCAATTGAGTCAGACTGTTCTAAAACTGAAAAATTGCCCTTCAAATTGGGAAAAGGGCAAGACATAGGACAAAATTGAAACCAAACCTTCCAGTAATTTTTAGGATCTCTGATAGTAAGTAGAGCACCCACATTTTGAGTCTAACATCTAAGTCTTAGATGTGCCATATGAAAAAATGGCAGTCATATAGGAAAATAAAGTCAGGTAAAGCAAGTAGATCAAACTTAGGACCCACAGAGAAAACCCCAACAAATTATGCCAGTGGCAACACCATTTGAAAATCTTGAGGGATCTATTTTCAAGATATTTGAAAGAAAGGAAAATTCTAAAGATGTGCCTGTCACTTTTGTTTATTTTCTTCCAAGCATATGTAGGCTCCCCTAGAGTATATTTCTAATCAGTTTGTTAAAAGTCTTCTAGTCCTTTAAGATCCCGCTCTAGGGGAATGCCCTTCAATTGGGGAATGGCTGAACAAATTGTGGTATATGTTGGTGATGGAATACTATTGTGCTCAAAGGAATAATAAAGTGGAGGAATTCCATGGAGACTGGAACGACCTCCAGGAAGTGATGCAGAGTGAGAGGAGCAGAACCAGAAGAACACTATATATATAGGGACTGATACATTATGGAACAATAGAACATAATGAACTGCTCTGCTAGCAGCAATGCAATGACTCAGGACAGTTCTGAGGGACGTGTGAGAAAGGACAGAGAAAGAACTGTGGGAGTTGAAATACAGAAGACAAACAACTGCTTGATCACATGGTTCCATGGGATATGATTGGAGATGTAGATCTAAAGGATCACTCTAGCGCAAATACTAATAATATAGAAATAAGTCTTGATCAATGACACATGTAAAACCCAGTGGAATTGCTCATTGACTACAGGAGGAGGGAGGCAAAGAACATGATTCATGTATCTATGGAAAAATATTCTAAATTAATTAAATAAATAAATCTAAAAATAAATTAAATCTTAAAAAAAAAAAAAGATCCCCCTTTAGGTCATAGCTACCAAAAGCCCTGAAAAGTAGAATCAAGTGAAAACCCATAACAAGTGGTTGTAATATTTACCATCAGAACATAGTTGCCTTGAAGTAATGAGGTATTACTATTTTTTATGTGTCTGAATCTTATCTCCCTAACTAGTTTGGAAGCTCATTAAGGACTGGCTTTTTTCCTGACCATTTTATTTATCTGTTCGATTTATCTAGGACTGTCTTATTGCTCCTTTGGTCAGTGTTCTTTTTCCCAAAGAGTTGTTCCTCCCACCTTGGTCCTTTTGACTGAGCATAAATGAATGAGAAGGCGATGCTAGAAAATAAAAAAGTTTAATTAACATCTATTGATGAGCAGTGGCCATGTGGATGATAATGCCAAGGAACACAGGGAGATACACCCACATGTAGGGTTTTATATAGTCTCAAGGTAGCAATTACTGGTGGTGAAAGGTGATTTGGGGGAAAATGTCTTAACCTTGAGGTTAGAGTTTGTTCATCTTAGAGACTCAGGAGTTGCCCAAAATCAGGTTTCTGCCGGTAGGGGTGTTTTCCATTGATTAAATCTCATCAGACTATCATGGTGGAGCATGGAATGTCTGATATAATGGAGGTGTATTTAAAAAATAGAATCAGTGGGCATATCTCTATTACTAAATAATGTACAGATTGAAGATTTGCCTCCATTTACACAAACCTGTAGCTCCATTTTCTTTTTCTTTTTTCATTTTTTTATTTAATAGGTTTCATTGTTTTTTCCTCTCCTGTGGAGATGTTTTCCTCAAATTCACAGTTTACTTTCTCCACAATACAAGGTGTGAATTTTAGATTTACTCCACCCTGCCTAGTCTTTAGAATTTTAGTAACCAGGAATGTATACACCCCCACTTAAGGATTAAGTGTGTGAGAGGAAGGTCTATGATCCACATAGCAAGTGACACATCAGAAACAACTGATTGACACCCCCCTGGGCCATCCAAAGCCAAGTTTAAGCCACCATTGGTGCATGTAACACACAGGAAGTGATATAAAGAACTGACTTTATGTTTCATGTCACTTCCTGTGAGAGATATTTGGCTGTGGAACTTGACCATGGAGGAGCTCAAGTGTGAGACCTCAGACTGCTTCCCTTAGACTGAAACATGGGACTTTTCTGGAGGCACCAGCCTCTGGAGAGGCCTATCTCTTGGGACTCCCTTTCCCTTGGCTTTCTGGAGTTACCATGCTCTGGAGAGACTCCTCATCTTGAAGGAAGCTGTGTTAGATTCAATCCTCTGGCCCCTCCTTGGCTGAGGCCTCTGAACTTCTGCCTGGTTCAGACTAGGCCAGAACAGTCATCTCTCTCTCTCATTCCCTTGATTTCTTCCCTCTATTGTAAATAAACCACCATAAATTCCATTCTGACGACTATTTCATTGGGATTTAGAATTTAAATCCCTGGCGACTAACTAAAAATATATCTAGTCCAACCCTAAACTTTACCCCTTTACAGTGGTAAATACAAAATTTCTGAAGGGGAAAGGAGAACAATAACAGCTTTGGGTATCAGGAATGGCAGAGCCTTGAAAGGAGCTAGGGTTCCTAAGAGGTGGGTGAGGGAAAGAAAGTATTTCAGGCATAGGGGACAGCTAGGCATAGGAGATACAATGTTACCTAGAGGAAATATTAAGTCGTTTAGTTTGACTATATATATAATTCATGGAGGAAGAAAAATAAAGAGGACTGATAGAGCACTGGGCTTGGTATCAGGAAGATTCATCTTCACAATTTCAAATCTTTTTATTTTTAAACCCTTTACCTTCCATATTTTTTAAAACCCTTACCTTCCATCTTGGAATCAATACTCTGTATTGGTTCCAAGGCAGAAGAGTGATAAGGGCTAGGCAATGGAGGTCAAGTGACTTGCCCAGGGTCACATATCTGGGAAGTGTCTGAGATCAGATTTGAACCTAGGACCTCTGGTCTCTAGCCCTGACTCTCAATCCACTGAGCTACCCAGCTGCCCCATGAGTTCAAATCTTGCCCAAGACACTTCCTAGCTCTTCAACCCTGGGTAAGTCATTTAACTCTGCCTCAGTTTCCTCATCTATAAAATGAACCGGAGAAGGAAATGGCAAACCATTCCAGTATCTTTGCCAGGAAAACCCCAAATGAGATCACAAAGAATCAGACACAATTGAAACAACTGAACACATAAGAAAAGATTGAAAAGTTAAATTGAACTGGATTGTGAAGTGTTTTTAATGCCAGACAGAGGCATTTGTAAGTTATCCTAAAAGTAGGAGGAAGCCTCTTGAATTGGTGAGTGACATGATGACACATGTTTAGAAGTATCAGTGGCAGCTGTGTGGAGGACACTTTGGAGAAGACAGGCAGAGGCTGGAAACTAATTAGGAGGTCATTGCAAGAGTTCAAGCGAGATGACAATAGGGTCTGGACAGGAGAAGGGCTCTTCTCTATTCTCAACAGAGAAGTGGGGGAGTTAATGGAATGAGGCATATGCTGTCATGCATGGCCAATGCTTATATTTCTAGACTTTATTATAAAGGAAGGGTTTTTTTGGGGTGGGGTATGAAGTCATTGAGGAATAATAGCAATGTTTTAAAAAATGCATCAATTAAGGAAGAAATCTAGGAAGGGGGAGAGAGAAGGAGAAGGAGTGTGAGGGAGAGGAGAGAGAGAGAGAGAGAGAGAGAGAGAGAGAGAGAGAGAGAGAGAGAGAGAGAGAGAGAGAGAGAGAGAGAGAGAGAAAAGGAGGGGGAGAGAGACAGAAAGAGAATATGAGAATATAACAGTATTATATGAACTTGGGCTCCTTCCTAACATTCTATGATCTTATATTTTATTGAGCCAAATCAATTAAAAAGTGTAAACATTTCATAATAAAAATAACATTGTTTTATTTTTATTTTTTAAAAAATCTTTACCTTCCACCTTAGAATCAATTTAAGTACTGGTTCCAAGGCAGAAGAGTGGTAAGGGCTAGGCAATGGGGGTTAAGTGACTTGCCCAGGATCACACAGCTGGGAAGTGTCTGAGGCCAGATTTGAACCTAGGATCTCCCATCTCTAGGCCTGACTCTCAATCCACTGAGCAACCCAGCTGCCCCCTAACCATAACATTTCATTTTGCAAATTACCACTAAACACTGAGACACAATATAAAACAATTAATATAGATGTTACCCAATTTATATACACTCATGTACTTCATGCACAAGAAAACTCAGTCTTTACATAGAATTATGTGCTCCTACTTCATATAAAATTCTTAAGAACATGTTATCTGTTTTTCAAACTAACAGAATCAATCAGTCCATTAGATTCAATCAAACAGAAGATCTGAGGCAACAAAATAAGAGGGTCTTCAAGGGCAGGCAAACTGAAAGCACCTTGAAGTGATTTCTAACTAAAAGATTGGAGGTCTAACCCACAGAAAGCATAGAAATTTTAGGCTGGGTTTGGGCAAACAGCTTTATAACTAAATATCCATGATAATGAGCTTCCATTTTCAAGAAAAGGTTAAATTACCTGGGTACACTTTTTAAGAAGCCACGGAAATATATAATGCCTTTTATGGGTTCCTAGCAACAATAGTTATGATAAAGAAAATTTTGGTGCTTTAAATAAGCCACAAAGTAAAATAAGGCAACTAGGTGATGCAGTAGTTAGAATGTCAGACCTGGAGTCACTTCCTGAGTTCAAATCTGATCTCAGAAACTTACTAGTTCTGTGTGACCCTGGGCAAGTCACTTAATTCTATTTGCCTCAGTTTCTTCATCTGTAAAATAAGCTGGAGAAAGAAATGGCAGACTACTAAAGTATTTTTGCCAAAAAACCCTACAACATGGTCATAAAAAATCAGAGAGTCCTGAAATGATTGAATAACAACTAAATTAAGTATTTCAGGAGTCACGTGCTTTTACTTTTGGCAGCCAGGAGCATTCATTTAGCTAACCACATCAGTGTGCTCAAGCAAGACCAGGATTACTTGAGAGAATTAAATATACCTCCCAAAGCACTGAATTTACCTACAGTGAGTGAAGAGCCAGCAGCTGGAATCTTGTTTATTATTTATTCAGGAAATAAATTTCAAAAACTAAAGCAAGCTTACATTTATTTTAATAAGATGTATAATAAATAATAGATAAAAATTTAAAGATAATAAAAGTAAGAGTTTTAAAGAGAAAGAATATAATAACCATGGAGAAACGTTTTTTCTGAATGCTTTGTAAATTCCTCCTACCTTCTTAAGCAGAGGACAATGAGTCCATAACCTTTCTTTTGAAAACTGAGGTTTATTCCTTTTTCTTTACTTTGGTGGCTAAGGTCTTTGATCGGTCAGTTTGAGTCCTCAAAAGGTTTCTAGGTAGTAGTTAGGAAGAATAGACAACCCCTTATATAATCCATATAAGTTTAGGGACTGGACCTCATTTTTTTCAGATATATGGAACTACTTGAAGAGAAACCCTTTTGCCAGGACATATCACTTTCTCTGAAATTTAGAGGATTAAGATTGCCTATGGCATGGAGATCTAAATAATTTTCCAGAGGTAACACAGCCATTTTGTGTCAGAGGCAAGACTTGCCTAGGGGCTTCACCTATTTGAGTGTGGACTAACATTCCTGCTACATTTCAGGATTTAATGGAATTTCTATTTTAAGCATTTGTCCATTTTAAAAATAGGTTTTCTGTTTAATTTATGTTAGAATAAAAGGAAAATATTCATTTAGAAAAACCTGATTTCGGTTTAAATCATTTAGATTTTACTAAAAACACATAGGCAAAACTTGATTTTGTATTTTTTTTAACAAGTCTATGTTTAAAAATCCATTCTTGAGTATTTCTATTTGATACTATTTCTCCAAATATCCTGTGTTCCCTTGGAAGGAAACCTTGTATTCTTTACATTTTTATTTTTTACAACTATTACCTTCTGTATTAGAATCAATACTAATTTTTGGTTCCAAGGTAGAAGAGTGGTAAGGGCTGGGCAACTGGAGTTAAATGACTTACCCAGAGTCATATAGCTAGGAAGAATTGAATCCAGGACCTCCTGTCTCCAGGTCTGGCTCTGTCCACTGAGCCACCTAATTGCCCCTGTATTCTTGAGAATAATATACTTGTTTTTTCAAGAAATTAATATTGACGACAATGATATGAAAAGAAATTCTAAATGAAGTGAAGATGCAGAGGAAAGCTTGGGGGACAATGTGCAATTGTGGGGGTACTACTTGAGATGAGGGTGAAAAACTGCAAAGAATTGCAAAGATTAGAAATATATTTAGATTAGGAGGCATCTATTAAAAGGATAAGTCATTTGAGATTTGCCCAAGTACTCAGGGGATCCTTTGATGATGAGCTATGATTTCAGCAACTCTGGCTGTCTGAAAAGAAAGAGCAGCTTTCCAGTTTCTCACAACTAGTAATATTCTCCAGGAAAGAAGAAAGACATTAATTTAAGGGGAGTTGTCCTTGAGAGACACAAGAGAAGAAATGATGGAGAAAAAAATGAAAGTTAGCTAAATGAGCTCGGCAGGCTTTGGGGACAGATTTTAGCAACCAAAATGAGGGAAGATCTAACCAAAAAGTCCAGCTCTAGATGGCTATAGCATTTAAAAAAATGGTCATAATTGTTAGGTATGATTTCATTTATATTATCATATGTTATAAAATATGAATAATACAGAGCTATAAGATTTAGAAAATACCTTACAAATAATATTTCATTTTATTGTCTTCATAATAATTCTGGGAAGTAGGTGTTTTTAATTATTATTATTATCACTATTACTATTATTAATTATTCCCTTTTTATAGATGAAGAAATTGAGGTTAGGTGAAGTTAAGCTACTTACTTGTCCCCAGCCACACAGCTAGTTAACTTTTTGAGGCTGGAATTGAATTCAGGTCTTCTTGACTCACTTACCAGCAAAGGTCCATGTAGTCAAAGCTATAATTTTTCCAGTAGCAATGTGTAGTTCCAAGAGTTGGACCATGAGGAAAGTTGAATGCTGCAGAATTGGCACTTTTAAAATGGTGGTGCTACAGAAGACTCAAGAGACTCTTGGGCAGCAAGGACATAAAATCAGTCAATACTGAAATGAATTTGGGCTCTTCACTGGAAGATTAAATACTGAAGATGAAGCTTAGACACTTTAGCCACATAATGAGAAGACCTGGCTGTTGGGAAAGCTAGAAGACAAAAGGATCAGGGAATAGTGGAAGAGGAAAGGATGGGAGAGTGTCATGGAAACAATGAACACAGATTTGGACAGACCTGGAGAAATAGTGGAGAGCAAAAAGGTCCATGGGTCATGAAGAGCCAAACATGACTGAACAATTGAACAACTTCCTGACTCTAAGTCCAATGTTCTCTCTCCTGCATCACTTTTACCTTTGTCATATCTCTTGTAATCATCTCTTTTCTCTCCTCTGACACTGTAAATTTTCACCCTGGTTTAGGTTCCCACACCTAGACTGTTCCAATAGACTTCTGGTTGGTCTCCATGCCTTGAATCTCTCCCCACTCTAGTCCTTCCTCTATGCATCTGTCAAATTAATCTTCCTAACGTGCAGATTTGACCATGTAAGTTGAAGCTTGAAAAACCTTAAATCCGATTCAGACTTTTGGGACACTCAATAGTTTTACAATTAAAAAAAGAGAAGAAATAAAGACAATCTAAGAATACACAAAAAGCCCAGATCCATTGGTACAATACAAAACTGATATTAGGCTCTTTGAATATAGTTGGACCTCTACTGAATTCATATTCAAAATGCAAGTTTGTCCCCCTTGAGAATCATCCATTTACAGGAAATTCTTTACATAGGCAGCTTGTTTTGTTGACACAGGCTATATATGAACAACTCTGAACAAAACAGTATGAGCAAATATTTGGCAGAGAAACTACAGAAGTCCTGGACAAAATGGAAATATCTTTTAATACCATACTCAAAGCCCAACTTCTCATTTTATATAAATATAAATATATGAGTGCATATATTTATATTTATTTATATATGCATATATTTATATGTATTTATATATATACACATATATATGTACTTTTATCTTCCAAAGAACTTTTTCCTTTTATCTCTTTAACTATCTCATCATTTTTCCTTCCAGAGAATCAATGTTCTTTCCAGCTTAAATCAAACATGCACAAGATTTCTGTTTCCTAAAGTCTTCACTCTGTATAACCTTGATTTTGGTTTGAGGTCTGGGTATTCCCTTCCCTCACAGGTAAAATTATTTGAAGCTTCCTGTGGACCTTAATCTTTTTTTGTTTTCCTTCTTCTATTTCATTTCCAAAGCCCATTTTGCACTCTCTATTTTGACAGAATAGTACTTATTAGCCATTTCTTGTTCAGTTAAGATTTTTTAAACTAATTAAGTAAGGTATACTAAAGACTTGATCCAGTGGAGAAAATCAATGGCCTTTTAAGCAGAGCTATAACTAGGGTGGAACATTCAGGCCCCTGCCCCAGTCCAGAAAATTTTGAGGACACCAGGAACTTCTCAGGTGGCATTTTCTCTTCTATCTTACCCTACTGCTGGTGTTGAGCGTTGCCAGCTTATCCACCAGCATATTGTATCCCAGCCTATCCCTCTTCCACTCTGTGCCAACTGAAAATTTTCCTTTTTGTGGCTCTACTATTAAATTACAAAAACTAAAGGATTAGGAAGCCTGATTCCCCCATGCAGGACTATTTAAAGCAAAGAAGGCAATATAATATAGTGAAAATATTGGTGGTCTTGGAGTCAACAGAATCAGGTTCAAATTTAGATTCTGCCACTTTTTTTTCTCTTATCTGTATGACATCAGACAAGTCATTTAACCTCTGTGGGATGCATCTTTCTAATCTGTTAAATGGGGATGATAATAATAATAATGGCAATAATGTACATTGTATTGTTCTGGGTAGCAATGAGATAATACATGCAAAATTCTTTGTAAGACTTGCCTAGGGAGGCCATGTGTTCATGGTCATGGGTTGGGCTAACAAGGGAGAATTGACTTAGTGCCTTTTGTTTGCATGCTCTGTTATAGCACCAAAGAAAGGACTTTTTGTCATCACACAAAAAGTCAATAGAAAATTATAGGCTATTCGTATATACCTTAAAGTAGAGGATAAGACCTTCCACTTAAGGTTTTCTAGAAACAAGTTCCTCAGGTCTTCATGTGGGCTGCTGCTAGGTAGAGCAGAGTGAGAATGTGAATATTCCAGGGATTGGGCTCCATATTGGCTAGTCTACCATTACACACACACAGGGTAGGATATGAGGATACCTTCAATAAATGTAGAAATATATCAATGCATTTAATATATACTTGAATAGGTCAGGAGAAGATTGTATGAATATTTGCAAAGCAATATGTGATTTAGTTTTTAGTCAAGATCCCTGGATTTCTTTTTCTTCTTTTCTGCCTAAATCATGGGTGACAGTGGCTTAAATTTCTGGCTGTTCCATGAACAAGACCCTCCTCCATCTCTTGGCTCCAGGCACTTTTTTTTCTGGCTGGCCCCCATTCCTAGAATATTTTCCTTCCTAGACTCTGACTCCAGATTCTTGGGCTTCCTTTAAATCCCCATTAAAATTCCAACCCCTCTTAATTCCACTGCTTTCCTTCTTTTAATTATTTCCTAATTTTCCTGTATAGCTTGCTTTGTGTATATTTGTTTGCATGTTGTCTCCCCAGTCAGATTGTAAATTCCTTAAGGGCAAGTCCTCTCTCTCTCTCTCTCTCTGTATCTCCAATGCTCAGCATAGTGTCTGGCACATAGTAGGTACTTAATAAATGCTTATTGATTAAGGACCATTGACATTAAAAAATGTTGACCTTTAATATGAAAAATGCATACACTTAAAATGTTTTTTTTTTTAAATCCAAAAGCCAACTCAGCACAGAACTGGATCAATCCATTTCCTATTTTGTCAAAACTTCCATTTTAGGATATAAATTGATATTGTACTTAGTGGACCTTTAACTTTCCTTTGGAAAACAATTTCTCCAAAAAGACAGACTGCTCTACTTATAGCCAGAACATTTCAGTTGTCACAAAAGGAATCTACTATTTGTCATGTTTAACACACTTCTTTTCTTCCCATGCTTCATTCTAAATGACACATACATTCCTAATGAATTTAGATAAGAGGAATCAAAGGCCACTAGAAAAATATTTTTAGAGTAGATGGTTCCTGACAGATTTTGTTCATCCCTGAATTTTTTTAAAGTTAAAGATTCTTATCTCTGTAAATTAAAATTGATTATAGTTATGGGTTGTTTGGGGTGGGGGTGTTTATTTTGTTTTGATCTATCTGCAGACTTCTCTGCCCTGAGGCTCAAACAGTTTAATACATTTCTGTATCCAGGGTGAAATGTGGCATCTGACACTCTCAAGAAAAACTTCTCTTTGAGAACACCAGAGGGAAACTTGGCAAAAGAATAATAAAAGTACTGTGTTCAAAAGAAATGCAGTTGCATTCCCTCTTCTGAAAGAGTAAACACATGCATTTACTTTAGGCAATCAATGCCTGCACAGTGAACAAAAAGGTTCATGGAAATTTTGAGGTCCAGGGTTCAGTCAAGGTCAAAGAGTTCCATGCATTTGACCATACTGTCCCTCATGTCTAGAACAGACTCAAAGATTCATGAGTCTAGAGCCAGAAGGGACCCCAGAAGCCAGCTAGTCCAACCTCCTCATTTTATTTTTAAAAACCCTTAGCTTCTGTCTTAAAATTGATAATAAGTCTTGGTTACAAGGCAGAAAGAAGAACAGCAGGAGCTAGGCAATTGGAGTTAAGTGACTTGCTCAGGGTCCCACAGCTAGGAAGTGTCTGAAGCCAGATTTGGGGTCACCTATCTGTCTTGAATCCTCTTATCTAAACTCATTAGGTATGTATATGTCATTTGGAATGAAACATGGGCAGGAAACAAGTTTTTTAAACATGACAAATGATAGATTTCTTTCATGACAACTGAAAAATTCAGGTAATAGAGCAGTCATTCTTTTTGGAGGACTTGTCTTCCAAAGGAAAGGAAACTGTCCATTAAAAAAAACAACAACCCAATAACACCATCCTTGTTCTCTATGATCTTAGATTCTACAGGGGGATGTGTCATGTACACATAGAAATGTAGGGCTCTGAGTGGATGATGAACTGACCCAGACCCATGACTTACAGGGAGCTCCAACCTGGAACCCAGATCTACAGGGAGTCCCAGGTGCTATAAAATGCATATAAGACAATTTGTCCCCTGACAGCCAATGGAAAAGGCTACATAGAGGAGCTGCCAAATGGCAAGTTCCTTGATTGCCTTTGGGAGAAATTTGACTACTTCAGGGTAAAAGTGAGAGTTAAGATTGGGAAGGAAGAAGGGAATAAATATTTAAATAACATCTACTATGTGTTGGGCCCTGTTCTAAGAGCTTTACAAGATCATTTCCTTCCATACTCACAACAGTCCTGAGTGGTAGTATTGTGGGGTGCAGCAATGAACCCCTGGGGTTCTGGAAGGATACTCTTTGCAAGAATGCAAGACTCAGAAGCTTCGCTTAAAATTAAAAAGAAATTTATTAATTTGGAAGGTAATGTTGAATCTGGTCAGGAGGGCAACATGGGTGGAAAGTTGCCT
Organism: Monodelphis domestica; assembly: GCF_027887165.1. Lineage (NCBI taxonomy): Eukaryota > Metazoa > Chordata > Mammalia > Didelphimorphia > Didelphidae > Monodelphis > Monodelphis domestica. Next base: position 338,587,852 of record NC_077228.1, read on the forward strand.
CCTAGGGGGAACAGCATGGATGGAAAAGCTGTCCCCAGAGGACACAAATTCTGGGGTTTTTATAGGCTTTACAACAGTGAGGATATAACTCTGGAGCTAGGGGGAGGGGGAGAGGGTTTCCCGAAGACATGGTGGTTCTTGAGATGTGGATGACTGATGGATGAGGTGTGTGTCTCTTTGTCCATCTCAGATCTATGGAACAAGCAAAGGAAGGTGAGGGCATAACTGAGCAAGGGAATTTCCCTGATAATAGTTTGCCTGAGTTTCTGGGGGCACAATGCCCATGCTAGTAGGTGCTCTTATTATCCCCATTCTACAGATGAAGAAATCAGAGGCAATCAGAGATTAAATGACTTGCCAGGGTCAATCTGTTTTGTTGTTAAGTCATTTTAGTCATTTTTGACTCTTCGTGCCCCCATTTTGGGGGGTTTTCTTAGCAAAAATACTGGAGGAGTTGCCATCTCCTCCTTCGAGGTCCCCATTTTATAGCTGAGGTCCAGGGTCACATAGTAGGTAAATATCTGAGGTCAAATTTGAACTGGAGTCGTCTTGGTTTCCTCGAGATGGGGAGTAAACTCAAATATTCAAATGGATCTGTGATCCTATTGATTGAAAGATGCCTTCCAATGAGGCAGATCACACACACACACACACACACACACACACACACACACACACACACACATACATATCCCTTTCTGAAGCATTCCTGCCACTCCACACATCTACAAGGGTCCTTGTGACCTAAAAGGGAAGCCAGGGACTGGAAAATGGATGGGAAAAGGCTTAAGATAGAGTTTTAAGGAGCTTAGAAATAAGACACACAGAGAGATGTATGGTGGAAGCAGTCAAGAACAAGACAGAGAAAGAGAAAGAGAAAGAGAGAGAGAGAGGGGTGTCAGCTAGTCTCCAGTGGTTTATCATAGGGTTAATAAGTCACTGGGGAGAGCCGGGGATCCTCCAGACAAGGGAAATGCCAAAAGTCTTTACATAAGATTACAAGTCTAATTATAAAGACAATGATCTAGGTGAGAAGAAAGCGGGAGGCAGAGCCAGGTGGCCAAGGAAATGCTGCTGCTTTTGTTAAGCTAGCTTCCTCTTTCAGAAATCCTTCCTGACTATTCAGATGCTAAGTGGAACCTTGGTGCTTTTTGAGAACTGCTGACCTCCTGAAGCTTTCCAAATGTTACTTATGTGACTTTCCTCAGAGGTGGCCGGAGCTTAGTTTTTAGTCCCATAATTTCAACCCCGGGTCAATAGTAGGATTCAGTGCAAATCAATCATGTGAATTATTATAGACATATCCTGAGAAGTCTGAGCCATGAACACCTTGCTCATGGGCATCAGCTTTGCAATACATCTTTCACATGCTCATGATCTGTTCCATCTGAACCTCGTCCCCACTCTGCCCCCCATGCCTGCCCAACCTCCTGGACTCTGGCCCCTGTTCTCCCAGGGCATCCACCCATCTTCAATTTCCTCTGGAAGACTTAAATCCTTGAACTTTACCTGACTGGTGGAATATACCCTTGAAGCACTTTCTGAACTTTGGTCCGAAGACTAGTCATAAGATATGATTAATATTTGCAGTGATTTCTGAATGACAATCCCAGGACAAAGTTCGGTTGTTATAGAATTGATGACTAAGTGAAATGGGTTTCTTATAGGAGTCAGTACTTCGGTATATCTCTTCTTAGTCTTCACGTGGAGATGCTCCTGGATTCTCTGGAACTCTCAAGCATACCCTGATGATGGGGCAAGATCTCAGGCTGTTACCCAAGAGGCAGAGATACTGCTGAGGCTGTTTCACGAAAGCCTTGTCATCCATCATAAACTCACCTGTTTGTCCCCAAGACAATTAAGAAGGTATCAAATTTTGCCACAGCTCATTAAAGAGAATATGTGGTTCCTGGGCATTTAGGAGGCAAAGTGTCATACAAATGTTAGCTATTATCATTCTCAAACCAAATCTTTCACTAGTTTGAGTCCCTCTGCCAGGAACCAAGTCTCCCATTGGTGTGGACATTGTACCCCCAAAACTCAGGCAAACTGTAAACTGGGAAATTCCTTTGCTCCTTCACCCCCTCCCAATTCAATACATCTGGATTACCCTCCTTTGATTGTCCAATTGATTTGAGATGGACAAAGAGACATACTTCATCCATCTGTCCTCCACATCATGAGCCACCCCATGCCTTTGGGCAAACCTTCCCCCCCCACCCCTTGCTCCAGAGACATGTCCTCACTGTTGTAAAGGGTATAAAAACCCCCAGAATTGAGGCATTCTGGGAGCAACCCTCTAGGCTGTTCCACTCATGCTTTCTTGCTGGCCAAAAATTCAACATTACTAATAGAGATCTCTCTTTTACTTTCAAGCTATTTTGGAATCCTGCATTCTTGCAAAAGGTTCCCTACCTGAACCCTGGGGGTTCACCTCTAGCACCCCCCCCAACACTATGAAATCCTACTAACTACAGCTAGTTCAGTTCAAAAACTGCAAGCAGTAAGCTTTGTTGTAACGCCATCTTTTGTCAGTCTCTCTAATGCGCACATAGCCTATATGTGCATTAGGACATTGGAGGTACCTCAAGTACTGGTGGCTTAGTGACTTGGCATGTTCCCTTGTCAGAACCAACCAAGCTTTGCTGCTATTCTTGGCCATTAATTCAACATTTAAAAATGGTTTTTTGTTCAGTCATTTTGGTCATGTTTAATTCTTCATGACCCCATTTGAGATTTTCTTGGCAAAGATATTGGAGTGCATTGCCATTTTCTTCTCCAGCTCATTTTACAGATGAGGAAACTAAGGCCAACAGGGTGAAGTGGTTTATCCAGGATTACACAGCTAGTAAGTGTTTGAGACCAGATATGAACTCGGGAAAATGAGTCTTCTTGACTCCAGGCTTAGCATTTTATCCACTGTATCACCTAGGAACCACCTTAAAAAAATACTTCTTTAACATTGTTATGGCCTTGGAGCCAGGAGATCTGGACCCAAAGGTTTGTACTGACAGTATGATCTTGAGCAGGGCATCTTTCCTCTATGAGCTTGAGTTTTCTCATCTACAAATTAAGAGGAAATGAAACTTGCTTAGCAGATTATGATGAGGAAAACATTTGCATACTTCCCTGGGTCAAGTAGGTAGGTCTTCACCACTGGATTGTTCATATGGGATGAGATGACCAAAATGGTTGGCACACAGTGGGCACTTAACAGATGTTGGTAGATTGAGGTAAGGTATTGATTCCTTTGATCCCTCTACTCCTATAATTCATCCTCTGATCCACCACTTTCTTCCAGAAGTCACATTTTAAGGAAAGCTCTAGGCTATTCCTGCTTATTTCATTCTTTTCCCACCCTATCCCTTTTCAGCTTCCTTCTATATGTTGTCTTCCTTCAAGAGAATATAAGCTCTGGCTCTAAAGTCGGAGGATCTGTGTTCAAATTCTAGCTCTGCCCCTTTTCACCTGGGTGACCTTGTCCAACTCACATGACTTTCTATTGTCCTCTGTAAAATGAGAGGATTGACTGAATTTCCCAAGGTCACACAGCTACTAAGTGTCAGAGGCAAAATCTTCCTTACTCCAATTCTCCATCCTCTATCCCACTACTCCTTGATGGCTATCAGAAGAAAATATAGCAAGTTTATAGTTCCTAGGGTCAAGTTTCATCAACACAATAAGAAATTTTGTTCCAACAACTCTTGGCAAACTAACAACATTCCTCATTCTCATTGGACCCTCAGGCCTCATAAAAAAAAGTTGTTGAATTCTGTTGGAGAAGACCGAGTTGCAGCCTGTCATGATCGTTGCTGAAGATAAATTTGGGAAGTTTCAATAGCAGAGAAAAGATAATGATATTCTTTTATTCCTCAGGGAAAGTGTAGGCCCATTTCAAAGACAGGTTTAGTGCCCTAGAGGGGATGAAGGGACTAGAAGAGATCATAAGGCACTACAGCCAAAAAAACAACTGAAAGACTTAGAAAGTAGGAGGAAGGATACTGACAAATAAGAAATTTTATTTTTTGACCAAACTCATCTGGCTTTACAGTTCAGTAAAATCCACATAGAATTTTTAAAGTATTGGGCTACTTTGTGATAAATTTTGTTGTGGGTCTTTTGAGACTATCCTCAAAAGCAAATTTTTCCTACATCCACTGTGTTAAACACTGACCATCTATAAATGAGTTAGAAGTCACAATTGGCCCAAATGCAACTTAAAGAGTCTGCATTATTCAAAAAATGAAAGGGGGCCCTTTCCACTGGAAGCCTCCTAATTTTGAAGTTAACAACTTATTCCTGAAAATTTTCCTCGTTGGAGATGGGGGACATGGAGAGCAGGCAAAATATTAATACACAACAGCATATAGGGAAGAAAGGAAGGAAGGAAACGCTTTTGTTGAACACTATTTGCCAAACACTATGCTAAACAGTTTATAAATTTTATGTCAAATGGTGTCAAGAAAACAAGCCCATCCTAAGACTGTCTAAATACTTTAATGCCTTGAAAATTATAGGTAGTGTTCATATTCAACATAGTAAGAGGACTTTGCAATGACCTTAAATTAATAATTTTTGTACCATGGGTTTTAATGTACGACATGGAGTCTGTCTTTATATTAAGCACCAAATCCTTCATGTGTCCCAAGCAATTGCAATCACATTACTATTGCTTCCCAAATTCTGAAAATATTACTGGCTTGCCCAAAGAAGAGACAAATAAATATACCTCCCATAATTCTTTGCAAAGGTAGGTGGCTGTTTAGTTGCTTTTTCAGTCAGGACCAACTCATTGTGACCTCATTTGGGGTTTTCTTGACAAAGACACTGATGTGGTTTGCCATTTCTTTCTCCACTGTGGAGGTGTGAGGCTATAGGTATGGAACATTCTATATGTTATCAGCCTGGGTTGATGTGTTGCTTAGTTTTGCTGAGCTTTTCTCTCTGTCTGTTTGTCTTTCTATCTCTGTTTATTTCTGTCTCTTATGTCTTGTTTCAAGGGATGGCAGTTACTGGGGGTAGGAGGAAAAAAGCATATAGATATACACACATATATTTAGAAGTGAATGTTATATAAAAATAAAAATGTTATTAATAAAAACAAAACAAAAAGAAATAAAACATTCCTGGCTATACTGTGATTACTATCATATATGAAAATAATTGAACAATATCCCCAAATGCCCTTGTCATATAACAAAGTGATGCTTTTATGTAGCTTAGAAGTGAAATTTATTTATTTATTTTTAAATCCTTACCTTCTGTCTTGGAATCAATACTGTGTATTGGTTCCAAGGCAGAAGAGTGGTAAGGGCTAGGCAATGGGGGTTAAATGACTTGCCCAGGGTCACCCAGCTGGGAAGTGTCTGAGGCCAGATTTGAACCTAGGACCTCCCATTTCTAGGCCTAGCTCTCAATTCACTGAGCCACCCAGCTGCCCCCTTAAAAGTGGAATTTAAAGAAACGTAACAGTTTGGAAATATTTACATTTGCTATTCTATGATATTTGGCAAATATGCCTTTGATAAGTGAAAAATACCTTTTTTTTTTTTACTCAGCTTAAAAACAGAGCTATTTTAAAGAAATAAAACCATATGCAAATATTAACATTTTCAGGTCTTCATTATTTTGATTAAAACAGTTCATTTTGATCTGTAAGGTTGAAAAGGCTGGAGAAAGACTGAAACTATATGATAAAAATATCTTTTTTTTGTTTTTAAAACAAGTATAACCATCATTTTGTTAACAATGGTTGAACTTCCTAAAACAAGAGAAATGTCAAAATAAAATAAAACTTAATTATTTAACCCAGTAATCAATACTCGTAGGAGCTTTAGTAGCTCATTAGTGTAGCCTTGTAGAAAGAAATGAATAATTAGAAAAGTTATGTCAATGTTTATCTATGTGACTTTGAGTTAAGTCAATGAGCCTCTCAGATGTCCTTTCCCTTTTCTGTAAAATTGAGATGCCAGTATTGATTCAAAGCTGGAATGTGATAGAGATAAGCAAAGGGATGAATCAGCTTAGTCTAACCCAAAGAGACTTTTGGGTCTGATCTGTGATTTCATTGGCAAAAGGAGAGCCCAGGGAGGAGACTCCCTTTGTTGTGTCTGTTCAATAACTTCTAGTCTTAGAAGAGTTGCCCAGGATCCTGAGTGACCTGCCCAGGGTCACACAATCATTCTGTATTAGAGGCAGGACTTGAACCTTCCTAACTCTGAGGTCAGTTCTCTATTCACTTTACCCTTCCATAGTAGTTACACAAAGAAAATAAGCCAATTAGTTGATCACTATGAATTTTTAGAGGATTTTAAATTACTGAGGATTATTCATGTTATTGATTGATTAAATTACACAAGGAGTCAAAAGACCCAGATTCTGGTTCCAGTTCTGCTAATTAGCATCTGTGTGACCTTGAGCCAATAATTACCTTGGTGAGCTTGTTTCCCCATCTTTGAAACTGGAATTATAATAGTTACTTTGTTAGGCAAGAATCAGATGGTAAATAAATGATTGAATGCTATAAAATGTTTTGTATTTATTCCTATGTTATTATTATTATCTTTGTGATATAAAAATATAGGGAACTGAACCCTTGAGAAAATGCACTTTAAAAAGAGATGTTGTCCTTATTCAGGCATCTTTAATTCTTTACAATAGCACATTGTGAATTTCAAAACTATTCCACCCTAATCAGACCATTCTTTAGAAGATGTGATTTAGCTATTTCCTGATCAGTAATAATGGAGATACTTGGAATAACAGAATCAGGTCTTGGAAACTCTACATTCTTCCCCCTACTCAGTTTAACAAGATTTTGAAGGTCTGCATCAAACTCAAGATTTAATTATCCGAGGAGATGGCCTTCAACAGACATGTGCAAAAAAAAAAGGATAGACCTCTGGGCTGTCCTAAGTCAAGCTAAGTCCTCATTGGTACCAATGAGACACAGAAAAATGATGTAAAAATGTCCATATAAGGCACGGCACTTGCTGGCCCCTTCTCTTTCCCTGGAGAGATGACTCTGGCTGACAACGTGCTAAGCTTTCCGACATCTTGGAGTGTTGGGTGTTGAGTTTTGCCCTGGAGCTGATTTCAGGTTTGGGCATCTTAGCTGAGCCCCTTTGGAGGTCAGGCTGATTCCTTCCTCCTTCATAACCCAAACCCTACTCCCTTAGCTCCTAATCTCCCGCCTAATACTAATCAGGCGGGGGGGAAGAGGGAGAGAAAAAACCTACTCCTTCTTCTTCCTTCTTCTTAATCTTCTCCACTATCAATTAAATCACCATAAAATTTGGCAGTTGACTTGGGCATTGTATTATTTGGAATTTCCCACGGCGATCACTTAAATTTAGATTTTTTTTCAGTTTCAACCATAATTTCACCCTTTACAACATCAATATTGTCCATTCACTTTTCTTGGCTAAGATACTGGAGTGGTTTGCCATTTCCTTTTCCAGTGGACAAAGGCTAAGAGACTTGTCATCTTAGACAGCTAGTAGATGTCTGAGGTTAGATTTGAATTTAGAGCTTCCTGACTGCAGGCCCAACTCTTTATCTACCTGAACCATTTATCTGCCTTAAAAAAATACATAGCACTATGTAAACATCAAGTTACCCAAGAGCTACTCAATTGCCTTGTATTTGGGTAGACACATTGTTTGACCTTTGGTTCATTGAACTTTGAATGGTGCTGTTATTAATGGTTACTCTCTCTTTCATTGAACTTTGAATGGTGCTGATAATGAGTCTGAGGATGATTTAAGTCCAAAATCCTGTGTTAAAACCCCTGTATTAAATAAGAAGGAGGTAGGATGGTACAGTGGAAAGAGCAGTAGCTTTGCAGTTAGAAAATCTGGGTTCAAACCCCACCTTTGACAACTGGCTATCTTTGTGCTCATAGACAAACCACTGAATCTCTATGGAACTTGTTTTTCCTCATCTGTAAAGTGGGGGGATTAATTAAATGGCTCCTGAGATCCTAATCAGCTGTAGAGACAGGCACAGATACTTTCCCTTCAGTAATTGTAACATCCTCTTTCAAGATCACTCTTTCATTTTTTCATTACTCCTCCCCCCCATCTAACTAAATTGATTCATGAAGGCCCAACTATCTCTATTTTATGTTCATCTATTTGACAAATTGGTGGAGTATCTTTAACTTACAGAAGACTCATAACAAATCATTTTTTTTATCAGAATGGGCTGATTTCCAAAAGATTCCCCCTCCTTACTCTGGTATTTCTTTAAGAAATGTGTTTTGGCTTAATATTTTCATTCTGGTATTCTGCCCAGAGATCAAGTGTCAATGTCAGTAAAATGTCAGCAAAATAATTCATTCAAACAAGGACAGACCCAGATCTTGCCTCCAGTTCTTGATTAATTTAGGTAAATTTTCCTTTGTTAACATCTTAGCAAGTGAAAAATATTGATGCTTTGGACTCATTGCCCTTAAGTTCTTGGCTTTTCATATTTCAGAAACAAGTTCTTTGGCCATGAAAGTCCATAAACATAATGTCAGGTTTTCACTTTTAGGTGCTCCATTGAATAATTTTAAAAAATAGAGAGGGAAATAGGAAGAAAACCAAGAAATTTAAATGTAAAAATATTAATGTAACATAGTTTCATTTCAAATTCTTAGTTCTATAAACCTATGCTTTCATGTATTTGCCAATATGTTCTAGAATAGGGATCTAATCTCTTTGAAGCCATGGAAACTTTTAATATTAAGCACATTTAGAGACTTTGCAATCAGTTGTATAGTTCATAGATTTAGAGCTGGAAGAAATCTTTGAGCCATCTAATTCAACACTCTCACTTTTCAGATGAACTAAGGCTTAGAGGGATTAAGTGACTTCCTCAGATACATAGCAAGTATGTTATCAGAGAAAGGATCTGACCCTAAGACTTTCTAACTCCAAGTCCAATAGTCGATCCATTACATCATACTACTCATATTCTCAAGAGTCGAGTTTTTGTTAGTGGCAGAAACTAGGAAGAGTGAAATGTCTTCTTTGTTATTATAAAGATATTTTATGTTACCGATTACATCTAATAACATTTTTCTATATAAGTTTTCTGAAGTTATAAGATCAAAATGGTCTCCCTCCTTCCCTCTCTTCTCTTCCCTCTCCCAAAGATGGTAAGCAATTTGATTTGGGTTTTACACGTATTGTTCTGTGAAACAGATTTCCTTATTGTTCATTTTTGTAAGAGATGAAATGTCTTCTTTACTTGCTCTTCATTCATGTCATGCCTGCTAGTTGTGGGGGAACCTCCAAGGCTCTGAGGCTTCTTCTGTAGTATTTCATTTGGTGATCATATCAGCATCTATCCATCCATCCATCCATCTATCTATCTATCTATCTATCTATCTATCTATCTATCTATCTATCTATCTATCTATCTGTTTTACTCTCTTACAGTCCTTACCTTGCATCTTAGAATCAATACTGTGCATTGGTTCTAGGGCAGAAGAGCAGTAAAGGCTAGGCAATGGGGGTTAGGTGACTTGACCAAGGTCCCAATGTTAGGAAGTACCTGAGGCCAAATTTGAACCCAGGACCTTCTGTCTCTAGACATGGCTCTCTATCCTCACTATTCATATTGTCTCACTCCCTCCTTCTCTGTCTCTGTCTTTCTGTCTGTCTGTCCATCTCTGTCTCTCCCCACTCCTCTTTGTCCCTATTTCTCTCTGTCCTTCTCTTTTTCTAGCTCCCCCTACCTGGTACCAAATATTCAATATTCAAGTTTATTTGGCTCTCCACTACATTTTTTGGCCAATTTGACCTCACTGCCCACAGCCCCTATAGTTTTAATGATCATCGTCATGTAGATGATTTTTGATCCACTTATCCAGCCCTAACCTCTTTACCAATCTCTAGCCTCACTTCTCCAACTGCCTGTTGGACATCTCAAAATGGTTGTATCATAAACAACATTTTTTTAAAACCCTTACCTTCTTCATATTATGTATTGGTTCCAAGGCAGAAGAGTCATAAGGGCTAGACAATGGGAGTCAAGTGACTTGCCCTGGGTAACACAGCTAGGAAGAGTCTGAGGCCAGATTGGAATGCAGGACCTCCCATCTCTGGCCTTGGCTCTCAATCCACTGAGCCACCCAGCTGCCCCCTGTATCATAAACATCTTAATCTTAACATGACCAAAACTAAACTCATCTTTCTCCCCCAAAGCCTTCTCCCTAGCTTTCCTATTATGGCTTATGATTATGGTCAGTCATCCAGGCTCAAAATATAGGTATCATCTTCAATTTCTCACTCATATCCCAGTCAATATCCAATTTTTGTTTTATAACATCTCCAGAACTTGATTCCTTCTCCTTTGACACTGTAACAATCCTGGTTCAAGCCCTTATCACCTCACTATTGCAATAGTCTGCTAGGTAGTCTCCTGGCCTCAAGTGTCCCCCACTCCCATCCATTGGGTTTGAAACAGCCTAAAAATTGGCCAAAAAATGCAGTGGAGAGCCAAATAAACTTAAATATTGAATATTTGATACCAGGTAGGGGGAGATAGAAAAAGAGAAGGACAGAGAGAAATAGGAACAAAGAGGAGTGGGGAGAGACAGAGACAGACAGACAGACAGAAAGACAGAGACAGAGAAGGAGGGAGCGAGACAGAGAGAGGGAGGGAAGGAGGGAGAGATAGAGATAGACATACAAAGAGAGGAAGACAGACAGGAAGAGAAAGACAGAGGGGAGGGAGAGGGAGAGGGAAAGAAAAAGGGAGAGAGAGAGAGAGATGAGGAAGAAGAGAGAGAGAGAGAGAGACAGACAGACACACACACACACACACACACACACACACACACACACACACACACACACAGAATCTTTCTAGAGCTCAGACAAGTTCCAGTCCTGCCTCTAACACAGATTAACTGCATGACCATGGGCAAGACTCTTCCCTGCTGTGAACCCTCCATATACTGCTAGGACTATCAGATAATGATCTATGTCTGTGGGGGGAAATTTTCACAACAAAAGTTCTTTCTATCAATGAAATCATAAGTTCCCCTTCTCTATTCCACCCTTCAAAACAAAATCATTGGAGAGGAAAATTAAGGATGCAGGTAGGGAAAAAAATGCAAAATTCAATCCTCAAAATCTTTGATAATTTAGGTTAAGAGTTCAGATCATTTAGTTCTGATTTCATCTTGTATAAAAGATGACTTTTTAGGGACACTTAAATATAAGAACATTGTCACACGTCAGTGTACAGTGATGCCAAATGGATTAGTTTAATCATTCGATCTTTTTCTTACTTTTCTACTTATTAGGTAAATATTGAAAAAAAGGCCTTATATGCCCTATAAAAAATAATCAAGAATTTTTTTTGGGGGGGGGGGAAACTCTGGAGCTGGACAATCACTTTTTAAATGGAGGGGGCAGAGAAGGTCAGCTCAAAGTGGGGCAAGTGGGGAAAAAATCCATTTGTAAAAGTCTCCCATCCAGCTGAGCTGGCAGGCAGCCCAGAATGTGTGTGCCCTCTAACCTCAAGAACTGAGAGAACAGGGGAAAAGAGGCCCAAAGTTACCTATCTCAGCCCATGAAGAGAGGATTTGGCAGCTATCACCTTCCCTGGAAAGACATACATCAGGGAGAGGGTTAGATTAGGGAGGGATAAAATAATGGTAAAAATCATTAATTATTTGCCCTCATGATCAGGAATAGCAAAGCAACTTTTAGAAAGAATAAATAATTATAATGTGTTTCTCAGAAGAGTTTATGACTGAATTCTCCATTTTGTTTCAAAAGGAAATTCTTTAATTCAGTTCAATGAACATTTGTTCAGTCTATGATGGATCATTCAGTCAGTCTATTGACTAGCATTTATTAAGCACTGACTATGTGCCAGACACTGATATAAGCACTGGCCATACAAAGTGCAACTAGCCAAAGAAGTGCAAAAGATAGTTTTTGCCCTCAAGGAGCTCACAGTCTAATTGGGGTCAGACATTGTACTTGGTGCTAAGTTTGCAAAACTAAAAAAAGAAATGGTCGCTACTCCCAGTTTGCATTAAACTAGGAAGATACATGTACACAGATAAGAAAGTTCTCTAAGCCTCAGTTTCCTCATCAATACCTATCCCCCAAGGGCTGATAGGAAGCCCAAATGAGGCCATTTTTGTAATGTTTGTTTCTTGATTGGTTATTATTGTCTTTTATACAGTCAGAGGATGAAAATGTAAAATGTGTAAATTATCAAATAAATAATAGCTATTATTATTATTAATAGCATATTTTTGACTGAATGTTTGGATTCACTGGTATAAAGAAGTCTCAGTGAGGGGACTACCAATGCAGGTAACCACTTGCCCTGCCACATAATAACAATAGTTATAATAACAGTAGTAACTTAAATAATAAAAAGAGTAACATTTATATGGTGCCTACTATGTTCCAGGCACTGTACTAAGCTCTTTAAAATTATTATCTCATTTGATTCTTATAATAGCAACCCTGGAAGGCAGTTGTTATTATTATCCCCATTTTATTGATGAGGAAAATAAGGCAAACAAAGGTTAAGTGACTTGCCTACAATCACATAATGGCAAGGATGGATCTGAACTCAGGTTTTCCTAAATCTAGACCCAGCTTTCCATCTACTGAGCTACCTAGTTGCCCTACTTCTAGTCACAGAGTCATCTGAGGCACTGAGATGTTAATTGACTTGCACAGGGTCATACAGCCAATAGGTAGTTACAGTGGTAGTCTTGCTGATTGAGGCAGCCCTCAATTCACTGTGCTTTCGTTAGCTCTCAGGATTAATAATATTTTATCCTGATTTTTTATAAATTCAGCACAAAGAAACATTATCCACACTCTTATTCCCACAATAGGCATCCAGTCACTTCATAGAATTATAGGTCCAGAGTAAGAAGGGACCTGAGAAGTTATCTAGTCCAACCCCTCATTTTACAGATGAGGAAATTATAAATTTTAAAAATTAATATTAAATACTCCAAGTATATTTAATAATACTTAACTTAAAGCAAAGGGAAAATAAAAGGCTCGGGAAGCTAAGAGAGCTCACCAGCCTTCCACCTGGAAAAAGAGAGCAAGGGGGAGGAGTCACTTCCACTATATACAAACAATACAGGAAAGGGAAAAGGGAATTTTGGGAGGAGGAAAGAATGCTGGGAGATGAAGTCCAAAGGATAGAAAATTTCCACTTATACCAAAATAAGACCCAGAGAGTTTAAATGATTTATTCAAGGTCATATAAGGAGTAAATAACTGAGCCCAGATTCAAACTTTGGGACTGCCAACACAAAATTTAGCCCTCATTCCAAAGCTTCTTGGAATTGTTAGTGACAATGAGGATAATATGGGATTGTAGAAAGAGCGTCTATACATTTATAGTGGCCATCATCCCTGTAGGAAAAAATACTACATTTTCCAGAAAATGGGAAATCTAAAGCTAGGTGGAACAGAGTCAGGAAGACTAAGCTTTCTGAGTTCAAATCCAGCCTCAAACATTAGAGGTGGGCAAGTCAACCTGTTTGCCTCAATTTCCTCATCTGTAAAATGAACTGGAGAAGGAAATGGCAAACCACTCTAGTATATTTGCTAAGAATATTTCAAATGGCATCCCAAAGACTCAGGTGTGACTGAAACAACTGGACAACAGCAAAAGTTTTAAGGCAGAAAGCACAGAATAGGGATAGCTAGAAGTGGGGCATGGGGGAATAAAAGAGTCATAAGGTCAGAAAAAAGATGAGTTTTTATGTCATGCCACTGGCTTAAGAGCAAAGAGGTCTCACTATGTTCGTAGAATGTCAGAGGTAGCAGCCAGTGATGGCAAATAGGAAGAAAGTGCATCAGAGTGGTAGCAAGGGCACATAAAGGTGATGTGACCAGGAGGGAGGGATGGGGAATAAACTTATCACCAATCAGGCTGGTGAGACTTCCTTACTCATCCTGTAAAGTCCCTATTTATTTTTCATAATAAAATGTCTTTATAATAAATATGTATTTATTCAAAATACTTATTGCTGTCTTGATTGCTTAAGAGTTGGGCTGAATTAAATCCCCAGGTTTAACACCTGAAGCACTGTGGGACCACCAGGAGAGTTATTCCACATTCAAGGTCAGTCTCTATTTACTCAAAACAGTGGCTCATGATTTCTTCCTGGGGTATTGGATTGTTTCTCTAGTAAGCCTGAAGACACAATTACTTCTCTTAATTAAATAGCATTGACAATAACTTAAAAGCTTGGCAAGAAGAGTCCCCTTATAAACACAGGGAATTCTTTCCCACAAATATATACCCCCTTAGTAGGGAGAGTGGATACTCATAGGGATATTACATGAGAGGGTGGAAAGGAAACTCATACTTAAATGCTACATGACTACCCATTTTCTGGTAATGCCATTGAAAATCCTCTCTCTGGAATCCCAGTAGGTAATAATAATAAATGCCTAGTTGAGAAAACTGAGGCAAATAGGGTTAGGTGACTTGCTGAGAGTAACACAGTCAGTATCTGAGGTCAGCTTTGAACCCAGGACCTGACACTCTTTAATAGTTTATATAAATCTTTCCCTTTTGAGAAAAGTACTTTTTCTGTGTTTTTCAACACAAAATGGATATAAAGGATCTTAAAAAGACACAGTATACTGCATCTAGATAATCAAAATCCTCCATCACTAAAATATCATTACCTCTCTGCTAGTCTAACAATCAGTTACTGGTTAATCTTCTCATCTGGTTGGTCTAGAGTATACTTAAGTGACAAAATTGCTTGTTTAAGCCTCCACTGATTTTTACTTAAATGTTCTCCCCATTCCTAAAAGAGGAAAATAGGTAAAACACAGCCTACATTTGTCCATTGGTATTCTTTTAATTTGAACACATGACTTAAGGACTTTCTGGAGCCTCTGTTACTTTTCAGTGACTTATGGTAAAGGTGGTTGGGAACACAAACCCTTTGGAGCTAATCACATTAGTTTGGAGAAGACATTGGAAGAGCATGAGTTGGCTAGAAACTGCTGGTCTGAAGCAATCAATTGACAAGTGCCAGTTTGTAGAATATTTGTCAAATATGTGCAGTGTATAGTATCTTATGAGGAGATATAAGTTCTGATCTTGAAAAATGGAAGCACTTATCACCCAAGTATACTTAAAAAAATTATTAGGTACTGAAGATGCTGCTCAGGTTTGGTGGCTCTTGCTGATCATTTGTGAAAACTATGCAAAAGCTTTCAAAAATCTCACCTAAGGATGTATAGATAAGATGAACCGTAAGCAGGAGGAAAGAAATGGATGGTCTGGCCTGGAACTCCTGGCAGGTGTTAAAGAACACTGGGACAAGAAATATGATCCTGCCTTGAGAATTTGGCTAGTTTCTTCTTAAAGCACTAGAATTGAACTTTTCCAATTTGAGTATAATATGTAACCCCCATTATACTAGCAAGCTCTTAGTGTTATTCATTGACACCATGGACTTCTGGTCAAGACAGCTGCCTAAATGGAGGCAGGCTGCCCAACTCCCCCAGACTTACACCAGTTAAACCATAAAAATCACACCAGGCCAAATAATGATCAAGGCATACAATGAGAAACTACAGTAACTCACCTCTTCCACCCCAGAACTGAACAAAAAGTTATCCAGAGGCCAATAGGCTTTAGAAAAAGGTCAATAAAGCTAGTGCCAGGACAAGACAACAAACAGGCAGCCTTCCAAGGGGTTCAGAGCCAGGGACAATTGGCCAGAGACATGTGTAGCTTGAAAGGCTTTGTATCTAGAGACAGGGAAAACAGAGGGTTCATCCAAGAAGCCTCTGCTACAGGGGTGGGTGGGATCAGAAACCCATAGTAGACACCATGAAAGCCACTTATAATGGTCACAACCAGGTAGACATGGTAACCCTTGGAACAAGGCACCTCAGTGCTCTGAGATCCCCAGTACATTGTCATGAGATATAGAAATTCTTGAAGATCTAACAACCCAACCTCTAAGACCCAGGGTATTGGGGAAGGGAGGTTTTATCTAAAAAGTTAGCACAGGAAACCATTTAACCCAAGAAGAAATAGAGCAGGGTCAATCATCCCACCCAAAAATTCAACAAAGGACAGAGCCTGGCTTAGTATCCCAGTTAAAGAACCAAGGCTGGAGAGATAACTAAACCAAAGAAGACACTAACCATTATAAAAAAATTATTTTAGATTCAGATATGTCCCCCAAATCTAGTCTAGAAGGAGAGAACAATGACACAGCTACAAGTAGAGATTCAAGGGTAAAATATGGATTTTCCACAAGGACTATGTGAAAGCATAAAAGAGAGGAAGCAAGAGATAAAAAATAAAATAAAAGTTATACATTGACACTAACTTGGAAAAAAGAGAGCTGATGGCCACCAGAAATCCTCCAGTAAGGGAGTTTCTCCACCACTATACCATACACAACTTAGAATTCCTGGCCTAGAAGTGGGCTGTTGCTGATAAGTTCAGTATGTTCAGACTATGCATCTGGAGTTCAGTTCCAAGTATGGAGAGGAAACAATCCATCAACCCATGTCTTGAGAAGCACAAAGTTGGATGCTACTAGCCAGAGATAGGAAGCTGCTTCAGTTAACTCTATATTCAGCATGCATTATTACAAGCCAGAGAAAACCCTATCCCATGAACTCTGAGCATCAGAAATCATGGTGATGCCAGGAGAGAAGGCGATAAAAGTGGTCTGAGCTAGGCAGGGAGCAAGACAGAGGCTGGGACTTTCTCAAGGGAGTATATAATTGGTGGATATAGATTTAGTAGTTTTGAACCAATTCCCTCTGTCAATATTGACCATGCATCACTTGCAGCAAGCTTAGTAGCCAGGATGAGATGATTTTGGCCGAGAGAAAGGGGCATGGACCCTTGGAAAAAAACAATCTTAGCATCTGTTAAGGTCGTTTTGCTAGTAAGGGAATGGCAGAGGTTGGAGCTGTGCCATGAACGAGTGTAATGGGCTCTAACCAGTCCCACATAAGTTATGAGAAAGTGAACAACTGTGCGATTGTTAAGGGAAAGTGAACCATATGAGGTCAGGAAGATGAGTCTTCCTGACTTCAGACTTGGCATTGTATCCACTGTGCTGCCTAGTTGCCCCTGTCATGTAAGAACTTATTTGCTTTTATAATTAATTATAACCATGAATAAACAAGAGATAAAGAGCATTCTGAGATATGAAATGGACAATTTTGATTACATTCAATTAAAAGAGGTTTATATAAATAAAACAAATCTAACCAAGATTAGAAGGAAAGCAGAAAATTGGGGAAACCTCAATCCAAGTCAAAATCTACATGAAAAGGAAGCACAAATTTGCTGAATTCTTGGGATCTGCAAGCCTGTCACAACCTGAAAGGGCCTTTTGCCAGGTAGGGTGTGGTAGATCTAGAGGTCATACCTTTATCTGCTGATATGCCCATCATAGAAGCCCCAAAGGCACAGAGATCATCCTCTGTGCTCAGCTCATTAGAAACCAGAGACAGAACCATCCAGCCCACTATGTCCATGTGCCTAGAAGTAAGACTGTAAGCTAAAGAGCTACAGGATACCAACTCACCTATCAGCTGAGGATGGGGAAGAAACAAAAACCTTCATTCTTTTCTCTAGCCTCTGATGAAAACATGGCCAGCAGATGACACTGAAAAAGTTTAGAAACTCATTTTTACTTAACATTGACCTACATCTAGCCTATGACTAATAATTAACACAAATTTTACAACAAGGTATTATAAATAGCCCATAAAAATAAAAAAAAAACTGAGACATCTTATCTGGTATATAAGGATGATATTAGGAATCAAGTCTTGTTATATTAGTTTAGAGATAAGAAGTGAAGAAGCTGGCTTGAGAAAGAATTAGAGTTTGAAGCAGATCTAAGACAGAGTGTCAGTTTCAAATGTTGACAGTGTATGGGGGAGATTTTAATGGTTTTTCTGTGGCAGTTGGTCTCTGGGAGTGGCAGTTACTCTGAGAGAGTAGCAGTTACACTCTCTTGGAGTGCTGGGAAAAGGTGACATCTTTTCTCTCTCTCCATACTTTCTGAGGTAGAAGGAAAGGAGGGGAAAAACCTGAAGCAGCTAAGTGATTTTCCTTTTTCAACTTGGGAAACACTAGTGACTATCTATTGCTATTTCATAAATTGTTTTTATATCTGAGAAGACCAAGGAAAGACCTGGTCTTTGGGTTGGACCCTGAGTCTGTTAAGGCTCAGAGTCTTAACTTAGTTCTTGCTGAGGCTCAGTCAGCTAGCCTTTGTTATTTTTATAATTTGGAGACAAAGTTAAGAGTTATATATTTCATATAAGGATAATAGTGTTTAGTTTATTGTAGAATAGTGAAAATTTGGGTTAATCAGATCAGGAAGGATCAGTGTAGCCTGTGGAAACAGGAGAAGTGGTTCCTTGTAGAATCAGGGAGTTTTATTTGGGTGGAGTTAGAATCCCTTAAAGTTAGAAATCTTTTTTTATCCTTATATTCTTAATAAATAGTTTATTTTTGGCATATTATTTTATAGGCATGAAGAGGGGATCAAAATATTTTATACAGATTTTCCAGGTTGCTGCACTCATAACCCCCACAATGCAGAAGGGATGCTTATAATTAGTTATTTTTTCTTTCAAATGCTATTATTCTGAATATTTTAAATAAAATTAATTTTTAATATTTAAACATTTTAAAATAAAGTTTAATTAAATTAATTTGTTGATGACATTAAAATTTTCAAGTTTCTTCCTTTATTTAAAATTTTCCCCATAAAAGAGAAGACATTTGACAAAATTCATTTGACCAAAAAAATATGTATTTGTAAAACTATGTCTTACATGTTTCTATTTATCAGTCCTTTTTCTGGAGGTAGACACTGACAGGTTTTTCTTTAAACATTGTTTCTGTTGCTTTATATAATGTTCAGTCATTCCCCAATTGATGGACATTCCCTCAATTTCCAGTTACTACAAAGAGAGCTGTTATAAATATTTTAAAACATATTGATTCTTTTCCTTTTTCCCTGTCATCTTAGGATACATACAGACACAACAGTGGCATGCTGGGTCTAAGGATATATAGTTTTATAACTTTCTGGGCATATTTCCAGATTGCTTTCCAACATGATTGGATCAATTCATAGTTCTACCAACAGTGTATCAGTATCCCCATTTTCCCACATCCCTTCCAACATTTGTCATTTTACTCTTTTATCATTTTAGTCAATCTGATAGGTGTGAAATAATGCCTCAGAGTTGTTTTGATGTGGATTTCTCTAATCAGTATTGACTTAGATAATTTCGTTATGTCATTCATATATATGACTATATATAGCTCAGATTTCTTCAGCCAAAAAGTGTCCATAATTTTTGACCATTTATCAATAGGGGAATGACTCATATTCTTCTAAATTTGACAAACTTCTTTATGTATTTTAGATATGATACCTTTAAATCAAGAACTTTATAAAATTCCTTCCCCCTCAATTTTCTGCTTTCCTTCTTATCTTGGGAAGATTATTTTTATTTGAATAATCCTTTTTCAATTTAATATAATCAATATTATCCCCTTTATATCTCATAATGCTCTCTATCTCTTATTTATCCATATTTATAATTAGATATGAAGCAAACAAGTACATAGACAACAGGAGCAACTAGGTAGTACAGTGGATAGAGTGCCAGACCTGAAGTCAGGGAATCTCATTTTCCTGAGTTCAAATCTGGCCTCAGACACTTACTAGTTGTATGACCCTAGATAAATAATTTAACCATGTTTGTCTCAGTTACCACATGTGTAAAATGAGCTGGAGAAGAAAAAGGCAAACCCTCTAGTATCTGTGCCAAGAAAACCCAAAATGGAATCACAGAGTCAGATGTGACTGAAATGACTGAGAGGCAAAAACATGTGACGCTTTATGAAACATAAAATGAGAAGGAATCCTAAATTCCAATCCTATTTTCAGGGAGAAGAGGTAAGAAGAAAGGGAAAAGGTCAGTGTTCTAAAAGCATTCCAAGTTGGAATTCTGAATTCATAATTCATAATTCGACCAGCATTTAATATCTATCTTACATATGCAAAGCACTGTACTAAGTGCTGAGCAATAATAGTGCAGTAGACATTTCAGTTACATTATGGGTTAAGTTGAAATTTACAATTTCTGGCTGGATTTTAAACTCGGTTAGGAGACTCCTAAGGGGAAATTAAAAAAAAGAATCTTTCTTCAGTTTTGTGGACTTAACCGCTATATGTAATATATTGTGTCTGTGGGAAAATGCTCAGTGTTCCAAACAGTTGACTCACAAACTTTTAGAACACAACCAATTCTTAAGCTAGTGGCTGCCTGGAGAGACCATTGTAGGCAGGGCATTTTCCCAGCATTTCATAAAATGTAGTGGTTCTCTTGCCTTCTGTTTTCTATTTTAGGATTGTAAGATCACAGATCCAGAACTCGAAAGGACTTCAAGAGCCAGTTACTTCAACCCACTTATTTCACAAGTGATAATACTGAGGCCAAGGGAAATAATTGGTTTTCTATCCAGATTCTCCAACTCATGAGTCAGTAGTCTTTCCCCAGGACCATAGTACTAAGATTGTGCATTTATTTAGAATTTTATCTTGGAAAATGAGAGAATTCTTTAATTAAATAATTAAATAGCACACTTTGGATTCTACTGTTTGTGTGTCCTTGGATAATTCACTTAATCTTTCTGAGCCTCAATTTCCCTATTTAATAAATGAGGGGGTTGGATTAGAAGACGTCTAAGCTTTTTACCTTTTTTTTTTTAAGACTTCTACAGCTTTTTAGCTTTAAATCTATGATTAGACCTGCTTTTGATTGACTGATCCAAAATGCTAAACATTTTGAGGCATTGGTCTAATACTCCTTTGCATTGGCTGAAGGATTTCAAATTATCAGGCAGCTTGTCTTTATAACATCTTAAAATTTCAGGTATAAAATTTAAAAACTATGTTACTAGACATGCTAGAAGGAGATCTGGAAGAGTTGGGTTTGATATTTGCTCTGATGCTTACTGGCAGTGTTAGGGTTATGGACAAGACTTGTGATTTCCTTGGTGTAGGAAACCGGGGTCAAGGTCTACAACACCCCTGGTACTACTGAATGAGATTAAAATGCAATTGGCAGGGGGCAAGTAGGTAGCTCAATAGATTGAAAACCAAGTCTTGAGATGGGAAGTCTTGGGTTCAAATTTGGCCTTAGATACTTGCAATCTGTGTGACAATAGGCAAGTTACTCAATCCCTGGCCCTTACCACTCTTCTACTTTGCAATAGAGTCAGTGAATAGAGTGCCAGATCCAGAGTTGGGAGGACCTGGGTTCAAATCTGACCCAAGACACTTCCTAATTGTGTGATTTTGGGCAAGTCACTTAACCTTGATTGCCTAATCCTTGTCATTCTTCTGCCTTAGAACTGCTACTAAGACAGAAGGCAAGAGTTTTTTTTTTTTAATGTAATTGGAAAATAGGTAACAAAATGAATAAAAATACAATAAAATATAAATAATATGTAGTCTTCTAAGTCAATATGCCTCCCAGGTATCCTTATGTGCCATTTATGGCTCTTGTTTCTATGGGAGCTTGATTCCACTGGTTTAGGGAGCTCCCAGGGATGAACTTGGTCAATGAATGCAAAGCTGTAGTTTCTCTTAGAGAATCTAGCTTCTTTACCTTGGCTAGAAGGGGTATGGCTGTGAGGGAGACTTCCATTAGTGCTCTTTTCCTTCTTACCTTTTATGGTCAGCTCTTCTTCACAGCTCCAGCCTTATGGGAGAATGCCAATAAATTGAGTCTATAGCAGCAGCTTGGCCCTTATTTCCTGGGTTAAGAAGCACCTAAACTAATTGCCTAAAATTGAAAGAGAAAAAAGGGGAAGAAATCCAAAAGACAAAAGGTTTTTAGTCACTTGCAGATCATGCTCCATTCCTTGATTTTTAGAAACAGATCTATCTGTTGTCACAAAGCAGTGCTATGTTCTGAGTCATTTTTCTCAGAAACACACAAAAAATTGTCAAAGAAAGAAAGATTTCAGGCATCTGTATACTAATTAATTTTTGACCCCAACTGATTTTTCTTACTGTTCTTCACTTAATGGGGATGAGAATTTCAAGTTAATGAAGGCAAACCAAGATCTCTGATTTGTTGTTGCTCAACCTCTATTTAATAGTAAATATCCCATGGAAAGAAAGGGGAAATTAGATAAATAAATACGTTGCCTGATATTGCCCTTATGAGTCCAAGGATTGAAACTGATATTGTAAAGGTTTGCTTAGTCATTTATGTTGTCAAATCTATTTTAGGAAGATGGTGAGATACCAGAAGAGGCCAGTTGCTTTATAATGGGATAAAATTACTTCTGAAGGATAAAATTAGAGCACAGGGATAATTTTAGATTTAATTCAGCATATTACTATATAACTTACATTACACAATAGTATATGGGTATCTCTAGAGAACGGTAGTCATTATTACCTGTATAGTATGGTGAGTGAAAAATACTGAGATGATTTTTAAAAAAGTCTAAATACCACCCAGAGTATTTTAAGTTATTAGAGTCTTGGAGTTAGGAACACATCAGTGTTTTTTTTTGGGGGGGGGGAGAATTCGACTGGAAAATTGTAATTTAATGACTTCCTTCATTAAATGGGAAAATCAGAATGAGGACGCAAATATGTTATTTTTCTATTGAACATTGAACTGGGGGCAGGATTCACTTTGACCAATTTGAGAGCACACTTCTCTAATAAGCAGTACTCTGGTACACTGGAACATCCAGGGCATAGGACAATAAAAGAGTTCATTGCTTCCAGTCTTGAGCCAATTTACAACATGTTTTCACTTTGTAACCTGCCATAAATTGGTCTGATAGTTGGCCAATAAAAGGATCTTTGATATTTGGGATGAGAATCAAAGCAAATCATTATGTGAGGCCCAAGGTAGACATGGTAACCTAGTGTTAAATGTCAATGAGTTCCAAGAAGAGGAAAAAAGAATTGCTTGGGAGTGGGGAGTGTAAAAAATAGACTCGAATACAGGACTACAATCCCCATGAGCCTTTGCTCCACTTCCCCAGAATGCCTTGTAATCTCACCTGGGCCGAGATCTAGAAGGAATTTAAACTGATTCAAAGGCTTTTGAAGGGTGGGCTTTTTTTTGGACTTCCGTTTTGGAGCAGGCGGTCTCTTGCGTGATGTGAGATTATTTTGTCTAGGCCTCTGGCCTAGGCACATGTTTCCTACTTGTATATTCTTTAATCTTTAACCTTTAATAAACCTCTAAAAATATAATACTTCTTGCAGAGAGAAACTAATTTCTACCTGCCTCAGTCTCCCCATCTCCCCTAAATTTTAACTGTTACAGGAGTATGGTGGAAGGATGGTGATAATACAATAGGTAGCCACCAGATTGCTTGATTAGATAGTGGAGCTGGCTTGGACAAGCTTAGGAGGACTAATTGTTAAATTTTCAGTGTGAGCATTTACTTATTGGAAAAGAGCAAACACTACAAATCAGGGCTTGATTTAATTATTTTGTTGATTGTCTAGAATTAAGACAGCATTAGAGAAAATGTTAATAATTTGGATTATGTGTCATGGGTATATTCCTCCCATCTCTAGAGCTGGTTGTTAAACATTTATCAACACATCCCTGATAAAAACAACTTTTGTTTGCTTGGATATTGTTGATATGATCATGTACCAGAATTAGAAGTATAGGAATAGGGTAAGGAATACATTGATATATCTTATCCTATGTGTACTAATTACTTATAAGTATTGGGAAACATGGAATTCCAAAATCAGCTCCTCCCTGGGACATGGTCTGAGATATGAATCATCAAGGAGACAAAGAAGAAGCATTCCAGTGTCCCTTTGACTTTAGGGTGCATCCATTAGCTCAGCCTGGCCTATGAGGAAGGAAAGAAGGGAAGGCCAACAGAAGGACTCATGATCAGAAAGATGGCAGAAGAATCTGGGAGGAGAGTCTAACTGGAAGCAAGAGGAGGGAAGTAAGGTTTAAAGAGGGAGGTCATGGATTCCATGGTCTTCATATCCCTTAGGTCCCAGATCATAGGGCCCCATGCCAGTCTAAGGCAGTAAATAGCAATAGTGATTTCACCACTGAGATCAGATCCAAACATAACAACCCAGCTAGGGAAATTTGCTCTAGGCAGATAAACCAGAAATGGCAAAAATATATAGGTCATGGGTAAGAGAGGGGGAAAGAGGAAGAGGGAAAAGAAGATGGTGGGGTAGGGGAGAGAGAGAGAGGGAGAGAATGAGAATGAGAGAGAGAGAAAGAGAGAGATAGAGAGAGAGAGGAGAAAGAGAGAAACAGAGAGAAATGGAGGAAGGGAGGGAGAGAGAGAAAGAGAAAGAGAGAGAGAGAGACAGATAGACAGACAGACAAAGAGACAGAGAAAGAGAGGGAGGGAGGGAGAGAGAGAGAGAGAGAGCTAGCTGCCTTCTAGTAGACCAGAGTATCAGTATTTCAAAAACATTAGCCTGATTTTGGGGAGATAGGAGTTCTAGTCCTAGTTCTTCCATTAATTTGTTTTATCATCTAGGGAAACTCAATTCCCATCTCTTGGTCTTAGTTTCTCCATCAATAAAATGAGATTGTTGGGCTAAATAATCTATCAGGTCCCTTCAAGCTCTAAGCCTGTGGGAATCTCTGATGGGGGTGGAGGTATAGTGACTTTAGATCAAGAGGGAGAGGAGGGTCAGATAGGGTAGGGCATGTAGGTAGTATGAGTTGGATATCCTGTGGGAACTGTACTCCATAGTTGGACCTGATTATCCACATCATTATAGCTAGCAATTATATAGCACCTTAAAGTTTGCAAAGCACTTTACATAAATTAACTCAATTGATCCTTCTGACAACTCTGTGAGGTAGCTGCTATTATTGTCTTCATTTTACAGATGAGGGAACTGAGGTTAAGTAACTTGTCAAGAGCCTCAAAGCTAGTAAGTGTCTGAAGCAGGATTCAAATTCAGTTCTTCCTTGCTCAATCTACTGCCCCACCTAGCGGCCCATCAAAGAAACAAAGTGTAAATTTCATAGAACTACTGGGTATAGAAAAATCATATCTTGTGGGTTTTTGAGATTAAGGAAATGGGCAAGTTCTTAGCCAAGTGGTCAACATTTTATGGACTATTGTGCATTAGATCTCTTCCTGGATCACATCACATCAGTTTGGGATTAGAAAAAAAGATTTGTAGACAACTAGACATCTGTGAAAGCAGCAGAGGACTTAAAAGTCAGTAAGAAAGCTGTCAGAATGAGCAAATAAAAAAAGAACTAATTTTTATGAGAGGGAAGCTCAAAGCATAAACACAGAAGAAGATAATGACTTAAAAACACCCACACGCAAAACCTTAAAAACTGCAGCTTGGAATACAAGTCTAACAAGAACTTCTAGAAGTTTTTTAAGCTAAAAATGATTAAAAAAACAAATGAAAGTTATGGAAGAATACGAAAATTAGAATATCAGAGACAAAACCTTGCCAAAGAAAATAATCTTTGAAAGTTAGAATTGGCCAAAAGGAAACTAATGACTCCATAAGACATAAAGACATAATAAAACAATGTCAAGGGATTAAAAAAAATTTCACAGAAAATGTGAAGTATTTCATAGGAACAACAATTGACTTAAGAAGGAATTGCTTAGAGGGAAGTAGAATGATTTGGCTTTAGTTTTCCTCCCCATACCTCTGCACTCCTTCCCTTCCTCTTTCAGAGAAAGACCAAAATTTGGGATTTTCAGCAGTTATAATAATATTCCTGGGACAAGAGAAGCTGGAAACAGTATCTACACTGGACATCAAGGATAGGGTGGACATGATGAAGAAAAGGGCAACTTTAATGTCAACTACAAGCCTAAGAGAAAAGCAAAAAAAATGTGTGTGTGTGTGTGTGTGTGTGTGTGTGTGTGTGTAATACCTAAGGGGACCTTCAGGACTACCCCATATAAAGGAGAAAAGAAGATTTCCAGGAACTGGGATCTGTGAGTTACCTTCCTTTGCTACATGTGCTTGAGTCCACTTTCTATAGGATACTATATGAACTTTTGGGAGAGTATGAGATACTTAGAGGAGTTGGATATTTTATACCAACCATCATAGTAACAGAAAATTCCTATTTCTAAAATCTAATTAACTCTGACTAATTCGTATCAATTGGTAATCATGAGAAGTATTGGAAGGGGGAATTTATGAGCTATAACAATGGCACAACATCTCACAAACCCTCAGGGACAAGGAGCCTCCCAAACACTGGGGACCAGTGCAAGTGTTGGAAGGGAAAGGATATGTATTTATAAAACACCTACACTATGTGCCAGAGTTTACAAATACTATCTCATTTGATCCTGCAGAGTGGGTGCTATTATTACCCTCATTTTACAGTTGGGGAAAGAGAGCCAACTAAGGTTAAACGGCTTGCCCAGTATCACAAAAGCAGTAAGTCTCTTAGGTTTCTTTTGAACTCAAGTCTTCTTGACTCCAAGTCCCAGGATCCATCCATTGTTCTACCTAGCTGCCAAGAGAATGCTGGGACAATAGCTTGTCTGCTTCTGTATAAAAGTGACTCATGGACCAATGGAGAAGAGATTTGGAGTGAGAAGGCTTGACTTCAAATCCTTCAGTCCCAGCTTCCCCATCTGCAAAGGGACAGCACTGGAGTAGATGATTTCTGAAATCCCTTCCAACTTTAGATGTTTGAGCCTAGGGCTTTCTGAAAGAAAGTAAATTCAAGAAAGGAGATACAATTTCACCAGTGGGTTGGGGCTCTGAGCCAAGTTTCAAATGGGGAGAACAATGAATCAGCATACCCCCTTAACAACTGAGTCAGTGTTGCTCTGTAAAGAGAGGTGGAGCTGAGGAGTAGAAAGGTCACTAACTTTCGGTGAGTCCATACAGAGCATTGCAATTACTCAGCACTTCTTCCCCATGGGGCATGTGCAAACCATCGAGATGAGTGGAGGACTTCCCAGGCAGAGGAGATCAATGCCATCTGGTGGTTAAATATACAAATTCTAAAATTTGGGGTGACTCTAGGAAAACACAACACTATGAAGCAAATGTGTGTACTGAGGCTGTTCCTTAAAAACTACTAGTAATAGCACTTCTAATCTCTTTGGTCTCACATTTGGTCTTCAAATACTGTGACTCCTTGGGCCAATGACAAAATCAAGATGGAAAGAGGGGTGAAAAGGAAGGAGAAAACCATGAACAATTACACAGAAGAGCTTGTTTATGAATCAAACTTACCTCTAGGTAGCTTGAGTCCATGCAGAGTAGAGTCTTTACTTAGAGTCAGGTTTGTGGATAGATTTCAAGGAGTTAATGAATTTGTTTTAGTATTTTGAGAACTGCATTCCTTTTCCTTTCTTTTTATTTATTTATTTATTTATTTATTTTTTTAAACCCTTACCTTTTGTCTTGGAGTCAATGCTGTGTATTGGTTCCAAGGCAGAAGAGTGGTAAGGGCTGGGCAATGGGGACTTAAATCATACAGCTAGGAATCTGAGGTCAAATTTGAACCTAGGACCTTCCATCTCTAGATCTAACTCAATCCACTGAGACACTTAGCTGTCCCTGATAGTTGCATTTCAGTCATGCCATTAGCTCAATGGAGCATAGATTTAGAGTTAGAAGAAACCTCAGAAGTCATCTAGTCCAACCAGCTTCCTCAAGGTATGGCAAGGAAACTGAGAGCCAAGGGAGTCTGTCAATTTGCCAAAAGTCACATAACTGGAAAGTGGCAGATCTAGGACTTTAACCAGGACCTCTGACTCCACCCTTACTGAGGCTTCCACTTCCAAGTGATGGTCCAGGATTTTTCTCTTAAGCAGGATCCTGTCTTCCAACTGCTTCCTCCTTGACAGCATTGCAGACACAGAGCAGGTGGGCTTGGATTCTCTGGCCTCTCTTTATTTCTGATGCATGTCTATTTATCTGTATTTGCTCAGGTCTTGGCGGATGGTGAAAAGATATTTCCAGCATCCCCTGATGGTTCTTCCTTCAAGCTAGAGCAGGAGGAGGTGTTGCAGCTTCTCCTTGATTTATTTATTTTTCCCTAGCTGGAGGACCACACCGCCTCCTGTTCATCATGGAATCTTGGTCGCATAAATCATACTTTTAAGAAACCATATGTGGCTTTCCTTCAGTCCCAGAGAAAGTTTTAGAGTGAGAATCTTTGGTAAGATGCAAGATTGGAGAGAGGGGGCTTGAAATGAATCACTGATTGATGGATCCACCTAAGCCACAGGTGGTCTCTATGACCAGTAGAACAAGCAAGAACATCCTGGGACTGTGCCTGGCACACTTTGGAACAGGACTGTGAACACACTTTGGAGTCAATGGTTAGTGGGGATGCAGAGAGATACAAGTCATTAGAGCTTGATTCTGGATTGTGAAGAATTTCCTCTCTCTATTTCAACTTGGCCATCCTTGACCATTTTAACAAGTTTTACTATCAGCGGAAAACAGTTCTATTTTGGTCTGAGCTTCTAGTCTGGTCAGAGCCTAAAAATGCTCTCTGTTCTTCTATAGGAACACCCACAAAATTCATGGGAAAATAAGAAATAGCTGGCATTCATATAGCACTTTAAGCTTTGTAAAGCACTTTACATGTTAACCCATTTTATCCTCACAAAAACCCTTGAGCGTTGTATCTATTTATTATCCCCATTTTACAACTGAGTATATTGAGGAAGGCTAAATGATTTATCCAGGATCCCTTGGCAAATTAAAGTCTGAGATCGTTTTTAAGCTTAGCCTTCCTGATTCCAAATAGAGCTCTCTATACATTACATCTGCTAGTCAACTAGCTGCTAACAAATCCCGAAGTCAAAGGAAAACGGATAATTAGACTGAGATCTTAGGAGCAGGGATTTTTTTGGATGACATTTCTTTACCCTGTACCTAGCACAGTGCCTGGCACATAGGCACTCAATAAATGTTTGTCAACAGACTGACAGACAAGTCACTGAAAATGGACAGATCTTTCTGGTGTTGGCAGTTACTTTATGAATTCAAGAGTTAGTTGAGTCAGTGGAGGTGGTTCCTGGTTACTCTAAAACTTTTTGGTGGAGATAACCACACATTGGATCTGAAGGAACTTAAAGGCTGGTCAGAAGTTCTGGACTTTGTGAAATGCTCAGACAGTACTGGCTTTAACCAAATGATCTTCAACATAACACCCAATCCCTGAGGATCAAGGACCCAACCAGGAGCTGCTAAGCCATGTGTATGTTTCAACAAGGAGCTGGAATATAAGTCCCACCAAAAGGGGCTGGAGCAAATGCCAAGCTCTCTAGGAAGTACTCTTGTCTGCTCTTCTAGGAAAATTACACCCATGCACATTTTCACTCAGTCATTTTTCAGTCATGTCTGACATTTTATGGCCCTATTTAGGGTTTTCTTGGCAAAGACACCAAAGTGGTTTACCATTTCCTTGTCCAGCTCATTTTATAGATGAGGAGACAGTAGAAAAGGGAGTTAAGCGACTTTTCTAGGGTCACACAGCTAGGAAGTGTCTGAGAATGGATTTAAACTCAAGAAGAATCTTCCTGGCTCCAGGCCTGGCATTCTATTCACTGTGTCATCTAGCAGTGTGTATGTGTGTGTGTATATATATATACATATATATATATAATATGCATATATAATATATGTGTGTATATATACATTTTATATATTAAATATATTATATATCACAAATATATTTTTAACTTTATATATTACAAATATAACATTTACAGCAATATATAAACATATATAAAATATATATTAGTATATTTTTATTTATACACACCCATATACACAAACACAAACACACATGTATATATTATAAATTATATATTGAGTTAAATATTATATGTACATGTTATACATTATACATATTTAAATGCTATATATACCAATATATATTTCCTGACAAAAAACCTGTGAGCTAGACAATATTTGAATATTAGTGTCTCCATTTTACAGGTCATGCATTCCTAAATATAGGGCTGAAAGCGACCTCAGAAGCTGTCTTTTCCAACCAGATTTCACAGATGAAGGAATTGAGGCTCAGAGCCATTGAGTGACTTGGCTGGAGTCACACAACTAATAAGCATCTGAGACAGGATGCAACCCAGATCTCCTGACTCCAAGACCAGCATAATTTCCTCTACTTCTGCCTCCCTCTCAACAACAGTTTCTCTCTCCATCTCTCTGTGCTCCTTTTCTGTCTTTTATCTCTCTTCTTCCCCCCCTCTCCTCCCCTCTCCTCTGCTCTCCTCTCTTATTTTCTCTTCTTTTTCCTTCTCTTCTCTTTGTCTCTATCTCTTTATATATTTATAGATTATATGTAACACACATATATGTCAGGGATAAATTGATCTATATGGACCATTCTAGGAATCATGCCTGGAAATTTTCAAGGGAGGTCTGAGCACCTGCTTCCTGGAATGACTCCAGAAGTCCAATTCAATCCCCATTACTCCCTTCTCCTGGTTAAATATTTGTCATTCTCTACAAATCACCTGGGAATGTATTTTGCACATTTCCCCATATTCAAAATTCTGGAGAGTTCTATGGGGTGCTGGGGAGGCTCAAGCATTATCCTTTCTAGTTCTTTCCACAGTGCCTTGCACTAAAGTCTTAAACACATGTGGTATAGTTCTTATTGGCTCCCCTAAATGCCATTCCATTTAGCACAGTCCTTATATACACAGTTCATAAAATTAACAGTCTTTAGAGAGTTCCTGGGCCTAACATAGCTGGTTTATCTAGAGATCACAGTCTCTCCCAAACACAGTTATGTAAATTTAATAAACTAGAAAGCTTTTACTTTTTTGCAAA
This sequence comes from Monodelphis domestica, assembly GCF_027887165.1. NCBI lineage: Eukaryota > Metazoa > Chordata > Mammalia > Didelphimorphia > Didelphidae > Monodelphis > Monodelphis domestica. The sequence goes on from NC_077228.1 coordinate 338,618,726, forward strand.
ATGCAGCAAATATTTTAATTTTTATATGAGAAAAGGAAGTGTTCAAAAAGGTATATATACGTTTCAAGTTACTGTAATTATTTCTGTGAGAAAGTTGCTGTAGATAAAAACAACAGTTTTATTTTTAAATTTTTATTTAAATTTAACCAACAGTAGAAATTGGTCAGTGTATTTAAAATCATGACAAAAATCTCTCTGATCCCTAGTTGTCCATGGTAAATTATTATGATGTTATGTATTTAGGGTAACATGCCAATACAGCATAATCCCATGGCATTTGGGTGTTCTTCTGGAGATTAAAACTGTTTTTCTTGGGATAAATGCAGCAATAAAATACAAATCAGTTGATAAAAAAAACCATTTCTCCCATAACTCCAATAATTTTCAGGGCATGTCAACTGATAGTAGTCCTGTCATTCCCAGTTCTCTTAAGGTTTACATCATTGCACTGTTGCCTTAAATATGTCTTGTAAAAGTTTGTCCTCTGTTAAGCCAATTTAATGACTACAGCTCACTTGAAAGAATTTTTTCTTCCATTTGAAACTTTATTGAGTACTGCTTTATTCTTTTTTAAAAATTTTATTTCTTTAATTAATTAATTTAGAATACTTTTCCATGGTTACATGATCCATGTTCTTTCCATCCCCCCTCCCATAGCCAACGAGCTATTCCACTGGGTTTTAGATTGATTAAGACCTATTTCCATATTATTAATGTTGGCAATAGAGTGATCATTTAGAGTCTACATCCCCAATCACATCCCCATTGGATCATGTGATCAAGTGAATGTTTTTCTTCTGTGTTTCTACTCCCACAGTTCTCACTTGAAAGAATTTAGCTGGTTGGTCTGTTTATCTAGTGCAGCATACTGGACATTGTTCCCCTTTTGATGATCCCATTCTAGGAGCTTTTTGACTTGATCAATTCAACCATGAATATTATCCAATATACATTGGATTAGTAAATTCTTTATTTCAACTACATTTATGTTTAATTCTCTAGAAATAAAAGAAATATGTATTCTTGTGTAAGACAATTTTATAAGTACTTGTTTTCTGATGTTTTGCAAAAGCTTTTTGATGTGCTCTCTTATGACAGGATTGCCCCTGACATTGCTGTGATTTCTTTTCAGAATCTTCTCAAAGTAGGTGATGCTATTATTCTGACAGGCACTTAACTAAATTCATCATTGCTAGAATCTCTGGATCATTTTTCTATGGCTTTACTTCCTGAGAATCAAATGGATTTATTCCCAGCTTCATTAGTATGTTTAGCATGTTTGCTAAGATCAAATATTTTAAGCTAGTGCTTCATCTGGAATTACCTGACTTCATTCTCATTCTTGAATGCTTCAAAAACAATCACTATGAGCCTTCTCAAATTCACCTTCTCTTAAGTGCATTTTACCAACACATTTTCTAATGACACCCATGATCAGTGGATGGGAGATGACTGACTTGTTATGCAGTGATTGTCTATATGATGTTTTGAATTTTTTGTAATTTTTCTGTGCTGTATACATTTGAATGCTTACATTTCCAATAATTGTATATCTTTTTAAGGTCATCTTCATCATCTATTTGATATGACTGATGCAACTGGTGCAAAATTTTTTGACGCTTTCTATATTCTTCTCATTCTAGATAGAATTTTCCATGCTTTGTGTTTGTCCTAAACCACAGCCTATCATTCTTAGCATTTCTCAGAGCTCTCAGTGTTGTTTCATAGAATTCCTGCTGTAAATCCATCTGTTTGGAAGGAGATATAATCAAGAATAGATTAATGGGCTTTTCAGACGAATTTCCTGTGATTGCACTCCAAATGTGGGTTAATAGTTGTTTAATATCTATTCATCATTTCTGGAGAGTTTATCAACTTGAAGTTTATTTTAGTAATCTACTTCAGTGCTTTAAATCCCCATTTTCCTTTTCACCTTCCAGCTCCAAAACCATCTGGAAACTGCTTTGGAGTCACCTTCCTTCAATGCTTTGGAATTGTAACACTGATTTTCCAAATCCACATTTGGTTCAGTTACTATCTTTAAAGTATTCTAGGTCATAGCCCTCTTTATCATCACACATGAAATCATCCTCCATGTCAGACATTTTCACAGAGCTTGTCATAAGTTATCACTTGCCTAATACTCATAAAGGGTTTATTTTTGTTTCTACTTTCATGATATTTCTCCTCTATATCCCCTCTTTTAAAAAAGTATCCCCTAAGGGGGCAGCTGGGTAGCTCAGTGGATTGAGAGCCAGCCCTAGAGACGGGAGGTCCTAGGTTCAAATGTGACCTCAGACACTTCCCAGCTGTGTGACCCTGGGCAAGTCACTGGACCCCCATTGCCTAGCCCTTACCACTCTTCTGCCTTGGAGCCAATACACAGTATTGACTCCAAGACGTTTAAAAAAAAAGTATCCCCTCCTTTCCACTCACACAGCTGTCACCTTGGAGTTGAATATGAGTTCTGTTCCACAACACTCTCAACTGTGGTCTGAACTAAATTAAAATGCAATTGGGAAATATTTAACAAAAATAATTTAAAAATACAATAAAACATAGATAATGTTAATATGTCATTTTCTAGGTCAATACTAAGTCTCCAGTGATCCTTTTGTGTCATCTATATCCCACCTGCTCCTCTTTCTTATTTGATTTTGACACCATCCATTGAAGGCCCTGTCCTCCCACCTAGACTTTTGCAATAACCCATTTGGTCTATTTGATTCAAGACTCTCTCCTCCAGTCCATTTTTAACTTAGCTACCAAGGGATCTTTCTAAAATGTCATTCTTTCCCTCTAATAATCTCTAATGGTTCCCTATTGCTTCAAGGATCAAATAGAAAATTCCCTATTTGACTTTTTAAAAATTTGGTCTCTTTGTTTTCCTATGCTTTACTGTCTTCCTTATACTCTACAAATCTACAACATCCTCCTTCCTCCCCAATTTAGCATCTCATTGCCTGCTCCTCATGCCTAGAATGTTCCCCCATCCTCAACTCTGCCTCCTGGCTTTCTTCAAAACTCAGCTCAATTCCTAGCTTCTGCAGGGGACTTTTGTGCCCTTTTTTACCAGTACAGTTTTCCTTCTGAGAAAGGAAAACTTTTTCTTCCATCTACTCTGTATATATCATGGATATAAACAGACAGTTCTTGATTTACCCATTACAAAGACTTCTATGTAAAATAATGTGAACCTAATATGAATTTGGGGAGGGAAGGGAAGGAGGGAGGGAGGCAAGACTATTTCCCTCCTCCTTCACCTCCCATAACTGATGGAGGGGGTCAGAATATATCTCAAGGACTGAGTTAGAGAATGAAGAGTAGGAGGAAGAGCCTAGGAGAGGAAGAAGACATTTCGGGCAGACATATGTGCAATGGATTGGATGGTGGCGGTCTCTCCATAGCCTCATTCTTCTGATTTCACTTGGGGAGTTGTTTTTTAGAGTTGTTTTTCTTTTCTTTCTTTTTTGGGGGCATTTTTTTTGGAAGGAGTGAGAGGCTACAGAAGACTAAGTTGAGGGGCAGGAGCAAAAGCAGATAAAGAGAGAGCAAAGTACTGTACAATATAGGGGTTTTTTTGGAGTACAGATTCCTTTCAGAGTTCTTTATATAAAATGATATGAATTTACATTAAGTGAGAAATGTTTATATAGCTGTTTGCAACTCCTCCACTAGAACATGAGATCCTATAGGACAAGAACCGTGTTTATGCCTTTCTTTGTAGGTTATGAGGTCCCCCAAAACAGTTCTTGGTGCATTTTATTCTTTTTAGTTCTAGGTGAAGGGAGTGTAATTTTTAACTTTGTGGATTTAAAACGCTGGGAGAAGCAAGCCACTTGGCTTGGTTGAACACCAATATTAAGTCTATAGTCAACTTACTAATGATCCTTCAGAAGCAAGAAGAAACTTTTGGAAATCTCTTCTGTAACCAGGTCAGAGAAATCTGAAATAAGGACTCATTTAACAATCCTGCCATACCTGGACATAAACTTGGTGAGTCAAATGTAGTAACTGAGTTCAATTATAAACATACCCCCAGGTATTATGAAAAATGTATTTTTTTTCTTTTTTTCTGAGTTATACGCATATTATCACATAAAACATTCCCATATTATTCATTTTTATAAGTGAATAATCTTACAGAACTGAAACCCCCAAACATATACCCAAATAAATAAGTGATAAATCATATTTATCATCTGCATTTCTACTCCAACAGTTCTTTCTCTGGAGGTGGATAGCATTCTTTTTCACAAGTCCCTCACAATTGTTCTGGATCATTATATTGCTGATAGTAGCAAAGTCTATCACAGTTGACCATTCCACAATATTGCTGCTACTGTGTACAGTGATTTTCTGGTTCTGCTTATTTCACTCTGTATCAGTTCGTGTAGGTGTTTCCAGCTCTTTCTGAAATCATTCCTTACATTCCTTACAGCACAATAGTATACCATCACCATTATGTACCACAATTTGTTAAACCATTTCTCTATTGAGGGACAGCCCTTTAGTTTCCAATTCTTTGCCATCACAAAAAAGAGCACACACACACACACACACACACACATATTTGTAAAAGCTGGCCCTTTCCCCTTTTTAAAATCCCTTTGGTAATGTCATATCTTTAAAGTAAATATCCAGTTGTAATTAATGATAATTGATATTAAGTGGACCAGAGATTTAAGTCACTGGCACTTATAGAAAGCACATAGCCAGCTGATGCTGAAAGAGATTAATTCGGAGGTCAGTAGAAAGAAACCAATTGAATCTATTTGTCAAAGTTCAGCTTGGATTTTGCAAGCAGTTTGGCATCAAAGCCCCAAGAAGCAAGAAGTGGCCTTCAGGTCCCTTTGTTAAAGCTAATTAATGCTAAGTAGTTATGTGGAACTAGGGAGAAAACAGCTAATGGGGGCTTCAGATGATTGCATTAGAGAAAAGGACGTTTTTAATTACCTCACAATACTCTAGAACCTTGAAGAGATGTGGTCCTCTTGACTCTGGGGAGAATGAGCCAGACCTGTGCATACCTAGATATAACCATGGACATGGGATTTCATATGTATTGTGAACTCTGTTTAAAGTCCTGCTTTGCCTTTGTCACTCTTAGAAAGCTTAGAAAGCTTTTTTTGTCTTAGAAAGCTGCCAAAGGCACTGAGAGGTCATATTACTTGTCTGAGGTCCCTGAGATAGGATGTCAGAAGCAAACCTTCAATTCACCACACTATACTGCATCTCAATAACATCTCACATATTTTTAAAAAATAACCTTACCTTCTGTCTTAGAATCAATACTGTCTTAGACTCAAAATTGGTTCAAAGGCAGTAAGGGCTGGACAATTGGGGTTAAGTGATTTGCCCAAAGTCACACAGCTAGGAAGGGTCCGAGTTTACATTTGAACCCAGGACTGTCTGCCTCTGGAACTGGCTCTCAATCCACTAAACCAGCTAGCTGCTCCTCTCACATATTAAGATTTTTCAATGGCAGGGACCTTCCTGCAACCTTGTTCCAGTTCAAGTTCATGTAAAATTGTTCCCATTTTACAGATGAGGAAACTAGCTCAGAGAGGGTTAAGCGCTAAGTCACAAATCACAGTTAATAAGTTTCCGTATCTATTCCAGATGTCCTGACCCGAGGCCCGTACGGGCTTCAATGATCCACGATGAATACGAAACAACTTGAGGTGGCTTTGGAGCTCCCCGGGGAGAGCGGTTGGCCACCGGCTCCCCTTGTCTCCCTAGATTCATCCTTCCTCCCTCCAGACCTTGAGCCAGGGTCTCACTCGCTGGGAAGGCCAGCCGCCTTGGAAGTGGAGGGGAAACCGTTTTGCAGGGAAGAGGCAAAGGATTTGCCTAGTGAGAAAAAAAAAATGCGCTGAGCGCTTTGTCTAAGAGCAAAGAAGCCAAGTCTTACTTCTACTAGTAGATCTCAGCTTGGGTTCCCGATCCCTCTGAGAGCTCCCACCCCATTCCCCGCCCATCCTCTCTCCCGGCCCCCCAGCCCATCCCCTAGAGAGCCCAGGGGGCTCTTCAATTCATTACTGGACTGCTCCATCCCATCACCCAGGAAGTGCGCATCCCTGCTGGGAGATGCTGAGACTGCATTCCTAGGGCAAGGTCACTTTCCCCTTTTCTTTTATCCCTTTTAATTCATTGAGGAGAGGGCACTCCCCAGAATTTCTGGTCCCTCCTTCGCTCTCTTCTTTCAATCCCCGAAGAATTTCCTCCCCCTGCCCTCCAGATTCCTTCCCCACCCTCTTCTCATTTTCCTCTCCTTCCTTTCCAGAGAAAGACCCCTCCCATATCTTTTCACCCTGAGCTCGCTCCGAAGCCTGGGAATCATCCACTTTCCCCATTTCTATTCCCCTCCTCTGCGCCCCCCTCCCCTTTCCCTCCTCCTTCTCTGGAAAGAACCACCCGGCTTCCACTTCGCCTCCTCAGTCTCCTTCACAGTGCTCTTCGGTGGTGGCTCTAGTTCTTGCCCATGCCCTGGTAGCCCATGGCATTGGAGCTCTCCTTTAACCCATCCACGAGGCTACATGACCGAAACAGGAATCCCCTAAGCCAAGCTGGGTAGTATCTGTGCGGCCGTGGTTCCACTCACCCTTCGGGAGCCAACAGGTAGGAGCAAGTAACCTTTCTCTTGATTCATGTTCATGACTCAGAACACTAGACTGTGTCAGAGGACATTGATTCAAATCCTGCCTCTCACTGACCTTGGCTAAGTCCCTTCCCTTCCCTGGCCTCAGTTTCCTCATCTATAAAAATGAAGGGAAGTTATATTAGAAGTTCAAAGTTATGATTCTTTGATCTCACGATTCTACCGAATGAGACTTTCTCCCTCCCTCAGTTGTGCTTAACTTACATCCTCATGCTCTCAGAGACCCTGGGAGTATCTCTAGAAAAGGGCTGGTGACTCTTCAGGCAACAGAACTTTTAAGTGCCCCACGGATGAGGACTAAGCTCAACACTTGCAGAAAATTTCTCTTTGGACAGTTTCTCCCATTCCTAGCCTGGGTAATAGGGTTGCAGAGAAGTTTTTCTTTTTTTCCTTTCTGCCACTACATATGCTTTAAATATTAAGTGACAGTGTTTCATTTGGAATCCAAATGAAATTCTTGCTATTTAGCAGTATGAAGGGTTTGCCTCCCTTTTAATTTATATAAGTATTAACAGATGCCATTTTAAAAAAAGGTGTAAAACCCATTCCTGGAAAGCCTACTCTTCTTGTTGAAAGTATCTTTGGCAGGATTATAGTGGGTGGTTTTCTTTTTCTCTGTTTTCCTTTCTCTATCAACCTAGCTGCACACAGACAACCAAAAGAGCCCAGAGGGAGCATTCACAAAGTCTTGCAGAGAGAGACTGGGCTGCCCATCCCCTCCATCATTTCCCCACTAGTGCCTGTTTTGGAGAGGAGGAGACTAAGTACAGTCTGGCTTTCTTCTCTATCTCTAATTTCCCCTACACTGTTCTGAAATGAGTTGCCCCTTTTAACCTGATGGCTTCCATGATTGGAGAAGAGGTTCAGGGAGGGCATAAACTGACCTGTTCTTGAAAATGACTTGGCCATCTGTAGAATCATGCCTAGAACCAAACTAGCTCAACTTCTAACAGAGAAGGTACCCACATGAGGCATTTAGGCTTGGAAGAAGTGACTGAGCATTTTCAAGACTTTATAAGTTGATTAAGAATTGTTAGAGGGTCTCTACAAGTTTAGTAAGGAGTTCAATTTGGAGACAATGTTGGCAACATGGCATTTGGGCTGATTTTAAGTAAATGTTCATAGAATCATAGATTTCCAGCTGGAAGGCATCTTAGAGGTTGGCTTAGGTCATCCCCTTCATTTTAAGGATGTGGAACCTGAGACCCAGAGAGGCTGAGTAATTTGTCTCAGAACACACAGGCAGTAAGTGTTAGAACAGGGCTTGCTTTACCCATATTTTCTGTGGGAGTTGTTTGAAGTGGGAGAGAGGCAATGAATATTGGTTAGCATTGATTGTTTCTGATCAAATCTGAATCAAATACTTGTTTATTTCTACCTGTCTTAGATAACCAAGTTATGCTTCCTGTATTTAAATATAGTATTTACTTGCTATGTGAACAAATCACCTTTCTGAGAAGGTATTTCTTCATCTCTAACAAGCAGAGGTTAGACTAGATGATCTCTGAGGTCCCTCCTACCTCTAAAACTGGTGGCACAGTACACAGAGTGAATCAATCAACAAGCATTTATTAAGTGCCTACTATTTGCTACTGCTACTTGGTATATAAAGAAAAAAATGTAGGGTTTTACCCGTAAGCAGCTTATATTCTATTAACCATAAAGGACACTATTATTTTTTAAAATTTATTTCAGCTCAGCAAAAGCCTACTGTGCTGGGCATCTTGTTAGTTGCTGGCAATACAAAGACCAAAATTAATAAAAGTAATAATGATAATGACAATACTAACTCTAAACAGTCCATGACCTCAATGAATTTACATTCTATTTGGGTGATTTGTATTTCCAGATTTCATGTTCTCTTCCTATTCTTTGTGACTAGTTAAAAGGGATGATCACCTAAGCTAAAAAGTATCATGACTAAGTAAACTTATAAGTCTGAAAATAACTCGCCATCAAGAATTTATATGGGTTTTCTGCTGTAAGAAAACTCAGTATGCCAAACTTAGAGAGCATACCTTATTCATTTTGATATTTTTTTTCTTTTCCCTCTTTCTACTTGGCAGGAATCTTTATTTTAGAAAAGACCCCAGTGCTGGATTTCTTCATGAATAAGTTCCAGATTAATCGATCCAGATTTCTTTGAGATACAGCTTTTTAGAAATATACTTACTGTGTACAGTGAGACTGTACCAATAAGACTTAGAGGCACCCAAAAGCAGTGAAATGACTGTATGACTGAATAGCAATCCACAGTGCCTCTGCCATCAGCCCTCCCCCCAAAGTACTGCAAAATGTCACAGACATTATATTTTTTCCATTCTTCAAACTGCATTTAAAAATAGGGCCACAGACATTCCCAACATCTGTTGGAACAGTCTTTTGACATTTGTTTTCATAGAGAGGCCAACAAAAATCTTAGTGTTTGTTGATTGATTCTAGTGTTCCTAAATTCCGACATCTACAATATGGGTAGTGGGCAAAAGAGTGTTCCCTTGCAATGATGAATGAGGTAGCTGTCTCTACAGCTTTAGAAGCTTCAGCAGGGATCTGGGTCGAGGGAAATCAATTGGCACCACAGTGATGGTTGGCAAATGTCTAGCAGAAAAGTTGGCTGCTAATGGATAATAATAATATCCCTCAGTTCATCAGTCTGCACTATGTAGACTACACGGTAGTTTCCTTCATGTAATACATTCCATATGTAACAGGCAGTGGATGGTGGATTAGATTTGGAGACAGGAGCATCTTGGTTCAAATCCCATCCCTGACAATAATTGGCTGCAACCTTTTTGAAACTCATCTCAATTTTTTAAAAGTGGGGACAATTGCACTTGCCCCATTGTTGTGAGCTTCAAAGGAGAGAATATATTTTATGAAAGTCACCTGTCATTATCACATTTTACTCTGTTAATCTGTTAACCATTTTTGTACTGAATCTTTCAAAGTAAAATACGATTCACAGATGAGTGAATAATATGGACAGAAATAGAGATAAAGACTGGACCTGTGAATTGAGGGATATAAGGAGGGAATTGTCAAGAAAGGAAACTTCCTCTGCCAGTGCAGGTCAGTACCTTCTCTGCCCCTTCTCACTTTATAGAGAGCCACCCAGAGCCCTGCCTAAAGCATAGATTTTAGATCTTGGCCAGAGTTTCCTGATTTTGAACCACTCTTAATATACTGTGGCACACAGAGTAACAATTCAAATTATTGAAATAAACCTCCGTTTCCTTGACTATAAAATGAGAGTCAAAAGACCTGACTTCTAAGGATCCGTCCAACTTGACCATTCTGTGAATCTCATTGGAAAAAATTCTTGTTTTGTCTCATTCTGCCACCTTGTGGACTTGAGGAACAAAGCATGAAAATTTCTAGCCCAGAACCAAAAATTGTGTTTGGAAAAATGAATAATATTTCTTACTTCATAAGAAAATCAGAGAATTTGGGGACTAGAAGGAACTTTAGAGATCACATAGCTAAATAGCTAAAAGGATTCTTGGGGAAAAGTTGGTAGTTTCATTTTTTAATTTAACTCATTCAGTTATTTTTCAATCGTGTCTGACTCTTCATGACCCCATTTGGGGTTTTCCTGGCAAAGATACTGGAGTGGTTTGCCATTTCCTTCTCCAGCTCATTTTACAGTGAATAACTGAGGCCAACAGGGTCAAGGGACTTACCCAGGGTCACACACAACTATTAAGTGTCTGGGGCCAGATTTGAACACCTAAAAATGAGTCTTCCTGACTCCAGGTTAGACACTCTACCCACTCTGCCACCTTATCATTCAGTAAACATTTATTAAGCATTTACTATGTGCCAGGCACTGTGCTAAGTAACTCATTATTCCTTATGACTTTGAATTTTTCAGTCGTAGTATTTGGAGAAAATAAGAGAAAAGAGATCTACAGTCTAACTTCCTCATTTTATAGATGAGGTTTGATGACTTGTCCAAGGTCACATAGATTGTAAGAAACAGAGCCAGATCCTTTGACTCCAATTCCCTTGCCAATATCCCAATTACTTCCCAAGCCATAAGCATTCCCAAGTCTAGAGTTGTGGTATGATAAAAAGAGTGCTAACTTAGGAATCAGAGGACTTGGGTTCAAATCCAACCTCTGATGCTTACTACTTGAGTGACCTTGGCCAAATCCTTTAGTTTTCTAAGTCTCAATTTCCTCATTCGAGAGGGTTATATTAGCTTGTCTCTAAGCCCTAAATCAGTGATCCTTTGAATTCATCTGAGACCAGCACTCTACCTTAGACCTAAAAATTAACTCTCTCCTTTTATAGGTTCTTACTGGAGTAACAGACCCCCTAAGGAAAACTCAATGAGGAAGATTTTCTTTCTTTTTGAGTTTATATGAGTATAATTCGTAGACCACTGGTCTGGTAGTTGGTCCTTTTACTCTCCGTGGGGACCTGATTAATTGAGAGCTTTACAAAGACCAGGTGATCATTGTCATAGCTTAAAAAGCTCCTAATGCATTCTTAGGCAACAATGAAGGCACACAGAACCAGGCATAACATTAATGTTAAAGCCTGGGCATAAGAGTTAGGAGTCTGGTTTAAATGTGAAGAAGATATAGATTGTACATTTATTTATTTAAAAAATTCTCACTTCCATCTTAGAATCAATACACTGTGTATTGGTTCAAAGGCAGAAGAGCAGTAAGGGCTAGGCAATGGGGGTTAAGTGACTTGCCCAGGGTCACACAGCTGGCAAGTGTCTGAGGGCAGATTTGATTGGTTATATACATTTAGAAGTGATTTGATCTTTTCTATCTGTATAAAAGAGTGATTGAGATGCAAGTGTCACACAGCTAATAGTAACCTGGTCATCTTCAAGCCTATCTTCCATTAGAGGAGTCAAAGAAAAAGGTTTGGGGGAATATATATTTGTTGCCTTACATTGCCAACTTGAATTTACAACCTTACAATTTACAATTTTAAATTCAGCTTCATTTGCAAGATCAATAAAATGGGTCTGTTTGATTGCAGATGGTAGAAGAAGGAGCAGTGGGTAAAAGCTGTGGAGGAACAGCATTAGTAACATGTGAGCCCCTTGGAGACTAGGATTACTTCTCATTCTGGCTTTGTATTCCAACAGCTTGAACGGTAGTATCTTGAACACAGTAGGCACTTAACGAATGCTTGTGTGGATGGAATTTTACTTCAATCTAAGGAGAAACCTCCTAAGAATTAGACCTTTCAGAAGTGGAATGGGTTGTCTTAGATCAGCTGAATTGCTTAACACTGGAGACTCCTTATTGTGAATGTTATGGAAGAGAATCCTCTTTAACTAAAGGTTGAACTAGATATAGCATAAAGAGCAAGAGTTGGAGGACCTGAATTCAAATCCCACTTCTCTCACTTATTCACTTATCTACATGGCATAGGGCAAGTTACTTAATCTCTCTCTGTTTCTTCCTCTGTAAAATTTGAGAGCTGGACAAAGTCCCCAGTACCTCTTTGTCTATGACTCTATGGCCTTTGAGGTCCCATACAGCTCTAAGACTCTATGAAACATTTCTTTGTAGAGTATTGTGCTGGTGCTAGTGCTCGGGAAGAAGTTATCAAGAGTGAAATGGGCAGAACCAAGAGAATATCATATATAACAACAGAAATGTTGTTAGAAGAATGACTTGTGTATGTCCTCCTCCAGAGAAAGAAAGAACTGATCAGTAGAAATAAAGAGGACATAGTTTTGCATATACATATATCTTTTTTTTGTGTGTGAAATGCCTTCTCTAATTGGGGGAGGAGAGGGAGAGAGGGAGTTATCTGGGTAACAAATAAACACACAAATACATTTAAAATTTTTTAAAAAGATAGTCCCATCTCCAATGGAGTTTACAAGGGATGCAGACACAAATAACTAAAATACAAATTTCTATATATTATGTCCCCACAACAAATAGAAATTAAGTTGTATTTTTGGTCTGAAGTTGGAAGGATACATACTTTCTGAGGATTATCAAAAGAGGCTCCTTGGAAAGGATTCTACATGGCCTGGACCTTAAAAGATGAGGATAGTATTAACCAGTGGAGATGGGAAAGAGGGCTTCACAAACATCTAAACATCTATCAATATAGATATCAGAACAGGGATCACTAAAATAAACCCATCTTCAATTCTTCTAACTTCAATTAACACTAAAATATATTAAAAACCATAAATTTATTCAGTGTATGAATGACACCATAGTTATAGGGCTTCAAATATTCAAAATAAAATTAATAAATTGGCATTATGATATATTTAGAACTAGAAAGTTGCTTAGAGATCATCTAGTTCAACCCCCTCATTTAGGGATAGAGAAACTAAGTCTCACAGAGTATAAGTGATTCCTCCTCCTCCGAGATCACACAGTTAATAATTGGCAATCAATGTAGTCAACAAGTATTTATTAAGAACCTATTATGTGCTAGGCACTGGAGATACAGAGACAAAACTAAAATGATCCCTGCCCTCAAGGAGCTTATATTCTATTAGTAGGGACCACATGCATAAATGAAAAATTCATGCAAAGTAAGTTTTGGGGTCAGCGAGGTCCTTGCTGCTGGAAACTGGAGGTGGAAATCAGAAAAGTGGTTTTCTGTAGAAAGTGGTACTTGAGCTGAGCTTTGAAGGAAGCTAGAGACTCCAAGATGGGCAGCTGGGTGGTATAGTGGATGGAATCTTGGGCTTGGATTCATCTTCCTGAGATCAAATCTGTCCTCAGACATTTACTAGCTGTGTGACCTTGGTCAGGTCACTTAATCCTGTTTGCCTCAGTTTCCTCATGGATCAAATGACCTAGAGAAGGCAATAGCAAATTACTCCAATATCTCTGAGAAGAAAACCCCCAATGGGGTCACAAGAATAAAAAACGAATGAACCACAGCAACAGGGACTCTAAGAAGTAGATCTGAGGAAAGAATGAATGTAAGACAACTTGGACAAAGTCAGAGAAAGGTGATATGGAGTTTTGGGTGGGTGAGGGACAGTCAAGCTGTGATGAAAAAAAAAACATATAAAGAGTATAAAGACAAACATTAAGTATACCAACAAATCCTTCAGAATGAAGTTTGGATTTTTTTTGTTATGTTAAGCCATGTACAAATGACATCTTACTCATAGTTGTGTCACCACTAATTGATTATAAATATGATAATAATAATAGCTCACATGTATATAGTACTTTAATGTTGGCAAAACTTAAATATAAACTTATATATTTATAACATTTATAAAATAAATAATATAAATTTACAAACACACATATATCTTTATATATATATATACATATATATATATGTATATATATATATACACACACTCTTTTGGTTACTGTAAGCTTTTCTCTTTTCCCATGTTCCCATCTGCCATCTGCCCACCCCATAATCAGCTGTGCAGGCTGACTCAGTAGAGCATGACTACTCTGACCTCAGCCTTATTATCCAAGGCTGGGGTTTGGAACAGACAGCTCCAGTTGCAATGGAGAGCATGGTTACAGAGGAAAGCCGGACAAAGGAAAGGGAATGGAAGAAGGCAGGACACACCTGAGCCTTCCATGTATGCTGTCCTCTCTTCACCAGAATGGGTTGCTTTAAAAAAAACGAATGCCTTTTGCACACTGTGTGAAAAAGGGGCTGAGTTCCTGCTTCTTCCATCAGGACCAGCTATCATTGATGTTGCATTTAAATTTCACCACAAGGCAAACTCAGATTTTCCAAAGTAAAGTGCTCTTCAGTATTCATCCTGTTTTAAAATATGCTTAATTATAGACTAAATTAGAAAGGTTAACCAGATGCGTAGTCTCTAATTGCTTTGATTTTGAGGTCACATTAAAAGGCCCTGCCTTTTGCAAGCTGACCTTGGCATTTCTAGACTTGGTTGTGTATTATAGTAACACTGGACGTACTCAAATATTCTCATGTAGCTGGCAAATGATTTTAAAATGCTGAAAGTAATAACCTGTAGAGTGGTAAAATTTACTGAATCATGCTCTTGAAATAAAACATTTTAAGTCATTACTTATTAAATATCTTTAGCACTCAGATTTTTATCTACTTAATGTGGTTAGAAAAAGAATCAAAGCCTACATTAAATTTAAATGCAATAAAACATCAGAGTATTATAGTGGAAAGAGCATTAAATTACGAATCAGGAAACCTGAATTCTAGCTCTGCCTTTGTCAGTAATCGGCTATGTGGTCATTACCTTTCTAGTCTGTATTCCTACTTCTAAATTAAGCCATTTGGATTAGATGATTTCTGATACCTTTTCCAAGTCTAAAATTATCCAATTCAAGTGATTTTTTTCTAAATCCAAGCCCAAAGAGGCCAAGGACTGTGTCTTATCTACTTGTAGCCCATAGAACCTCCCTTTACAAGCAGGCAGAGGAAAGCTATCCCAGCTGTGAGGTTACTGGGCTGGCATTCACTTAAAACCACAGCTCACATGCTTCCACCAATGTGTTTCCACCCCTATGCAACCAGAGGATACAGAAACTCAAAGGAAAAGACCTTTGGCATAGCCAAATAAATAACAAAAAAGATTCCCCCATCCTCAAGCATGCATAGGTATACTCTCCCACAGTGTATATCACAGTTATTTGACAGAGGAGATGATATAGGAAATCACTGTGAAGAGGCAGAGAATATAATGTAGCCGAATGTAGCCAGAGTGGCAAGAGTGATTCATGCTTATGATGCTTTGGAGTCACCTCTGATGATGCCATCTTCGCTTAGCATACAGTAAATGTTTAATTGTTGCTCCTTTCATTCCAAAGAGACATTATTGGCAGTGGTTTATGAGTGGATTGGATTGAAGTGAGTCAGAGTTGCATGGTCTTCAGCCTCACTCTTTCTGAGTCATCAAAGTTCAGTGGGAAGATGAAAGTCAGAAAGACTGGGGATGGCCTGGGATGCAATGGACAGCCTGGTGTTTTCCATGTCTGACTAGACTCTAAGAGCTCTACAGCACCTGCTTCAGCTGCCTTCATGGCCATTGAAACAAATTGTTCTCATCTGGCCATTCTACCGGGAAATGGTCACATGTTTGGGGTAGACACCGCCCCCAACTCAGTGATGGTTTGAGGTCTGTTGGTTGTCCTCAACCTGGTTTAGCCAGTCTGCCAAATTAGTTTTACAGGAATGTGGCCACTGCACAGATTGAATCTTCTTGGAGCCACAGTTGGGTGAGCGGCAGACACCAAAGATGGGTGAGCAGTTCTGAAAAGGACCCGAAAAGCCCTTATACCAAAGATGCTAATCTTCCTGGAACACCCCATATACCCCAAGTGCTTTATACATGCCAAATCATCCACCCATTTAGACTGAGGCATTTTATTCTCCACTAGGTATCTTTGCTGACCTGCTGACTTGTTCTCTGCTACCATCTTGGTCTTCAATTGGGTCTTCAATAGCCTCTTCTCTTAAGGCACGAAGACCACCCAGCTCTTTGGTTTATACACCCCAAGGGCTACCTTTGATTTCTTCAGTCTACTGAGTAGTACCCAGTGAGCTCACTACCCAAGACTTGGTCATTCTTAATTACGTCTTTTGAATCTGTTTTTTCTTTTATTTTTAAATTTCTACTATTGATAGGGGTCCTTCAGTCTAAATATTCACCTAAATTCTTAGGACCCCAATTTTCTTTGAACTATTACACTAGTGAGAGTTCAGGTCCCTTTCAATTCATTCTAAAGACTCTACTTAGTAAATTTGAGAGTTGAGTGGAGTGAGAGTGAGGAGATTCTTTTCAACCCCTGGAATGCTCCCGATTGCTGTGAGAATCAGCTCAGGAACAAGCCTGGAAAGGATTAGGTAGACCTAGTGATGGTGACGACTTTCTTTCAATTACTAGTTTCCTCCAACCTGTATCAAACAAAATCACTCCATAAACTCTATGTTTCCTCTAGTGCCCAGCATAGTGCTCTGCTGAGGGATTAAACACATTAGCTACTCAATAAAAGTTTCCTGAATGGAATCTCCATTCTTTACATTTAAAAATGATGTACTAGGTGGTGATTGCTATTTCTGTTGGGCCCGGAGTCAGGAAGACCCGAGTTCAAATTTGGATTCAGGCACTTGTGAGCTATATGACCCTGGGCAAGTCACTTAACCCTGTTTGCCTCAGTTTCCTCATCTGTCAAATGAACTGGAGAAGGAAATGGAAAACCATTTCAATATCTTTACCAAGAAAACCCCAAATGGAGTCATAGTCAAACACAACTGAATAACAATTCTTATTTCTGTGCAGAAACAGCTGAAATAACAACTCTCTCCAGAGTAATGCATGGGGTTCCAGTTTTTACATATATGCTGCTGTTCAGATGAATGAATGAATGAATAATAGAAAAGCATTTATTAAATACTTACTATATGTAAGGAAACTATGCTAATAGAGATAGCAGTAGATGGTCCCTACCCTCAAGGAACCCACGATCTGAGAGGGGGAAGCAATGGTTTTAGGAAAATTCAGCTTTAAAGTCCAATGGAAAGGTTCAGAGGGCCTTGATGACAGGAAGCATGCTCAATCTCTACCCCAGGGACTGAAAGATGCAGGACTGTGCTGGGCATGTTTAACAACTGGCTCTCTGGGGGTGGGGGAATGTACTTACATCACACTTCATTAGGAACATTTTCTCCATCATTTTTCTTAAAGTTTAGAAAATGAGCACACCAACAAGTCAAGACCTCATTTGTAACATTTGCCCATTTTCAAGGTATAAATAAATGGTCACTCGGAAAAATTTAACAGTTGTCTCTCAGGAACTGCATGAGCAGCCTCCAGAGCATTCCTTGGTATATATACCTGTGCCAATGTGTTTTTTTTTAATCCCTTAACTTTTGTCTTAGAATAGATATGGTTCCAAGGCAGAAGAGCAGTAAGGGCTAGGCAGTTGGAGTTGAGTGACTTGCCAGGGTCACACAGAGAGGAAGTATCTGAGATCACATTTGAACCCAGGACCTCCTCTCTCCAAGCCTGGTTCTCTATCCACTGAGTCACCTCACTGCCCCAACCCAGTGTTCTTACTCAATATTTACTGAAAACAGTTTTACTACCAGCCTTGCTGTGCCTGTGATCTTAATAACAGAGCAAACAGTGTAGTTGACCTGTAAGGTCTTGCTGATCCAAGCCAGCATCCTTTTGCTTTTGATTCTAGTCATTTCACCATCAACTATTAATGACACAACCCAGGTTCAAATCTGACCTGATACTTCCTAGTTGTGTGACCCTGGGCAAGTCACTTAACCTCCATTGCCTAGCCCTTACCACTCTTCTGCCTTGGAACCAATATACAGTATTGATCCTAAGATAAAAGGTAAGAGTTTTAAAAATAACAAAACCCCCTTTTCTGCCTGACATCCCTTCACCCCACATATCATTGAATTCCAACTTGAGACAAAATTTCTCTTGAATTCTATTGGCCCTGAGCCTGATTAGCTCCATGGGTTTGGAGATCTGTACTGAATCCTTAATTCTCTTTCCCCATTCTCCTGCCACTGCCACTGCCACTGTAACTGGATGCCCAATTCTGGCAACTGCTCCCTCTTTCTCTTCTACTCCATTTCCACAAACTCTTGACCACAAGAGTATGTTTTCTAAAGTTTATTTATAAGGGAAAATAAAACACAGTATACAAATTCAGAAATAATATGCCAGAGCAAGATAATTAGAAGTGAAGATAAAAATAAAACTCTCCATTCTTGGTTTGGGCAGTGCTTAGCTTTTAAGCTCTTCTGTCCTTGAATCTAGTTTGGCCTTTGTCCCATCTTCATTCTCCCATAGTCAAGAAGTATCTTTTTCCTCATGGATACTAGGAGACAGTGAACTCTTCTACTCCTACAATTCTACTACCAACACCAACCTATAGCTAATTTGGAATTGGTTCTACTGGATGCTCCATGTCAAACAAATTGGTCAATCAACTTAGCCAATCAGGAATTCTCTTGATTGTGTGGCATCCTTTTGGTACTCTACCAACCTCTGGCTCTCTAAATGTATTTTTTTCTTTCATTCCTATCTAAAATTCACTTCTGCTTTTCAAGAGGAAGACAAAGAAATGTATACTGATACTGAATATACCACTCTCTCCTAAAGCTTACAGTAGAAGAGAGGAAAGTCAGGAATTATCTGACATGTTCCTTAAATCGAAATATAGAAAATTTCGAAGGAAGGCTAGGGAAGAGGAAGGCAACCCAAGCAGAATGGGAAACTCTCAAAGATGAAATTCTGAAGACATTAAAAGAAGTAATTCTAATGAGGAGAAAAAGCAAGTTTTCTGAAATGATGTTTGTATAGGAGCTCACCAATGAATTTAGATTTTCTAAAGATATGCCCAGAAGATGCAAACCAAGTTGGGTAACAGAGGATAAGTACAAAAGTGTGGCCATATAAGAATAATACCAGAAGCATTCAAACTCAGAATGAACTGAAGCTTGAAATTAAAGCTGAGGACTTCAAAAGTGGGATTTTTTGTTTTCTTTGGAAAGAGGACCATGACTGTGGGGAATGAGATGATAATAAGTAGTAATAGAGAAGGCAGTGCTATTCAGGTTTTTTTTTCCTCCTGTTTTCTTGAACAAAGAGTGTGATCTTTGGACTAGAGAGGAAAGAACCAAAATGGCTAATAGGGATCTGATGCCCAAGGTTTAAGGTTTAAGCAAGGGAGCACCTAACTGCTCTTGGTGAATTCACGTCGCCTTGCCCCATTGAACTATATTCCAGGGTACTGAAAAAACTGGTGGGTATAATTTCTGAGCCCCCATTAGTGATGTCTAAAATATTCTAGAGGAAAAAGAGAGGCATTTCAGGACTGGAGAAAAGTACATGCTCTGGTTTTCAATAAAGGGTGGGGAATAATCTGCAAACTAGAGTTTACTGATTTTGACTTTAATTACTGATGAAATTATTAAAAGGATGGTTAGTGGAGATGAATGAAATGCTAGTGGTGATCACAAAAAGCAACCATTATTTTATTTAAGAAAAGATCTTTCTAGACTTTCAGATAGGCAGGGCAAGATGATCATTAATAATTCTTAGAAAATAGCAGGTTTGGGGAAAATACCTGGGTTCAAATCTTGTGCCTAAAATTTACTTGCTTTGTGACTATTAACCTTTTAGAGCCAGTGTGGCATAGGGTATAGAGTGATAGATAGGGAGTCAGGAAAACCTGGGTTCAAATCTCAACTCGTATACTTACCAACTGGTTGATGACGATGATCAATTTCTTTGAGCCATAATTTCCTCATTGTTAAATGTATATAATTATATTTGTATACTTACCTTCCATCATTGTTATGAGTATCAAATGAGATAATTTAAGTAAGTCTCAGAAATTGTATTCTTTCAACTCTCTAAGCCTTGGTTTCTTTAACTGTAAAATGAGAATTATAAACACCTGCATTACCATTTACCCAGGATTGTTGTATTGGAAAGGGCTTCAAAAACCTTAAAGTAGGGGGTAGCTGGATAACTCAGTGGACTGAGAGCCAAACACAGAGGTAGGAGGCTCTTGGTTCAAACCTGGCCTCAGACACTTCCTAGCTGTGTGACCCTGGGCAAGTCACTTAACCCCCATTGCTTAATGCTTACTACTTTCCTGTCTTGGAACCAATACACCCTATTGATTCTAAGATGGAAGGTAAGGGCTTAGGACAAACAAACAAGAAAACCCCCCTTAAAGCACTTTAGAAATGGTAGTTAGTAATTTACTAAGTATAAATCCACCTTTAATATTCTGGGAGTGGTTCTAGAAAATATTTCATGTCTCTTTCTCCTTGACAGGGAGCTTCACAAGGCTCTTTAGTCTTATTATTCAGGTATTCTTGTGGGCACCTTATGGCATTTGATACCTACACGTTGCTATCAAGATTTTAATTTTACTTAATAACTATTTAAATTTCCCCCCTTTCTATCAAGAGGAAGACATGAAAGAAAATGAAAAGAAAGAATAGGATAGCTGTGCTTCTTGGGGTCAGATCTCTGTTAGGATCCTGATTCTGCTCTTTACTGACCTTACACAAGTCTATTAGCATTTCTAGACCTTAATTTTCTCACCTGTAAAATGGGGGATCTGGACTAAATCATCTCTGTGTTCTTCCAACTCTAAATTCTATGACTGCACTAACACAAGAAATCTTTCACTCTCAAATACACCAACTCAGCTGGTGTAAAAGCAGCCATGGTCTTTCTGCTAATGTGACATTCAAGTCACACCTCCATGTGTCTCCTTCCTTGCTTGCCCTTACTCTCTTAACAGGTATCCATCCTCTGCCATGGGACCATCTTGTGGGGAAAGGAATGGCCTTTAGAAGCCAAATCAGCCAGGACCCACCGAATCTCTATCTCACTAGAATATAAATTCACCAGGAATAGGGTAAAGCCTAAGCCAAGTGTTTGTCACTAGTGGATACTTAAAAATACTTATTGAATGGTGATACCATTCTGAACATCACTGACCAGTACCATTTCTGCTGGGATCTTTGGGTAGCCACCAGCATAGACACACAAGGCATTCCCAGAAGAACATATAACTCATGCCCTCATGCTTCTTTTCCCTGGATGAAAGATTTATCAGCAGAGCACAAAGAACTACATGGAATGGAGGGCATCTTCAGACCCTAGACCACTGTAACAGGGTTGCTTTGCTCACTCATTCCCTTGTCTACTTGATGTTGACTTTGCATTTTTTCCAGTAAATATTTATATATGTACACTAAAGAGTGCAAACTCCTTCAGGACAGGGACCATTTTTGCCTTGTTTTTATCCCCAGCACCTAGTGCCTGGCACACAGTAGGGACTCAATCGATGCTTGTTTTTTTCTCTTTTTCAAACCCTTTCCTTCTGTCTGAGAATCAATAGTATGTATGAGTTCCAATGCAGAGGAGCAGGAAGGGCAAGGCATTTGGGGTTAAATGACTTGCTCTGGGTTACACAACTAAGAAGAATTTGAGGCCAGATTGGAACCCAGGACCTCCCATCTCCATGTCTAGCTCTATATTCTGAGCTACCTATTTACCTGAGCTCCCTAATTATCCCAATAGATGCTCATTGATTGCTTATTTGGTGATTTCTACAACAAAGATTCTACTTTGCTTCTTCTCACCACTGTTAAAATATATGAGGAAAGAATTAATTCTCCTTTTTTTTTTTAAAGGAACCTTGATACCTCACTTAGAATAGCCCCTGCTTTGCTTCCCAGTATCTTGACTATATCCAAGTTCTTCCTGTCCATTCCAGGTGAGTCTCCCTATTAAACCTGTTTTTCTAATAATACCAAAATTTCTGTGATCCAGTATGACCCCCATACATATCAACGTATGTTCATCTCTACTCCCATAACACAAAGAGGAAGACTAAAGTATGCATCTAGTATTTTATAGTTTTGACTTTGTTTATTAAACAACCAGAACACAAACAAGAAATAGTTCAATGTTGATAAATAAATCAGATTTTGCCATCTAGTGTCATAGAACATCATCTCAAACATTAATTTAATTAATTCATGAGAAGTCTCAGAGGATCCAAAAGTTGTAATTTTGTTTTTATTCCCCTGGAGATAGAATTGTAAAAGGAAAAGCACCTCTGACTATCACTGTTGGGTTTCAGTGTTGCAGTGTAGGATGGGGAATTAGGGGTATTTCTTTGGTGCTTTGGGAGGAACTAAGAAGTTACTACCTTATCTCTTACTTTTAAGTATACTAATTATCTCATTACAATCAGACACATAAAAAATCACTTATGGGCTCTCAACATATTGGAAAAGTGAAAAAATAGGGTTGTTTTGCTTCTTGGGAAGTCAGCCTTATTGTTAAGTGAAATTTGATGAGTATCCTTAGAAAATAAAATACTAACCATTTTTTTTTTCTTTTTGAAGGTCAAGCTTGAGTTGTATTATCAAAATGGAAAATATACCGTTCTGGCTGATCTTTTATACCCTTATGTGGACCATCATTGATGGCTCTGAAACAGAACAGGATTTTACCTGGCACTTAAGAAAAATACCTCGGTTAGTTGGTGAAAGGACCTTGTATCTTTCCAGCCCCAAATATGAAGCAGATGCTAAACTGGTGCTAAACAGAGTATGTGGCATTGAATGCCAAAAGGAACTACCAGTGCCAAGTCTTTCTGAGCTAGAGGAATCCCTCTCCTATGAGACTGTCTTTGAGAATGGCACTCGAACCTTGACACAAGTAAATGTCCAAGGATTGATACTTGAGCCTATTCAGAATACTACAAGAAAAATAATACCCAGGAGAAAGCGGCAGGTATATGGCATCGACAGCCGCTTCAGCATCTTGGACAAGCGATTTGTAACCAATTTTCCTTTCAGTACAGCAGTGAAGCTCTCCACAGGCTGTAGTGGTATTCTTGTCTCCCCTAACCATGTTTTAACTGCAGCTCACTGTATTCATGATGGGCAGGATTATGTCAAAGGGGGCAAAAAACTAAGGGTGGGATTGCTTAAGATGAGGTCTAAGAGGAATGGTAAGAAAGCCAGAAGTTCTAAGAGGAGTCGACGAGAAGCCGAGAATGGAGATCCAAAACAGGGCGCCCAAGAGGAACTGAATATGAGATCCAAAGGAAGGAGAAGAAAGAAAGAATCAGGAAGGGGTCAGAGAGGTTCTGAGGGGAAGCCATCTTTCCAGTGGACCAGGGTGAAGACAACTCACATTCCCAAAGGCTGGGTTAGAGGAGTGAGTGGACATGTTGCTCTGGATTATGATTATGCTCTTCTCGAGCTGAAACGTCCCCACAAAAAAAAGTTTATGGAGTTGGGTGTCAGCCCAGCCATCAAGAAGATGCCTGGCAACATGATTCATTTCTCAGGTTTTGACAGTGATCGATCTGGGCAGCTGGTCTACCGATTTTGTAGTGTGTCAGATGAATCCAATGACCTCTTCTACCAGTACTGTGATGCAGAGCCTGGCTCTACAGGTTCTGGGGTTTATCTACGCCTAAAGGACCCTGAAAAGAAGAAGTGGAAGCGTAAGATCATTGCCATCTATTCAGGCCACCAGCAGATGGACGTCAGTGGAGTCCAGAAGGATTATAATGTTGCTGTACGTATCACTCCTCTCAAGTATGCACAGATTTGCTTGTGGATCCATGGAAATGATGCGGATTGTACTTATGGCTAATTGTTACCACCTCAAAAAGCCATATTCCCAAAATACAGCAAAAACAAGACTCAAGTTACTGCAACAGCATCTCATCTCAGGTTATGCTTGACTTTGACATCTATCATCAGCATTTCAGCATTTTAAAAATTATTCCTAAAAGACGAAAACATTTTCATAAAAAATTTTTTTAAAAGAGAATTTTAAGTCTATATAGCTACTACAATGGAACAGGCACCCTAGTGCCAAAGTTTATACTTTTCTTTCAGTTGTGGTCATTTTAAGTTGTTTATGAGCAAATGTGTTTCCTTCTGCCTTAAAAAAAATTAGACAAACTTTGAAGCCTCAAACTGGTACTATTAAATAATAGGTAATTTTTCAATAGACTTATTCTCAGGGTTCTGCTCTAATTCGTATCTAAGGTGATGGACATTCCATAGAATTTGTGGACCTGTATCTGCAGAAGCAGGTAAACCATGACAGATAGTATTCAAAATAGGTCAGCTGAGAGATACTGAGAACCCAGTGGGTATAAACACTGTATTACTACTCTCTATTACTAGGTGCTATTTTTTTCCCCAGAGTAGAAATTCCGTTATTTTCCCTCTCCTAAGAAATAGGTTTTTTTTTTGGGACAAATATTAGCTTTTTGTCAACTCTGCCAGTTCTTTCGTGTTCTTTTTATTTTTAATATACTCTTTTTCTATGTCAAAATTTTTGTTTTTGAATGAACTGGTCATTCTAATCAGATAATTTCTTACTGGGAACATCCACATTAATTCACTCAAATTCAATGTTAGCCAAAACAGAGTCTTGGGATGTAGCCCAGAGTGGGCATGGGTCTGGGAACCTAGTAGCTAGGATGTTCCAAATTAAAGATTTCCTAACTAAGAACCAAATAGCCCAGAGAAGACTTTGATATCTGGAATATATTCCCATCACTCCTCCAACCTCTATCCAATTCATACTCTGCTTAGCATAAAAGTATTCTTATATTAGCTTCCAAGGAACCCCCGCCACACATTTATACCATTGTACAAGCTGCATGTTTGCTTGGTAATACCAACTTCCTAAAATGGAAGATTCGGAGGAATCAACTTCAATAGAGTTCCAGCTCATATTCTTTTATACAACTTGTTAGAAATAATTATATGCCGGTTTGCTGATTGGTACTTTATTGCTGGTGATCCACTGAGAGTATCATTATGGAGTCAACAACTAAAATCTTTTCTTGGCCATCTTTTTTATGATAACAGCAGACTTGAAGGAAACAAACATTTTTGTGGTTAGATATATTCACATTAGGCAAGATGGAATATGATATAATGGCTAGGTAGCTGGCCTTGTAGTTGGGAGGACCTGGTTACCTCTGATACATATTGGTTATGTGTCATTGGCAATGGGGAATTTTTTAAGATGATAAATTGAAGACAAATGCCATTCTGTATTGGTAGAGAGAGTTCCTCACCAGGAGCTTCATACATCCATAAAATCATAGACTCTCATTAAAAAAAAAAGATAGGTGCTTAAGGTTAAATGTACTGTATTTACACACCTGTTATGTAGTCTACCTTTTTCCTGAACAAGATTCAGAATCCAAATCAGTTAATGTCAGCCTAGATGGTTGTCTCTTCTGTAGGGCTCTTCCTTTGGCTCTCTTCTATTAAATGTTTTTATCAATGATTTTTGACAAAAAATAGAAATCATACAGTCATAAGTTTGGAGCTAGAAGGTCAGGAGGTCATTTATCATATCCTCATTTTGTAGATGCCTCATCTATAAAACTGAGATTCAAAGAGTTAAAGTAACTTGCTCAAGGCCACACAGGTAGTAAAGAAGAATTATGGCTTGAATTCAGGACTGCTAATTCCAGAACCATCATTCTTGGGCTTATAAAATTTGTGGATGACATGAAGCTAGGAGGAAAAGTGAATACATTGGATGACAGAATTAGGGTAAATTCTCTCTTGGCTGAAATGATGGATGAAGACTAAGAAGATGAAATTTAATGGAGATGAAGTAAAGATTTACACTTGGATTAAAAATATCAGTGGCACCCATATAGTAACAGAGTGTATAAGAAAAAGACCTGACTCAATAGCAATTCATATGAAAAAAAATTAGGGTCTTAATAAACGTCATGCTCTATGTGAGTCAACAGGGTGATATATCAGCCCCCCCCCAAAAAAGGTAGGGGAATCTAGGGCTGCATTAATAGATGCATGTGGGGAGCTGTCATTTTATTGTTGGACTAACTCTATTACCAAAGGATAGTCACTTGAACCTGAATATTGGGGGCTTCTCCATTTAGACTAACAGCATAATATTTGGATTGAAGGACTCAATCAGTTGTATGAGTATAATCTGTCCTAATCAGACCACCATATTATAGGAAAGGCATCATGATATTGTCCATTGATGTCTAAAGCTCATCACCTGACCAAGATGGGGTGTGAACTTGAGACCATGTTGCCTGAAGTTTGCTTGAAGGAACTAGGAATGTTTAGTTTAGAGAAAATAAAAAGGCTTAGGGAAGTCACACCTGCTGACATTAAATATCTTTAGGGGATATCATGTTATAAGAGGAATTGGACTTATTTTTTTGCTTGAAGGGGTAGACTTTACAATGGAGAACAATTTCCGTTTCATATAAGAAAGGATTCCATAATATTGTAATTAGATGCATCCAAGAGTAATAAATAGGCAGCTAGATGTCCCAGTGGATACAGTGCTGAACCCAGAGTTAGGAAGACCTGAGTTCAGATCTTACCTCACACTCTTATTAGTGACATGGCCCTGTACAATTCAGTTAACCCATTTTGGTTTCAGTTTCATCACCTATAAAAGGGAGGTCATAATAGCACTCACATCACAGTTGTAATGATCAAGTCAAAGGAGATCACATATATAAAATGCTTTGAAAACCTTAAAGTGCTGTACAAATGCTAGCTATTATTATTATTATTATTATTGGGACATGGTGAGTTTCCCATCACTCCAGGTCTTCAAGTTGAGACTTAGACATGTAGTAGAAGGAAATCTTGGTTAAGTACAAGAAGACAAGATGACCCTAGAGGTTTCTGGTCCCTTGCAACTCTGAAAGCATGTGAGGATTATGAATTCCATTTAGAAATTACTTCCTTATTTAGTAACCAGTTCCACTCATTAGGAAGATCAAGACTGTGCCCCAATCGGATCGCTAGTGAAAATCTGCGGGAACCTCAGTACCCCACCAAATCAAAGACTCGACAGCTTGTTTCACTTCTCAGACCTGTCAATTTAAGCAAAGCTTGAATCAGAAAGAAAAAAATTCACGGGAACTTGAAATTTAGTGTCAATCTCAATATAACATTGAAGCCAGGCATGGTGTAATCTCTGCTGCTTAGGAAGTGAAGCTGAAGCTGAAGCTGGTGGCTGATTGAGTTTAGAGATTCTGAGCTACAATATAGCTAAAGCCAGAACTAAAACTAAATCCACTAATGGGAAGGGACCATGGGAGCAGAGGGCTGCCAGGCTCCCTGAGAAGGGCAGACCAGCCTGGGTCAGAAAAGTGGGGCAGGTTAAAGTTTCTGTATGAGTTACTATTGGAAGTGGGCCAGTGAATGAATGAGATAGGGAGGCCAATATGATTTATGTGTGTGTATACATATATATGTATAAAACATGTGCATAAATGTATACCTAAAGATGTTGTCCCAAAGTCTTCATCTTTAAATTTACACTTAGTCTTTACATTTAGTCTTTAAATTTACACCTTAAAACTACACTGAGATTTTTGGGACACCTTGAAGATAAAGTTCTACCACTGAAATTAGTATTACCAGTTGCAATTGGTTGTAAATCTACAATGAATAACTTGATTTTTATGAGGTCATTAAAAAACACAATTTACATTGGAAAAAATTAATGAAAACATTTGGAACAGTTTTTATACAGCTTGAATATGTCATCTATTTAGTGAATTTCATTTAAGCTCAGAGTTGTATAATTTTTGAAATAGACAATTTAACATCTTTGATTTGCATCTTCTTCTTTGTTAAAGGACCTGTGATTTCACTGAGGCAGATATTCTCTCCAACCACATGAACCATGCTTAGAAACAACAATCAACAAGAATTCATTAAGTGCTTTTTAGTGCCCCATTGCATTGGCGAGGTAGTACAGTGGATAGAGTGCTGAGCCTGGAGTCAGAGAGCCTCATCTTTTGAGTTCAGATCTTCCCTCAGATACTTAATAGATGTATGACCATGGACGATTAACCCTGTTTGTCTTAGTTTCCTCATCTGTAAAATGAGATGGAGAAGGAAATGGTAAACCACTCTAGTATCTTTGCCAAGAAAACCTCAAATAGGGTCCACCAAGAGTATGACATGATTGAAATTGCAGAACAACAACAATAAGTGCCCCACAAATTGTGTGAGGTGCTGGAGATATAAAGGTAGAAAAAAAATAGTCCTTGTCCTCAAGGGGCTCACATTCTATAGGAGCCAAAAGGAGCATCCTAGAAACCTCTTCATTTTATCTTGTAAGGATGAGGGCATGGCAGGATTTTTTGGAGCCCTGACAGGAGGGCTAAAGCAGAATCTGTGTCAGCTGGAGAGAGCATTTTTACAATCTGAAACTGAGGACCAAGAGAAGTCATTGCCTTATGAATCATGGAGTTCCAAAGGTTATAGAGGTATTATGGAATGATGCTTTAGTAGGTGGCTTCTTAAGTTTGCTGTGGCTATTCACAGCCATGAACGGTGAACCTAACTAGTGCCTTCAGATAACAGATGGGTGGGTAGTCCATAAACATACATAGTTTTTTTGAGCTTACCCGAAATGTTTAGTCTTTCAGTGTTTATTCTCTGGTGGCATGGAGTCTGGAACCCAGGATCACTTCCATTTTAAGATAAGGTATTAGAGTACCCTTTAGTGGAAGTTTAGATATATAGAATTTCAGTATGATAGCATAGACTTAAGGCTAAAGGGACTTTAGAGACCATCTAGCACAATTCCCTCACTTTACAAATGAGGGGACTCATGCCCATGTAGGAACATGATTTGTCCAAGGTGATCCAGAGAAGTGCCATGGGCAAGATTTGAATTAAAGTCCTCAAACTCCACTTTATCATCCTGCCTCCCACTATTCAGGGATAGCTTTGTAACATTAGAGGAAAATAAACTTGGGAAATCTCATTCTCACCACATTCCCTTCCCCATCTGTGACCTTCATATTCAGGTGCATTTTCTTTTGGTGAAATGATACTTAAATAGCATGTAAACATGCAGATCAGCTTAAGGAACAAAGCAATACCCAGCTGAAAAGCAAGTCATTTGGAAAATGAACCATAAATTCAATTCAATAAACCTTTATTACATACCTACTAAGCTCCAGGCACTGTGCTTAAGCTAAGAAATCAATACTAAAGGTGCAAGTAAACTATTAGATAACTGTTCAATTATTTGCTTCAACCATGTCTTATTTTAGTTCTATTTTTGTTTTTCCAAATCATGCTGAGGAGAAGCAGTTAGGTAATGCAGTAACTAGAGTCCTCAGTCTGGGGTCCAGGAAGAATTAGTTTCCTGAGTTCAAATCTAGCCTCAGACACCTACTAGATATGTGATCCTGGGCAAGTCACTTAACTCCATTTGTCTAAAAAACCCAATAAAACAAAAACAAGTCATGTAGAGAAATCCCTTAGTTCAGTCAAGAAGAAGTTCTAGAATCAGAAGACTTGGACAGAGATCCTGGCTCTATTTCTTACCATTCAACTGTGAGTCCCTTGAGGGCAAATACTGTCTTTTACCTCTCTCTGTATCCCCAGTGTATCAGCACAATGCCTGACATGCAGTAGGTGCTTAATAAATGCTTGTTGACTGACAAGCTGTGTAATCCTAGACAAGTCATTTTATCTCATTGGGCCTCAGTTTCTTTATCTGTAAAATGAGAAAGCTGGTCTAGAGCATCTCTAGGGTCTTTTCTAGTTCCTAGCTCAGGGTCCAGTGCATACTTAGCAAACATTTAGTAAATGCTAATAAATTGATTGATTCTGGCTCTAAATCCCACAATTCTATGAACTCTGTCTCTCTTTCTCTTTGTAGAAACAGGGATAGACAGTTTTACTATGTTTTCCCCCACTTCTTTCTGATAGATTTATTTTATTTCTCTTGTGGTTTATTTGTTTGTTGGTTCCTTTCTTTAAAACCTTACCTTCTGTCTTGGAATCATTACTATCAGTTCCAAGGCAGAAGGGTGGTAAGGGCCAGGCAGTTGAGGTTAAGTGACTTGCTCAGGGTCATACAGCTAGGAAGTTGACTGTCAGATTTGAACCCTGGACCTCCTATCTCTATACTTGGATGTCTATCCACTGAGCCACCAATTGCCCCTCCAACATATTTTTAAGGTCTTACTTTTCCAACTGAAAATTAATAATTTTTGTATAATAATTATGTAATGTCATGATCATGCCACTTTATGCCTTTATGTATAGAGCTCAATAATGTTTCTGAAATGTTTATTTTCACCTATAAAATGTTATTCAGTTATTTAAAAAGTAAGATAAGAAAATGGAAGTTATACATTGCAAATTTTGTGTTTAAATAAATCAATAAGCTTACCCACTGCATGTTTGTCATTTAATTTTCAATGGAAGCTTTTGGGTTCTGTAAAACCAGAACTGGTGCTAGTCTCACCACGCTTGGGACCATTGGATTTCACTCATGGAAGTGTCAGGCAATTGAAATGTACTATTTTGAAAAATAACATGTGCTAAAGAGATTTTGTTTTTTATCCTTACCTTCTGCCTGAGACCAGTATTAATTCCAAGGGAGACGAATTGGAAAGGCTAAACAATTGGGATTAAATGACTTGCCCAAGGTCACACAGCTAGGAAATGCCTGAGATCAGATATGAACCCAAGATCTTCCATGTCCAGGTCTGGTTCTCAATCCACTGAGCCACCTAGTTGCCCTTCTTTTCAAACTTCTTAATGAATAATCCTAGAATTATATGCAGTGTGATATAGTAAATGGAGTGTTGGACTTCAGTTGAAGAAGACCAGGGTTCAAATCCTACCTCTCGTACTTTCTAGCTGTGATCATGGAAAAGTAATTTAACATTGGAGTCTTATAAGCATTAGAGAGTTGCCTAATTTTTATAGCTATGTTGTGATTCCCTGGTTGGGGAAATCCCTACGCTGATGAAATCATAGATCCTTGGTACATTGATGAAGAAGTTGAAAGACATTATTTGATTTTTATATATTTCTGAGATAGAGAACCCAGAATTGAGCCTGTGTTTTCCAAGGTCAGGACATTCAGTGAAGCCATCATTATACTTCAGAGATGCTTAAACCAAGAATCAAGAATTTGAGTGACTTGCCCAGTGCCTGTAGTATAGTAGGTGCATAAATGCCTATTGATTGATTGTGCAAGGGCAAAAAAGGTAGTAAATGGCAGAGGTAGGATTTAAACCCAGAACTAGAGCTTCTTCCATCATAAGAAGTGTTCTGTAGGGTTAATTTAGCTCAACTTAAGAGAATTATGAAATTAAAGTGCAAGGTTAGCAGGCTTTTTACCTAAGTCCTTCAAGAGTGTCCTGGCTTGTTGTATTGCTACTAGAGAGAGGCTAATAGAGGCTAGAGAGGCTAATAGAGAGAGTAGCCTGCTGTCTTACCAATATGGAAGTCAATGAAACATGTAAAATCATTACAAGTCAGAGAGGAGCACTGGCATCATTTTGCATTAATTACCCTTCTCTATTATCTTGGGACTTAGTGAGGAATCCTGTATCAGAGCAATACATTCTACCATCAGACAATGAAAAAACCAGTAAGCATCCATTAGCCTTTGTTATTCTATCACTTTTTACAAAATCTGAATTTCACTAAAACGGATTTAAACTTTTATAGGTAATCACTGCAAGTCTTTGAAATAAAAGTTGTTACTCTCCCACTTCCATATTTCTGCTCCCCAATTCCCCAACATCATCTTTCTTTTTGTGCAAAATGTTGGCTTAACCATAAAGGATGGAAGGACCTCAAGAGATAGAATATAATTTGTGGTAAAACCATGTCTGAGTCACCTACTCTTTTTTTCCCATATGAACTGGGAGAACCTCAATGAACTGATGCAAAGTGAAATGAGCAGAACCAGAAGAACATCGTACACAGAAAGTAAAACATTGTGGAAAAATTCAGTGTAATAGACTTTGCTACTAGTAGCAATACAACAAACCAGGACACTCTTGAAGGACTTGTGTAAAAGAATGCCATCCATGTTGAGAGAAAGAAGTATGGGAGTAGAAATGCAAAATCAAAACATATGACATCACTTATCACATGTACATGTGGGTATATGATTTGGGGATTAGACTTAAAAAAATTGTTCCATAGCAAAAATGAAAAATATGGAAATAGGTATCAATTGATAGCATTTGTACAACCCAGTGGAATTGCTTGTCAGCTCTGGGAGCTGGGAGGGAAAAGAGGAAGGAAAGAAAATGAATCATGTAAACATGGAAAAATATTCTAAAAAAAAAAAAAGCTGCTGTCTTATCCAGACTAAATAGAATGGCTCAAAGACTGGCTCATAACCCAAGGATGTCCACATGGCATCACACTACCTTTGAATCACCAGAGATGTGTCTTTAATTTCAATGTACTAGGTGGGAACCTTGCAATTTTTGCAAAGACTTCCCTGACAGAATCTACTTTCTATATCTGTTGATGGAACCACATTGGGTAAATATTGCTCTGGATTAAAATGACAAGTGTCAAATTGAAGACTTCAGTTAGCATATGCCATTTTCCCCAACCACAATGATGGTGTTATTCAGTATATGTTCTAAGTTCAGTAGTAAATTCAAAATTTAGTGTCATCTTCTAAACCAACCTTTATTTGAAGACAAGTATTTAATCAGTGCTACTTTTTCCTTGGCAGTAGATCCTTGCATGAAGCAGATTCTGGTTTTAAAAAAATAAAGCCTGTATAAATGCTTCCAGAAAGATTATGAAATAAGCAGAAATGACTGTTGTCCTTTTAGACTCTTGCCACATGATTATGACTTGAATGAATAAGAGTGTTTAGACTGGAGAAGACAAGACTTAGGGAGGATATTAGAGATATCTCCAGTTATTTGAAGGGTTGTTATAGGTTCATACTAAGCATTTTAAGTTCCAGATTGGTGGATCATGGTTCTTTTTATCATGGTTTTCTGGTAGACCAATGATTCTTAAGTTGTCTCTCCTGGAAAGATTTTCTAAATCTTCTGTGTTGTGAATGAGGTGTTTCATATTTTCCTCAATCTTTTCACTCTTTTTGATTTTGTTTTATCATTTCCTGCTGCCTTGTGAAGTTACTTACTTCTAATTGTTGTATTCTGGTTTTTAAAGTCTGAATTTAATCCCTGGCTTTTTGGTCGTCCTCCATATGGTCTGATTTTCTTGGGAGATCATCTTTCATCTCCTTTGCCTCATTTTCAACCTGATTAATTTTGGCTTTCAAGACACTATTTTCTGTTTCCAGATGACTTATCTTGCTTTTTAAGTTCTTTTCCCAGTTGTCTCAGCCTATCTTAATTGTGTTTTGAATTGTATTTTGAGTTCTTCCAAAGCCTGTGTCCAATTTGCTGGAGTTTCTTTGTTTTTGCTTGGTGTTCCTTGATCTTCCTCTGTTACATTTGCTCTCTGTTCATTGCCTGCATAGAAGCTGTTGATTGTAATTTCTTTTTTCTTTTTCTGTTGTTTGCTCATATTTGCCCTTTCTTTTCCCCCTGTAGTTGCCTGTAGTCTTGCTTCTCTCATTATGTGCTGTATCTGTGGGTTTGGGCTTTTCTG
This sequence comes from Monodelphis domestica, assembly GCF_027887165.1. Classification (NCBI taxonomy): domain Eukaryota; kingdom Metazoa; phylum Chordata; class Mammalia; order Didelphimorphia; family Didelphidae; genus Monodelphis; species Monodelphis domestica. The sequence continues at coordinate 338,652,324 of NC_077228.1, forward strand.
TCAACCTTTGCCCTTGGAACTTAGCAAGGCTCTGAGCAGTCTGTGGGGGAGGGGTGTTGGAGCTTGACCTTCCCTGACCTCTGAAGGCTTGATAAGATTAAGGAGTTGATCTTGCAGAGCTGGATGTGCCCCGAGGCCAAAAACTCGGGGGGGGGGGGCAATATGGAGTGTCTCAGCTGTGATTGGGCTGCCTTCTTTGAGGTTCTCCACCAGCTGCCTCCCCGCAGCCTGTGATCAGGGCCCTGAGCCTGGCATAGCTTTGCCTACAAGATACTCCCTCTAGACTAGTGTCCTTGCCTGCCCAGAGAATCCAGCCACTGCTGGAGGCTCAATACTGTAAGTGGGGGAGGGGTCCTGGGACCTTCCTTTTTCTTTCCCCTTAAACCCAAGTGTTTTCAAATTCAGGCTTTTTGGGGTTGTACCTTTTAAGTTGAGTCCAGTAGGAGGGTTCCTTGGCTCTCTCTTGCTGTTAGATTTGGTTTCCAGTCCCCTAGGAGCATTTGGTTTTTAATCAGTGAGGAAGGGTTTTCAGAGGTCTGAACTTTTGCTGCCTCTAGGCCGCCATCTTGACTCTGCCCCATCATGGTTCTTTTTGGCCCTAGAGGGCAGAACTAAGAGTGTTAGGTATTGATCTGAGGGTTCACTTTCTAAGACTGGAGCTATCCAGAAGAAAATGATTCCTCAGGAATTAGCAGGTTCTTCCTCATTGAAGGTCTTCAAGCAAAACCTTTTTAGGTAGAGGTGATTCTTTTTTTTTTAAACCCTTACTTTCCCTCTTGGAGTCAATACTGTGTATTGGCTCCAAGGTAGAAGAGTGGTAAGAGCTAGGCAATGGGGGTTAAGTGACTTGCCCAGGGTCACACAGCTAGGAAGTGTCTGAGGCCAGATTTGAACCTAGGACCTCCTGTCTCTAGGTCTGACTCTCAATCCACTGAGCCACCCAGCTGCCCCAATAAAGGTGATTCTTATTCATTTATAAGTTAGGCTGATAACCTTTGAGTTAATAATCAACTATGTGAGTCTGTGTGTATATGCTGAATTGAATTGAATCTAACCTAATCACTTTATTTTATAGATCTCAATACACCAATGCCCCCAAAAGGAAAGTGATTTGCCCAAGGTCTCATAGTAGGTGAGAGATCCAGGCATAGGAGTCAAGCCTTTTGACTCTCAGCAAAGAAAAAAAAAATTTGACCAGATCCTTCTGGAGGAGTACATCCAGTTCACATGGAATAGTGCAAAAACATAGTAGTAGTAGTCTCTCGGTAACCGAGGATGATGATTGTCTTTGTGCACTTTCATATGTGATGTAGATGAGTGTGCACAAAAACACTTGTGCGTGAAGGAGATTTAAGTGGAAAAGTCAATGCACAGAGACAGTCCCACTCTCTCGGCGTTGGAAGCCTGGGTCCAGTGGCACGAAAAGTCGTTACACCTGGAGACTTCCTCAGCTGCATTGGATGGCCGTGTTGTCCTTTGTGCTCCAACATGCCCTAAGCACTCCACAGTGCTTTGCTGCGTCGCCCTCTCAGCCGTTGAAACTTCTTATTGGTTTCTTCCGTCTGTTCGGCCGTAGCAGTATTCACATGCTGGGTGAGCAAAGCCCTGGTTCACCAGGGGTCGATGACGACCCGATGGCTACCCTCACAAGGTTTAGCCGGCCTGTCGAAGCCATTGCCCGGGGTATGGCCGCTGCCGCATGCTAGCAGCTATTAGGAGACACAAGTGAGAGCTGGGTGTCAGGTGGGGGTCAGAGGCTGGAGAGCTGCCCTAGAAGGGCACAATAAGCCCTCCATACCAGAGATACTACCCCTCCCTGAGCACCCCATACACCCCAAAACATATGAATTCTATAATTCTATGAATGAATTTCAAACCATCATCCATTGTGTATAGGGCATAAGCTATATTTGTTCCTAATCCCTCTGTGTCATTACTCATTTTGGTGAGACAGATGGTTAAGGTCTGGAATTTGATCTGGATCAGGGCATAGAATTCTTCTCAATGCAAAACTGACTAGGGCAAATGGAAAAAAAAAATTAGCAGCCTATGATTCTGACCTATTGGCACAATGAGCTACAAGTCCCTTCCTCTTATTATCTGGACAATATTTTGTTTTAGGGTTGCCTAGATTTTCAATTTTTTTTGGTCCAGGATAGTTCTGCATTTGACATATGCCTACTGTAGATACCAACTGGCCCTAGAATTTCCTTTCCCCAAGTTTTATACTGCTAGGTGGCTTAGTTAGCTATTAATTGAATCTATTGGCTGATAAATCAATGGAAGCACTTGGATGGGGAGGCTCAGGGCATGATGACCTCCATCACTGTTTAGGATTTTATGGTCCATCTTCATCTCTCCTTTTATACAACAGCTTGAACTAGGTGAACAGCCTTCAAAATAACCTATCTCTCTGAGCCATTGACTCAGAGACAAATAGGTAGTCCCACTATATAGAATTCAAATTATTCTGAGAATATAGGAAGGGAAAATTTTTTCAGAAGATTGGGTCCTACTGTTTGGGAAAAATGCAAACCCAAACAACTCTGAAATATCATTCCACACCCATCAGATTGACAAAAATAAAAAAAAAAGGACAAAATGACAAATGTTGGAAGAGATGTGGAAAAATGATGACACTAATACACTGTTGGTGAAGCTGTGAATTGATCCAATCATTTTAGAGAGCAATTTGGAATTACACTCAAACAATTATAAAACCGTGTATATACTCTTAGGTTCAGCAATATCATTACTAGGTCTTTTCCCCTAGGACATCAGTGGAAAAGGAAAAGATTCTATATGTTTCAAAATAGTTATAGCATCTCTCTCCTTATGATGGCAAAGAACTAGAAGCTGAGGGGATGTCCATTAATTAGGGAATGGCTAACCAAATTGTGGTAGATAGATTTAGAGCTAAAAGAGACCCTTGTGTCATGGACCTCTTTGAAAGTCTGATAAGGTCTATGGACAAATTCATTGTCCCTGTCCCCTTTGAAATCCAACCCTGTATCTTAGGTTAAAAACCTCTGATTTAGGCTACCATTCTTATTTTGAAGATAAGAATACTGAAGGCTGGCGAGGGGAAAGGACTTAATAAGAAACACCCAGGGAGTAATTGGCAGAGTAGGAATAGGAACTCATTTCCTCTGACTCCAAAACCAAAGTAGCTGATGGTTTTAAAAAACATTCCATTCCATGCACAGCTTGGGCAACGTGGGCAGCTTGAGTGTGGGCAACCACTGCATGAATTTGCTATTCTAACATGGCACTTCCTGCTGTGGGAATTGTTGGACTCAGAACCTAACTTCCTTTTAAGTACTCCTGCTCTGCCAGTCATAAGCTAAACAGAGTATGTGTCCAGATTAAAATGTGGTTATCTGCACAGGCAAATATTTTTCTCTAACACCTCCTATCCTCTTCCCTGTCTTCCTCCCTCTCCCATAAAATAAATCTTAAAACATAGATATAGATAGGGAAATAGCCTGGATTATCTTGGGAAAAGTCCAAGGAGTACCATTCAGTTCCCAGAGCCAAGGATTTATTTGGCTTGCTTCTGTGTCCCATAATCCCCTTGTTTTTTGACTTGCCATTATCAATTCTGGATCCAGGTTTGGAAGATAGAGTGAGAATTTATACCTGGTAAAAAAGGTAAAAATCTCAGATTTAAGCAGAACAAAGAAGCTTTTAAAAAATAACTCCTAAAAAAATTAATTTAGCTCAACGAACATTTTTTATCTGCCTACTCTGTTCAAGGCAATCAAACAATCAACAAGTATTATTAACACTTGGCACAGCTACCATGGTATCAAGCATGATATCTGGGTACAAAGATGAAGGAAGCAGTCTTTGCTCTCGAGGAGTTTACAGGATCAAACAGGATCATTGAAGCAAAGATCTAGTGCTACAAGGGATCTCAGAGGCCATCCAGTCCAACCCTTTTATTGTAGAGATGAGGAAACTGAGCCTCATGGATGTTCAGCCATTTGCCCATGGTCATGCAGGTAGGAAATGTCACAAGTGAGAGTTGAATCAAGGTACTTTATCTCTGTATTTCATGTTTCTTCTATTATAAAGGAGGGAAGGGTTTCAGATTTATTCAAAATACAAACTTTGCTTGGTGCTGCAAAAAAAAAAGATGAAGGAAAAACCCCTCCAACAACACCAACCAACTCAACACAGTTCTTGTTTTCAAAGAATTTACACTATAATTACCAGATGTAGCTGTGACCAAAGTATCTCTTTTTCTCCACTTAGAAAATAGAGGACAGGTATAGTTGCTGGGACCTTAGAGCTCATCCAGCCTAATTTTTTCACTTTACAGATGAGGAAACAGAGGACTAATGAGCTTAAGTGACTTGCCCAAGATCACAGAGCTAGTTAGTGGCAAAAGGAGGATCCCCAAAGTGGTCAGTAATCAGGGTTCATTCAATTGGTATACTCTACCTTTTTTCAATTCCCAAAGGCAAACTTTGTTTCCCCACAAGGTAATGACTACTCTCTCCCACTCAGAGTTCTTGGGTAAACCCTCTCAGTCTGGGGTTTCTAGTACTGTTGCTCATGAGCCTCTATCCAATGTGCTTCTCACTGTGTATCAGCCAGTAGACTCCATCAGTTTTTAGGGGGAAAATGTTATTTATTAATGAGGTAATATAAGAATAGTTTGTACAAACCCTGCCTGCCCCTCTCCCCCATTTTCAAAGTCCAGAGCACATTCTCCCACAAATATACACAGAATTCTATGGGAAGATTGGCCTTGAATTTAGAGTGAAAACATAGGATGCATACATGGCAAAGAGGCAATTCACATCTTTAGGTTACTAGAATTTCTTTTCTCCCTTCATGGAGTTGTCATTTATTTTTTCTTCAATAATCTTCCTCTTCTCAATCCTTAGAATCAGTCAATATCCCTTATAGAAACCTGAAACTGGATGCCCTCCTTGTGCTTAGTTTGCCTTTGATGCTTCTGACTACTCACATGGATCTATTATCTCTTATTTGTCCAGACTCTCCATTTTCATGGTTAGTAGGAAAAGTTTAATGCTCCTTCTAGCCTTATTTCTCTTCCCTTTTGCTGCCCTCTGCTATAGGTGCAATGGCTTCTTCAGGTGTTTCTCTGCCTGGAAGCTTCCAAAGCTTTACTAATTTGCTGTCAAATTGCTAGATTCTGAACAGGCTTTCTTTATTGTATGTAAGCCCAGGAGTGCATCTAATTTTTATCCAATCACCAAGAATTCCCGGTGTAATCACACATCCAGTGGTCAAAGAAAGCACTTCACTACTTCCAAATTGAATTAGGTTTTACTTGTTCACACACAACTTACATCTTTGACTGATTAGTTGATTGCTGCATTCAAGAAATCTGTGCCTTTTGTGTTTATGTTAATTATGAGGGGGTTTTCACAGGTACCTTATCTACAAGTTGATCAGATTTAAATGATGAAAACAAAAGGTGGAATGAGGATCCTGTAAGTAAATGAAAATACAGAATTGCCTACAAATGAGTAAGAATTATTTCAGGAAGGTTAGAACCAAATGCTGACACTTGTGAAAAAAATCTAAGAATAAGAAAAGCTTTTAAAAAATGTTCAGAATAAAGAAAAAGACTTGGACAAGAATATTCCTAGCTGCGCTGTTTGTGGTGGCAAAAAATTGGAAAATGAGGGGATGCCCTTCGATTGGGGAATGGCTGACCAAATTGTGGTATCTGTTGGTGATGGAATACTATTGTGCTCAAAGGAATAATGAACTGGAGGAATTCCATGGGAACTGGAATGACCTCCAGAAATTGATGCAGAGCGAAAGGAGTAGAACCAGGAGAACATTGTACACAGAGACTGATACACTGTGGTACAGTTGAAAGTAATGGACTTCTCCATTACTGGCAATGCAATGATCCCGAACAACCTGCAGGGATCTATGAGGAAGAACACTATCCACATTCAGAGGCAAAACTGTGGGAGCAGAAACACAGAAGAAAAACAATTGCTTGAATACATGGGTCAATGGGGATATGATTGAGGATGTAGACTCTAAATGATCACCCTGGTGCAAATATCAATACTATGCAAATAGGTGTTGATCAATGACACATGTAAAACCCAGTGTGAATTGCATGTTGACTATGGGAGGGGAGGGAAAGAACATAAATCATGTAGCCATGGAAAAATAAAATAAAAAAATATTCAGAGGAAGAAGAATAAATACTCACTGCTTGGGGGAAGATCAAATGAAGATTAATGATCAATACGAAGAGATTTTTTTTAAAAATGTAGGCTTATTCAACTTCCATCTTGTTTTTCCTTCTTTGCCCAAAAGAATTTTATTCAAGCTATAAACAGAGTAAATGTCATAATGGATATAAACTAAAGTTAAAAGTGCCTGAAAGTCCTAGTGAAGTTGTTCAAGGTTTCAGAAGGAATAGTAGATATCCAAAGAAATAGGCTTCAGGGAATCTACCTCTCTCCTCTACCTTTCCCAGCTGGAAGTGAGTTGCCAGTTGGATTGTCAAGCTCCTGATTCTTTCTTAGAATTCTCAGTTTTTTCTTTGCCCCTCCTCCACTCTCTCTCTTCAGCTGCTCTCTCCAAGAGACTCATCTCTCCCCAATGTAGAATCTCTCTTCTATTATCTTACACCGGAAGGAAGTTTGGGTCTCTGAGATCACATCCTCACTGTTTGTTCTGTATGATTTCTCATAGTCTTAAAACTTTTTTTCTTTATTTTATTTTGGTAAGAAATTTACACACAAGTTTCCATTGGTTACATGATTCATGTTATCTCTCTCCCCTCCTCCCTTCCTCGTCCCGGAGTTGACAAGCAATTCCACTGGGTTATACATGTATTATAACTCGAAACCTCTTTTCATATTATTCATTTTTATAATAATATTTTAAAATCCAAACCCCAAATCATATACCAAAGTAAATAAATGATAAATCACATATTTTCTTCTGCATTCATTCTCCAACAGTTCTTTCTCTGAAGGTGTATAGCATTCTTTTCACAAGTCCCTCAGAATTGTCCTATATTATTGTATTGCTGTTATTAGTAAAGTCTATTACATTTGATCGTCCCACAATGTTTCAGTTTCTGTGTATAATGTTCTCCCAGTTCTGCTCACATTTTACTACACATCAATTCATGTAGGTCTTTCCAGTTCTTTCCAAAAATATTTGATTCATCATTCCTTATAACACAATAGTATTCCATCACCATCATATGCCCCAATTTGTTCAGCTATTCCCCAATTGAGAGACATTCCTTCAGTTTCCAATTTTTTGCCACCACAAAAAGCACAGCTATGAATATTTTTATACACACAGGTTCATCCCCATTTTTCTTGATCTCGTTGAGGTACAAACTTCTTGCAGGATCAAGAGGTATCTCATAGTCTTTTATTATGCAGTTCTTCTCACTGACAGTCACTTAAAGACAACTGAGGCAAAGAGGATCAATTCACTGCAATAAAATTTATATCCATTGCTGGTACACTCTCTGGTGTAAGTCCCAGACTCTCCCCTACACTTTCATGTGATAAAAAGTACCTTGCATGCAGGGGCTTTCATTCTTTATCATAGACACTGACAATCCCTCATGTGAATCCAAATTGACATTTAAGCAGCAGCATCAATTACCTTTTCCCTCTGAGGCTTGCTCCAGCTGAGGAAAATAGCCACACCATTTATTACATATATATAGACTTTTCTGAGAAAATATAAAGGGAAGTAATCTTCAGAAAATTGGGCCCTAAAAGAAAATTAAACGTGCTCTTTCTGAAACAATACCTTCAGTTAATTCTTAATTGTCTTTGGAAAATGTGGGATAAAATACTGAAAAATTGTGAGTTTATTTCATATAGTATAACATTCTCATCTTAAAGAAAATCTTAGAGGAAACTGAAAATCAGGAGAGGAGAAGTAATTTGCCAAAAGACATAGTTAAAAAGTACAAAGCCAGTATTCCAGACCAGCCAAAATGATTTAAAAAATAATTTTTATTTTGAACCAATGTTTTTGAGCAGTCTATTTTATCCTCCTAATTCAGTTTCACTGAGACAAATATTCAAATTAGTTGTCATCCTCTGAATACAAGTTAGCTCTAGTGGGAAGAGACAACTTGGAAACATAAAATGTATAAGGAAACCAGTGTATGATTGAACATTGGTTTCAGGTAATTTATAAGTGAGAGTTATTCAACTCATCCATCATGACTTGCCTTTATTAGAAAATGCTCCCATTAAGTGTTGCTGAAAGAGGAAATGTGACTAGAAGTCTTGCACATTTTACCATCCCCTGCTTTTAATTATTCTAGGAGCTGTTTGGAAGACTTGATATTTGTTCTGGTAACTTCTCTATTTCATCAATTTCCCCTCAGAACTTCAAAATGAGTCAATTCTTTTCTGTTGGCTACACATTCGTATGCAGGAAATAGCCCATTTGCAAAATGGCAGCCATGATCTACCAAAATTCACAAGAAAAAATATTCATTCAGTACTTTAAAAAAACTCCTTGATTGGGAAATGGCTGAACAAATTGTAGTATATGCTGGTGATGGAATACTATTGTGCTATAAGGAATGATGAACTGCTTGATTTCTATAAGAACTGGAAAGACCTCCATGAATGATGCAGAGTGAAATGAGCAGAACCAGGAGAACATTATACACAGAAACTGAAACATTGTGGGATGATCCAATGTAATAGACTTTGCTACTAATAGCAATTCATTGATCCAAGACAATCCTGAGAGATTTATGAGAAAGAATGCTGTCTACATCTATAGAAAGAACTGTGGGAGTAGAAATCCAGAAGAAAACATATAATTTGTCACTTGTTTATATGGGTATAGGATTTGGGGTTTGGGTTTTAAAAGAATAATTTATTACAAAAATGAGTAATATAGAAATAATATTTGAGTGATAATATATGTATAAAATTGAAATTGCTTGTCAGCTCTGGAAAAGGGTAGGGAAGAAGGGGAAGGAGACAACAAGAATCATGTAAACATGGGAAAAAACAAAACTTTTGTTGACTTTAAAAATCAAGTTTAAGCCATTTGATATAACATATTTAAGCCATTTGATATAACATCTTTTATACTTTTTAATAATATGAAGCCAATCATTTATACTTAATTCTTTTTTTTTAATATTATTTTATTTGGTCGTTTTCATACATTATTCACTGGAAACAAAGATCGTTTTCTTTTCCTCCCCTCCCCTCCCCCCCCCCTGCCTTTCCCTCTCCCATAGCCGACGCATGATTCCACTGGTTATCACATGTGTTCTTGACTCGAACCCATTTCCCTGTTGTTGGAGTTTGCATTATAGTGTTCATTTAGAGTCTCTCCTCAGTCTTATCTCCTCCAACCCTGTGGTCAAGCAGTTGCTTTTCAGCGGTGTTTTTACTCCCACAGTTTATCCTCTGCTTGTGGGTAGTATTTTTTTTTAGATCCCTGCAGATTGTTCAGGGAAATTGCATTGATACTAATGGAGAAGTCCATCACCTTCGATTGTACCACAATGTATCAGTCTCTGTGTATAATGTTTTCCTGGTTCTGCTCCTTTCGCTCTGCATCACTTCCTGGAGGTTGTTCCAGTCTCCATGGAATTCCTCCACTTTATTATTCCTTTGAGCACAATAGTATTCCATCACCAACATATACCACAATTTGTTCAGCCATTCCCCAATTGAAGGGCATCCCCTCATTTTCCAATTTTTGGCCACCACAAAGAGCGCAGCTATGAATATTTTTGTACAAGTCTTTTTGTCCATTATCTCTTTGGGGTACAAGCCCAGCAGTGCTATGGCTGGATCAAAGGGCAGACAGTCTTTTATCGCCCTTTGGACATAGTTCCAAATTGCCCTCCAGAATGGTTGGATCAATTCACAACTCCACCAGCAATGAATTAATGTCCCCACTTTGCCACATCCCCTCCAGCATTCATTACTTTGCATAGCTGTCATGTTAGCCAATCTGCTAGGTGTGAGATGATACCTCAGAGTTGTTTTGATTTGCATCTCTCTGATTATAAGAGATGTAGAGCACTTTTTCATGTGCTTATTAATAGTTTTGATTTCTTTGGCTGAGAATTGCCTGTTCATGTCCCTTGCCCATTTATCAATTGGAGAATGGCTTGATTTTTTGTACAATTTATTTAGTTCTTTATAAATTTTAGTAATTAAACCTTTGTCAGAGGTTTTTATGAAGATTGTTTCCCAATTTGTTGCTACCCTTCTGATTTTGGTTACATTGGTTTTGTTTGTACAAAAACTTTTTAATTTGATGTAATCCAGATTATTTATTTTGCATTTTGTAATTCTTTCTAATTCTTGCTTGGTTTTGAAGTATTTCCCTTCCCAAAGGTCTGACATGTATACTATTCTGTGTTCGCCTAATTTTCTTATAGTTTCCTTCTTTATGTTCAAGTCATTCACCCATTTTGAATTTATCTTGGTGTAGGGTGTGAGGTGTTGATCTAAGCCTAATCTTTCCCATACTGTCCTCCAATTTTCCCAACAGTTTTTATGAAATAGTGGGTTTTTGTCCCAAAAGCTGGGATCTTTGGGTTTGTCATATACTGTCTTGCTGAGGTTGCTTGCCCCCAGTCTATTCCACTGATCCTCCTTTCTGTCTCTTAGCCAGTACCAAATTGTTTTGATGACCGCTGCTTTATAATATAGTCTGAGATCTGGGACTGCAAGACCCCCTTCCTTTGTATTTTTTTTCATTAATTCCCTGGATATCCTTGATCTTTTGTTCTTCCAAATGAACTTTGTTATGTTTTTTTCTAAATCAGTAAAAAAAATTTTTGGAAGTTCCATGGGTATGGCACTAAATAGATAGATGAGTTTGGGTAGGATGGTCATTTTTATTATATTGGCTCGTCCTACCCATGAGCAGTTAATGTTCTTCCAATTGTTCAAATCTAGTTTTAGTTGTGTGGAAAGTGTTTTGTAGTTGTGTTCATATAGATCCTGTGTTTGTCTCGGGAGATAGATTCCTAAGTATTTTATTTTGTCTAAGGTGATTTTGAATGGGATTTCTCTTTCTAGTTCTTGCTGCTGAGCTGTGTTGGAATTATATAGAAATGCTGATGACTTATGTGGGTTTATTTTGTATCCTGCAACTTTGCTAAAGTTGTTGATTATTTCAATTAGCTTTTTGGTTGAATCTCTAGGATTCTTTAAGTAGACCATCATGTCATCTGCAAAGAGTGATAATTTGGTCTCCTCCTTGCCTATTTTGATGCCTTCAATTTCTTTTTCTTCTCTAATTGCTACTGCTAGTGTTTCTAATACAATGTCAAATAATAGAGGTGATAATGGGCATCCTTGTTTCACTCCTGATCTTAATGGGAATGGATTTAGTTTATCCCCATTGCAGATGATATTAGCTGATGGTTTTAGATATATATTGTTTATTATTTTTAGGAATGACCCTTCTATTCCTATGCTTTCTAGTGTTTTTAGTAGGAATGGGTGTTGTATTTTATCAAAGGCTTTTTCTGCATCTATTGAGATAATCATGTGGTTCTTGTTGGTTTGCTTGTTGATGTGGTCAATTATGTGGATAATTTTCCTAATGTTGAACCAGCCCTGCATCCCTGGTATAAATCCTACTTGATCATGGTGGATGACCCTTCTAATCACTTGCTGGAGTCTTTTTGCTAGTATCCTATTTAAGATTTTTGCATCTATATTCATTAGGGAGATTGGCCTATAGTTTTCTTTCTCTGTTTTTGGCCTGCCTGGCTTTGGAATTAGTACCATGCTTGTGTCATAAAAGGAGTTTGGTAGGACTCCCTCTTTGCTTATTATGTCAAATAGTTTGTATAGTATTGGGGTTAACTGTTCTCTGAATGTTTGATAGAATTCGCTGGTGAATCCATCAGGCCCTGGGGATTTTTTCTTAGGAAGTTCTGTGATGGCCTGTTGGATTTCTTTTTCTGATACGGGATTATTTAAGAAAACTATTTCTTCTTCTGTTAGTCTAGGCAATTTATATTTTTGTAAATATTCATCCATATCACCTAGGTTGGTATATTTATTGCCATATAGTTGGGCAAAGTAGTTTTTAATGATTGCCTTAATTTCCTCTTCATTGGAGGTGAGATCCCCCTTTTCATCCTTGATGCTATTAATTTGCCTTTCTTCTTTCCTTTTTTTAATTAAATTAACCAGTACTTTGTCTATTTTGTCTGTTTTTTCAAAGTACCAGCTTCTAGTCTTGTTTATTAGCTCAATAGTTCTGTCACTTTCTATTTTATTAATTTCTCCCTTAATTTTTAGGATCTCTAGTATGGTTTTCTTCTGGGGGTTTTTAATTTGTTCATTCTCAAGTTTTTTGATTTGCATTTCCAATTCCTTGGTCTCTGTCCTCCCTAATTTGTTAATATATGCACTCAGGGATATGAATTTTCCTCTAAGTACTGCCTTGGCTGCATCCCATAAGGTTTGAAAGGATGTTTCGCCGTTGTCATTTTCTTCAATGAAATTGTTAATTGTTTCTATGATTTCTTCTCTAACTATCCGATTTTGGAGTATCATGTTATTTAATTTCCAATTAATTTTTGATTGGGGTCTCCATGTACCCTTGCCGATCAATATTTTAATTGCCTTGTGATCTGAAAAGGCTGCAGTTAATATTTCTGCTTTTCTGCATTTAAGTGCCATGTTTCTATGACCTAGTGTATGATCTATTTTTGTGAATGTGCCATGTGGTGCTGAAAAGAAGGTGTATTCCTTTTTGTCCCTATTTATTTTTCTCCATATGTCTATTAATTCTAATTTTTCTAAGATTTCATTCACCTCTTTTACCTCTTTCTTATTTATTTTTTGATTTGATTTATCTAAATTTGATAGTGGTTGGTTCAAGTCTCCCACTAATATGGTTTTACTGTCTATTTCCTCCTTCAATTCTCCTAGTTTCTCTATTAAAAATTTGGATGCTATACCATTTGGTGCATACATGTTGATTAGTGATATTTCCTCATTGTCTATACTTCCTTTTAGCAGAATATATTTACCTTCCCTATCCCTTTTGATCAGGTCTATTTGTACTTTGGCTTTGTCAGATATCATGATTGCAACTCCTGCCTTCTTTCTATCGGTTGAGGCCCAAAAGGTCTTACTCCAACCTTTAATTCTAACCTTGTGAGTGTCAACCCGTCTCATATGTGTTTCTTGAACACAACATATGGTAGGGTTTTGGGTTCTAATCCAATCTGCTATTTGTCTGCGTTTTATGGGTGAGTTCATCCCATTAACGTTCAAAGTTATGATTGTTATTTGTGGATTCGCTGGCATTTTGATATCTTCCCCTAGTTCTGACCTTTCTTCTTTAGCTTTCTCCTTTTGAACCAGTGATTTACTTTAGTTCAGTCCCCCTAGTCCCCTCCCTTGAGATGCTTCCCTTTCTAGCCCCTCCCTTTTTATGCTCCCTTCCCCTCCCCCCTCTCCTTCCCTCCCTTTTTGTACTCCCTCCCCCCTCCCCCTCCTTAATTTTCCTTTCTTTCTTGCCCTAATGGATAAGATAGAATTCAGGATCCCCCTGGATCTAGATGTTCTTCCCTCTCAGATTTGATTTCACTGAGAGTAAGGTTTAAGTAATTCCACTTCACGCTCTCTTCCTCTCCTTCTCGTATGAGAGTTCTTCCCCTCCCCTTCCCATGTGTATCTTTATATGGGAAAGTTTATTCTATTGATTCCCCCCCTAATTCTTGAAGTTAATCTTAGTATTATGGTGGTTCCCCCCTCCCTTTTCCTTTTTTTGCCCCAACTTTCCCCAAATCTTCTTAATTCCCCAATCTTTCCCTATGCATGTTTCTTCTAACTACTCTTATGATGATACAATTTATGAGAGTTACACAAAACATTTTCCCCACATATTAATATATATAATTTGATGTAAATGTAGTCCTTATAGAAGAGAGTTTGACTTAAAGAGAAAGATAAGATTTATCTCCTTTTCCCTTTCTTTCATATTTACCTTTTCATGTTTCTCTTGCTTTCTGTGCTTGGATATCGAACTTTCCACAGAGCTCTGGTCTTTTCTTAGCAAATGCTTGGAAATCTTCTATTTTGTTGAATGCCCATACTTTCCCCTGGAAGTATATAGTCAGTTTTGCTGGGTAGTTGATTCTTGGTTGGAGACCCAGCTCTCTTGCCTTTCTAAATATCGTGTTCCATGCTTTGCGGTCTCTTAGTGTATTAGCCGCTAAGTCGTGTGTGATCCTTATGGGAGCCCCCTTATATCTGAAGCTCTTCTTCTTGGCTTCTTGTAGGATTTTCTCCTTTACTTGGAAGCTCTTGAATTTGGCAATTACATTCCTAGGCGTTGTCTTTTGGGGATTTAGTATAGAAGGTGTTCTATGAATCCTTTCTATTTCTATTTTGCCCCCTTGCTCCAGAACGTGAGGGCAATTTTCTTTTATAATCTCCTCTAGAATAATATCCAATTTGTTGTTTACCTCTGGTTTTTCTGGGAGACCGATGATACGGAGATTTTCTCGTCTTCCTCTGTTCTCCAGGTCCGTGACCTTCTCAGTGAGATATTTTATGTTTTCTTCCAATTCATTAATTATTTGGGTTTGCTTTATTGATTCTTGCTGTTTTATCATCTCACTTTCTTCGAGGTGCTTAATTCTGGTCATTAGGGACTGGTTTTGCTTTTCAGCCTTGTCTGCCCTTCTATTGGATGCTTCGAGTTCTTTTTCCAATTGAACAGTCTTATCTGTCAGACAGCTGATCTCTTTCTCCCATTTTTCTTTCCAGAAGGTTTCCATCTTTTGGATAAGTTCCAGTTTGAGATCTTCCAGAGCTTGTTGATAGTTTCCAATTTGGGAGGCGTGTTCTGAATTTTTTTGGATTTCCTCCTCATTCTCCTCTTTTCCTTGGGTACTCCCACCATAAAAGTTTTCAATAGTCACTTTTTCCCCTTTCTTCCTGGAGGCTTGATTTTGGGCCATGTGAGCCATCCCTTTGGTGGTTTTATTCCCCTTTCCTTTTTGGTCTGGGGTCTGGGTTATAAGAGCGGTTTTTCTGTGAATTTAGGTTGCTTCAGACTAGTTCTTCCCAGCCTCCGAGCCCAGGTATTCAGCTCCGCCCAGATAATCAGCGCGCGTTGTTCAGCGCAGCCCGCCCCAAGTACTGTTCCGCTGGATTCTCCAGTGAAAGCGCCCTGAGACGTTTTTTCCTGGCAGTCCCCAGATCCCAAGGACCCTGGAGTGCCCCCCCAGACAGAGACGCTCCCCACTCACTCGCTGTCCCGGTGTGCGCTCAGGTAGCTCACTCTGGTTTAGTGGGGGAGGTGGGGTGGGGGAAGGGCGGCTCAGTTCACTTTTCTGTGCAAGCTTTTCCTTCTTATTTTAGTGTGGAAATGTTCAAGCCCCACGTACCTTTGCCTCTGTGGGGTACTGGGGAGTCCTTCTGTTCCTCCAAAGGTGATTTTATGCTCCTTTGATGTAGTCTATTTCGTTCGGTGCTGGGGAGAGGAAGCGTGTGGCGTCTAGATTGCAGCCATGATTACCCGGAAGTCCTATACTTAATTCTAAAGGTTGATTTTAGAGATTCTGTCAGCATCTAGAAAAAGACAGAAAATGAAATTTTAAAAAATATGAATAAAACACATTGAAGGAGAATAGAGGAAGGGAAATTATACTTGACTGAGAGGAAAATTAGAGGGGAAGAATTAAATAGATAATAGAAAGAAAAAAAAGGATTCAATAAATCAAAACCAAGGAAAGGGGAAATCTTGCAAGAGGTTCCTTTTAGGGAAGTGCCTGGTATATAGTAGGTGCTCAATAAATGCTTAGTTAGAGACTATTATTCCATGCATTGGGATCTTTATACTGATTAACGCTTTAAGCTTGCAGATATTCAAATTTTTGATCAAACTTTAGAATATATTTAAGGATTTCCCCCCTCAATTGTATTTCAAAGTTGGTATTTTTTAACTGTTGAAAATTTTATTAAAATATTTTATAATGGCTTCATTACTTTAAAATTTTATTTATTTGTATGGCTATTACATTGAAATACTCAGTTCACTTCCTCTGTCTCCTCCCCCCATTGGATAAGGAATCATTTGACAAAAATTAATATGTATATACAAAACTGTGTTTTATTTCTATTTATCAGCCATTCTTCAAACAATATTTCTGTTGCTGTAGATAATATCCTCTTGGTTCTGCTCATTTCATTCTTCAAAATTTCATGTAGGTCTTTCCATGTTTTCCAAAATTATAAAATTGATATGAACTCAGATGAACTATAATGGAAGGCATGAACGTTCTGTTTCTTTATAACCTAAAACTGTACTATCTCTATTTTCCTTATAGGTGGAAATAGAAAATGCATTTTTGTAATCTACAGTGACTGACAAACTTGCTTTCTCTGCAAAATTTCACTTGGATGCACGATCCTACAAATGGATGCAAAAACTTGGTCATCAAAATATTCTCTTGGCTCAAAGTAAAAATACAAATTTCAATTTTGAAAAAAAAAACACATGTTGAAATATTTCACACAGAGGCCTTTAGGATTGTCCGTTTGTCTCACAAAGAACACACCAAAATGAATATGGTTTCACTTTGAAGGAAATGTTTTGACTAAAAAGTACTACAAGTAAGTTGTGCTTTTTTAGCTTTGGCACACATAGTTAAATGTTGAATAAATGCTGTATCTGTCTATCTAATTCTTCGTTAGATTTCTGAGCATTATCAAAGGCATAAAAACTTTAGCTCAATGAAAAATTACTTTGAGGATTAGATATAGCTGATGTAAAACATGTATTTCCAATGTAGTGCCTTATATGGAACTCAGTTGAAATGTCTGTGGTTAGACTTAACTATGGATTTTAATTTATTGTGAAGTTATTAACTGCCGTTTTAGAGGTACAGTGTACAAAACATTTGGACAGTCAGGAAAACTTAAGTTAAAATCTAGTCTCAGACTCTTATTAGCTGTATGATTCTGGGCAAGACACTTTGCTTCTATTTGCCTCTATCTGTAAAATGGAGAAAATAGCAGTGCCTATCTTATAAGAGTTGTTGTGAGGAGCAAATGAGCTAATGTTTTTTTTTTTGAAAATTTTATTTAATTAGTCAATTTAGAATATTTTCCCTTGGTTACAAGAATCATGTTCTTTCCATCCCCTTCTCCCCTTCCATAGTTGATGCGCAATTCCACTGGGTTTTACATGTGTTCTTGATCAAAACCTATTTCCACATTATTGATGTTTGCACTAGGATGATCATTTAGACTCTACATCCCCAATCATATCCCCTTTGACCCATGTGATCAAGCAATTGTTTTTCTTCTGTGTTTCTGCTCCCACAGTTCTTTCTCTGGATGTGGATAGCATTCTTTCTCATAAGTCCTTCAGAACTGTCCTGGGTCATTACATTGCTGCTAATAGAGAAGTCCATTACATTCGATTGTATCAGTCTTTGAGTATAATGTTCTCCTGGTTCTGCTCCTCTCACTCTGCATCACTTCCTAGAGGTCGTTCCAGTCCTCATGGAATTCCTCCAGTTCATTATTCCTTTGAGCACAATAGTTTTCCATCACCAACATATACCACAATTTGTTCAGCCATTCCCCAATTGAAGGGCATCCCCTCATTTTCCAGTTTTTTGCCACCACAAATAGCACTGCTATGAATATTCTTGTACAAGTCTTTTACCTTATTATGAGATAAGATTTGTAATGGGCTTAGCACAGAACCTGGCACATAGTCGATGATATATAAATGCTTATTCTCTTCATTACTTCCCAATCCTGCTTACTCTCCCATTCCAGCAAATATGGGTAAAAGTACTTTCTGTCATGTGTTATGGTGGGATTAAAATGTCTCATTTCTAAAGCAAATGATCATTAGTTTTCAATTGTAGAAGCAGGAGTACTTTCATTTACACTGCCTCTAGAGGTGAAAAGAAGTGTTCTATAGGGCAGTCAAAGCTGTTTAAGGGACGGAACTGGAAAAGCAACCTGGCATGTAATCTCTGTGTGAGACACAAGATGGTACTTCAAGCTAAACTACCATCTTGGAACCTTTTGGATAGAAATCTACAGGCACTCCTCACTTGTTCTAGTCTTACCCAGGTTCTGTTTCTTGGAGTTTAGGGTATGAAGAGTGGAAACTTTTGACTATAATTCATTACATGATTTTCTCTTCTTGTGTCTTCATGCCTAGTAAGATTCTCATGGGCTTCCCAAGCTCGTTGTGACCCCAAAGGACTATTTATTTGATATTTCTACTAAAGTATCAACAAAATTAGCTGTGTTGGATTTGTTAATGAGTGGCAATGAACTGGTATTCCTTGTAAGATATGAAATCTCACCTACGCACCTACTCTTTTGTGCCAGATGTTTTTATTTACAGACTTTGTTGGTGGAGGGACTAACCCTCAAGCATTTTCTGGCTTGGAAGTCCAAGAATGGGGTATGGGATTACCTCTAGCCCAGTGATGACAAATTTTTTAGAGTGCCAGGTTCTGCCCTCCCCTAGATTGAGTGTCATGCTATGCCCTCCCCCTCCCAGAGACCAAGTGTCATACCCCACCCCACTCTTACCCAAGACAGGGGAGGGAGGTAGCACTCTCACTGGCCTGCTGGGCAGAGGGGTGAGTGAAGTGAAAATGTCATCAGGCATAATGGAGGGGGGGAGGGGACCAAATCCATCCAAGTCCCTCTGCCTTTTTAGAAATGAACTCTGGGGAGTGGGGTTGGTTTTGGGGGGAGGGTAGCCCATGTGCCAACAATGAGTTCTCTGTGCCATTTTTGGCATTCATGTCAAAGGTTTGCCATCACTGCTCTAGGCTAACCACCATCACCTTACACTGTCTCATTGTATGATGGGGTATATTTATCTGTTCCCAATACCTGTGGGAATAGCATTTGCTTCCTGGCCAATTGCTAGGCAAGTCATCTGGTCCATTGATCCAACCCCTGGTCCATGGTCAGTATCACATTATTGGAAATCATCTTCCAGGACTGTCATTGGTCCTGAGGTTTCTTAAATCAATTAAACTAAGCAACCACTTGGTGAGTGCTGGGGACCAGCCCCTTACGACCCCTGAGAGGGGAGGGGGAGAGAGAGAAGGAAAGGGGAAGAGACAAAGAAGGTACGGACAGCTCTCACATGGTATGCAAAGAGGAGTCGTTTATTGAGGCAAAAGCATGGTATATAAAGGAAAGGGGGAGAGAGAAAGATTAAAGATGGAGCTTGGCCAGAGGC
The DNA here is from genome assembly GCF_027887165.1 of Monodelphis domestica. NCBI lineage: Eukaryota > Metazoa > Chordata > Mammalia > Didelphimorphia > Didelphidae > Monodelphis > Monodelphis domestica. The sequence goes on from NC_077228.1 coordinate 338,671,563, forward strand.
CAAGCTCCTGCAAGGACAGCCATCAGCTAGCCTGAAAGGGAGAGAGAGGAGAGAGCGAGCGAGGCGGAGCTTGCTGGGCCATAAATACCATTTGCTACGTAGTACATAGGGATGACCCTCATTGGTCAATGACAAGGCATAGGTGTGGTTTCTCTTGACCAGGGGAGAACAAAGAAACCTGTTTTCCCGCCTAACCTGGGAGAAGCTGGGGTCAAGGGTCAGGGGCCTTCCCAGCCATGAGCACTACTGAGCATGCCCAAGACTGACTGTTCCCCTTGCCCCTGGGCTGCTACAGGTGAGTATTAGTTGAAAGGTCACCATCTTTTCTCTTAGTCATGTTTCCTTTATGGCACAGAGACCTAATCTTTGTTTTTTTTTTAAAGGTCTCCACATAAAATTAATTTATATTGTTTCCTTTAGGTTAAAATGACCCAGGTAATTTGTCTTCTGGCCTTATATTTTCTGCTTTTTTTCTGGTGCTTAAAATTACAGAAAATTACTGCAGAGAAAATCTAAATTATTTCAAGTGTGTATTATACATGTGAAGCAAGCAATCCATAAAACTGTTAAAATATTCTCCTGGTAAATGCTTGACAAGTATTAACTCATTATTATTTTAAATTGGAGCAGATGTGAAGAATGTTATATTATAGCTAGAAGGTCCCAGCTGAGTATGAATAAGAGTTTCATAATTGGCACAGTGGAGATAATCTCATTTAAAATTCATTTTCCCCACACTTCTGATTAATGCTTTGCTTTATTATGGACTAATGTGAAAATCTCCTAGTCACCATTAGTTTGTGTATTTATAATGGTGGGAAAATCAAGAAGAAAAGGAGAGGGAGAATATTAAATAGTTCATAAAATATAGGAAGTTTTTCCAGAAGTATTTGAATTGGCTCCAGCCTCCAACAAATGCTAATTATTTTCTAGTTAATAACTTTGCATTGGAAAGGCAGTTACACAGTGGGCAGAATACTGGTGCCTGGAATCAGGAAGACCTGGATTTAAAATCACTCTTTAAATACTTACTGGCTCTGTGATCTTTGGAGTATCACTAGGTTTGACCTTTGTTTCCTAATCTATAAAATGTAGATAATTTCTACAAAAATCAAAGGGTTTTTGTGAGATTCGAATGTGATCACATATGCAAAATGCTTTGCAAATGTTAAACTGAGCTCTATAAATGTCAACTAATAATAATGGCTTTTTTCTCTAAAAGAATATTTGATGATTTTTATCAGATGTCAATTAGCCAAATTTGTGTTTGTTCCAAAACTTTGTCTTTACCATGTTGCAAAAATGGCATTGTGATGTGTGACAGAGGGAGAAATGAAATCTTTATAGGTCCTGGTGATTTGAACTTGAAAGATTCTCTTTTATTCTTTCCCTTCCTTCCTTCCTTCCTTCCTTCCTTCCTTCCTTCCTTCCTTCCTTCCTTCCTTCCTTCCTTCCTTCCTCTCTCTCTTTCTCTCTCTCTTTCTCTCTCTTTCTTTCTTTCTTTCTTTCTTTCTTTCTTTCTTTCTTTCTTTCTTTCTTTCTTTCTTTCTTTCTTTCTTTCTTTCTTTCTTTCTTTCTTTCTTTCTTTCTTTCTTTCTTTCTTTCTTTCTTTCTTTCTTTCTTTCTTTCTTTCTTTCTTTCTTTCTTTCTTTCTTTCTTTCTTTCTTTCTTTCTTTTTCTCTCTTTCCCTTACCTTCTGTCTTAGAATTGATACTGAATATTAATCCCAAGACAAAAGAGTGGTAAGGACTAGAGATCTGGAGTTAAGTGACTTGCCTAGGGTCACACAGCTAAGAAGCATCTGAGGCCAGATATATACTGAGGATCTCCCATTTCCAGGCCTGGCTCTCTGTTAGCTGCCCCAACTTGAAAGATTTTTAATGAAGTTGTCAAAGACCATTTCATATAGCTACAAAATATCATAGTCTCTCACCTTTCTGCAGCTAGAGGTGGCCAGAAAAATTAGCAATGAAATATTATATGCATGGTCCTCAAGGCTCCAGTGAAAAGGCAACTTTCTTCAAGGCAGTATGGATCTTGAGATTAAAAACGAAAAACCTCAAAACACACAACAACCAAAATAAAGACTGTGGCTTTGAAATAGTGATTCCGATGTGCATATGTTGCAGTAGTTTTGGGGTATATGCATGCAGTAATCACTGTTGAGCAACCAGACATCAGTTCTATCCTCTCACAAACTTAGGTGGTAATATGGATAGTACTAAGGTTAGTATTAAATGGGGCCAGCTGGGGCCCTCGGAAATTATCCTTGCTTTCATTTCAATTCACTTCCCTTTTTCATTTCCTAAATCTCCATTATCCCCCATCCCTGCTCCAACTACAAGAAAAATCTTGGTGATTTTGACAAGTTTAGCAAACAATAAGAAAAAGCCTTCATTTTACCTTGGGCTCAGTGGGATTTAAACAGACCACAGTTACAAAGACCACCCAGAGTGGAATACTAACAATTCAGACAGGTTAACTTAATTGGTGGTCCTTTCCTTACACTAGCATTAACAAGCTTGTCTGCTGACAAAGACCGAGAGGTATGTTAAGTATTACTTAAAAGGAAGAGTCTCATAGAAAAGATGCTCTTCAGTCTTCTGCAGGTTGAATGAAGCCTAAATTAAAATTGTAATCAAGCCTACTAATGATTGAGGCTGCTGTGGACCTGGAGTCAGGAAGACCTGAGTTCAAATTCAGATTCAGATTCTTCCTAACCATTTGACCTTGGGCAAGACACTTAACCTCTGATCACCTTACAGAAAGGATCCATTGGAAAAGAAAATGGCACATCGCTCTGGTATACTTGCCAAGAAAACCCCATAGATAGCTATGGTCCATGGGTTCACAAATAGTTGAGATATGACTGAATGATTGAATAATTACCCAAAAATAATTTGTTTAAAAAAATTAAATAGATTTGACCTTTGTCCACTGGGGTCAAGAAATAATACTGATATTCAGAATTTAAATCAAATTATTTCTGGCAGGATGCTATTTTTGATTTTTTAAAAAATCTGATTTTTTTTTCTCTCTGTATAGTAGGGTAAGATTGTATAATGGTTGGAGCTCAGAATTTATAGTCAGAAGAACAGAGTTTGAATCCTGACTGAATGTGGGTGAGATGTCAGATGTACTTGGGAATACTTTGTACTCCTGTAAAATGAGAGAGGTGGATTGGGTTCTCCTTTATGGTCCCTTCCAACTCAAAATCTATGATGCCATAGACTAGTTTACTCCTTTGCTTTTGGTTCTGTGGCAAATACTGGAAGCCATGGGAATTTAATCCCTGGTGAATGCCGCCTTCCCTCCTTACCCATAGAAACGTCTTCGGTTGTGCAACTGGAGATCATCCATTCAGGCTAGGATATGATAGATATGCCCAGAGTCATCACTAGTGAGGAAAACCTATAAAACGAGGTGACTTCTATGGCTGGTAGAACAGTTTAGGTCTATTCTGGGGTGGGCTCCATGCTTTTGTGTTGACCATTCCCTCTGCCTACAATGCCTTAACTCCTTGTCGTTGGCTCAAGGATTCCCTTATTTTCTTCAAGCTACTCAAACATCACCTTTCTTTCTTTTAAAAAATTATATTTTATTTTTCCCCTTTTAAATGTAAAAACAATATTTTAAAAATGCATTTAAAAAAAAGTTTTGAGTTCCAAAGTCTTTCCTTTCTGACCTTCCCTCCCCCTGTGCTGTAGATTTTACATGAAACATGGCCTTTCTTCATGAAACCTTTGCTGAACTCCTCCCTTTTGCCACCCCCACTGCTAGTGTCCTCCTTGCAAAATATTTTCCATTTATTCTATATATGGGGGCTGCTAGGTGGCACGGTGGATAGAGTGGAGCCTGGAGTCAGGAAGATTCATCCTCTCAAGTTCAAATTTGGCCTTAGATTCTTACTAGCTAGGTGACCTTAGGCAAACCATTTTACCTTGTTTACCTCAGTTTCCTCATCTGTAAAATGAGATAGAATAGGAAATGACAATGTACTCCAGTATCTTTGCCAAGAAAACGTCAAATGGGGTTATGAAGAGTCAAGCACAACTGAAAAATGACTGAAAAAAAACAGTCAATAGAATGTAAACTCCTTGAAGGCAGGAACAATTTTTTGCTTTTGTTTTTGTATCACAAGAGCCTAGAAGTGTCTGGTACAGAAATGGTACTTAAGAAATAATTATAGATTGATTCTAGGTTGCATTTATAATGATAATAATAATAGCTAATATTTGCATAGCACATTAAGGCTTATGAAGCATATTACAAATATTGTCTCATTTTCTCCTCACAACAAACCTGTAAGATAGATATTATTATTATGATCCCCATTTTAAAGGTAAGCAAACTGAGGCAGTCAGAAGTTGAATATCTTTCCCGGGGTCAGGTAGTAAGTGTCTGAGGCTGCTTTTTAACTTCCTGACTCAAGGCTTAGTGCCTCTACTGCCTGACCTAGTGACCTTTAACTCAACAAATGGTCAAGAATCAGTCAGACCTTTACCCTTAAGGAGCTTGACAGTTGCTAAACGTCTATCTCTGTCAATGTGGTAGAAACAATGATAATAATACCTTCCAAATCAATGAAAATGAAGTTTTGCTGTGGTAGCCTAATAAAGATTTTCTAATGTGTACAAAATTCAATTCAGTTCTCCTAGTATTATTGATTCTGAAGGTTCTTATCCATATGTCTAAATCATGTCAATCTCATCTTTGCATTACCTTTTGGAAATACCCTGGATAAAGTGAAGCTATTTATTCAATAAAAAAAGAATCAATCAGACATTCAGGATGAGTAGACTTCATATCTGTACTCCAGTACGGGCAATGATAAGGCTGAGTTTATGGCTACTAATTTTCAGGGTTCCTAGGTACTACTTGGAGTTCTTTTTTTTTTTTTTTACAAAGTAAAGAGAGTCTACTGAGAATAATCCAGGTACTTGGAATGAATGCTCAGGCACTATGGGTCAAGCAGGCAGATTTAGGGCAAGTTCTGGCCAGATAGAAGGCAAGCAACTGGCTAGTCCAAAAAATAAAGAACCTCAAATAACTTGATCCAACTCAACAAACATTTATTTATTAAATGGTATGTGCTTAACATGGCGGCACTGAGAGAGGTGCCACCTTTAAACAAATCCTGGTCTCTTAAAGAGATCTTGAAGAGGACCCATTAGGACATGACCCATTTGGGAATGCATTGGAGATGTGTGAAAATACACATTGCTTTTTGATGTCAGAGAAGGAAAAAAGATCATTATTTACTTGAGTGGATATGCAGATTAGAATGGCTTCTTAGAGGAGTTGGTACCTGAAGTATAATACAAGGTACCATTTTTTGGGAACACAGGTCATTTTTCTAGGATTTGGGGGAGAGGAGGGACCCAGGGACCAAAGGACCCTTAAGGGAATTGATACATCGTCCCAAAATGTAAGACCTCCTTCCTGTAAATGGTCAGGGGTTTGTTCTCAGTGCATTTTCCTTGGAGAAGGGCATTTAATACCTTCATAATTATGGACTGATTGATTCTAGGTCTCACTAATAATAATAAAAATAGGTGGCATATGTAGTGCAATCAGGCTTGCTTGGTACAGGTCAGCTCCCAAGCATTTCAAATTGGCATCTGGGTAAAGAACAAAGAATTCTGAAAAGATTAGAATGAGTTCTAAATAGTACTGACACTAATGATTTTGGAAGGTCTGGTCATGACAGAGCCACAATGTTTACTTTTATGTTGATGCAAACAACTTCTGTGGGACATTTCTAGCTTACTTTGATATATCTCAGGTATGGAGCATCTTTATCAGTCTTTATCTGTCAGTCTCATCAATTTGTGTCTGGACTTTCCAGATCCACATCTCCTAGAGTTGTTATCCTAGGAGGCGTAGTTCATGTCCAAAGAAAATTTAAAGGTTTTTAACCTGGGTTTCAATGACCTTTGGCTTTCATAGGTTGTTCATGATATCTTCATTCTCATTAGTCTAACTGAAATTTAACATTTCCTTCATTTATGAGTATAAGTAAGAAATTATAGTAGTATTAAGAGCCTCTATGCCTTTGCAACCAATAGAAATAACAGATATTTCTGTTTTTATTATTTTTTCAGTTACTAAGCATTTATTTTCTCTCCCCCCCCAAAAGAAAAAGAAAACAATACACATAATAAGTATGCCTAGCCAAGAAAAACTAATTCCCGCATAAGTCTAAATAAAACTATATCTTATTCTGCATAGGCATCCCATCTCCTTTCTGCCAAAATAGCAGGCTTTATCAGGGAATTCTCTGGAGTCATGATTGATTATTGCATTGACTGAAGTTTTTAAGGCTTCAAAAGTTGTTCATTTCTACAATATTGTTTTCACAGTATAAACTGTTCTTCTGGTTCTCCTTACTTTATCTGTATCAGTTCATATATATCTTCTCAGGTTTCTATGAAACCATTAGACATTTATTATTCCTTATGGCACAACAGTATTCCATTCCATTCATATACTATAATTTGTTCAGCCATTTGGTTTCTAGTTTATTGCCATTATAAATAGTTGCTATATTTTTGTGCCTATGGATTTCTCTTCCTCTTTCTTTGCTCATTTGGGGCCATCATTGGGCTAAATGGTTTTAGAGCACAGTTGCTTTATTAGAATGGCTGTGCATTATACATTGTGAATATGAGCTTATTTTCCTAAAGTGCCCTTAAACCCCAAATTGCTTTTGGGGGGATAATTTTGACAATCTGATGGATATGAGGTAGAGTTTCACTAGAGTTGCTTTAAATTTGTATTTGTCTAATTATTAGTGACGTGGAACTTTTTTCTTATAGTTATTGATAGTTTAGATTTCTTTCTTCCTGTCAAAATTCTCTGTTCACATCCTTTGATCATTTATCAATTGTAGAATGGTTCTTATTCCTAGAATTTAAATCCTCTTATCAGAAAAGCTCGTAGTGCAGTTAGGTGGCTCAATGGATAGAAAGCCAGATGTGTAGATGGGAGGTTCTGGGTTCAAATATGCCTTAGACACTTCCTAACTGTTTAACCCTGGGCAAGTCACTTAACCCTGATTTCCTTACTGTTATTGCTCTTCAGCCTTGAAATGGATACTTAGTATTGATTTTAAGATGGAAGTTAAGAGTTAAAAAAAAAAAGAAAAACTTGCTACAAAGATTTTCCCAGTTGTCTCTTCATTTTAGCTGACTGGAATTTGTCCTTGGGCAAGATTTTTTAAAATAAAGATATTTTCTTTTTACCAATTACATGTAATAACAAATTTCCACATAAGTTTTATGATCCAAATTTCCTCCCTCCCATCTCTCCCCCCCTCCTCTTGGAGCTGGCAAGCAACTCTATCTGGGATATACATGTATTATCATGCAGTGCTTGTTTTTGTTAAGAGAATAATCATATAAAATCAAAACTTCAAAATGAAAACTTGTGTAAGATTTTGAACCTCTTGTTAATGTTCTTTCCAAGACTTTCTTCCAAAGCTCTCATTTGTTTTCCAATTCTTTCCTCTGGCATACTCATTCTATTCATAATTTTAAACTTTAAAAACAAACTTTCATTCCTTCTAGGAATTCTTTTATGGTCCTGACCTGTCTTATCCCAGTTCTTGTGCCAAATTCTCAGGCTTCTTGGGTGTTGTGTTCTTCAAAGCTCAGAGGGGCAGCTTGGTCCAGACAGCTGCAGTTTGGAGAGTCTCATCACAGCCGGGTGTATTTCAGTGTCCTCTTGGGTTTTCTAGCCTCCAGACCCTGTTATGTGTCTAAGCAAGAGAGCTACAGACTTGAATCTGGGTGGTGCTAGAATAGTTACTTATTCTCAGTGAAGGAGGTAGAGGGGTTGAATCTGTGGTCCTCTCTGGGATCAGGGAGGTATAGCCCAGCCCTATTTTGCCAATGGCTGAATACAAGATATCATCTTGGGGCAGAGAAACAATATGAATACTATCTGAGGGTAAGAGCAATAATTCTTTGGCATGTTCAAAGCCATAGGGGTGGGAAATAAATTCATGACTGTCTATAGTTCCTATTCTGATTGCTTGCCTATGGGCTGAGTTTGGGATCTTGGCCTGGAAAGATGACTGACCATACTTCCATTTCTTGATCCTTCCTTGGTCTGGTACTCTTCTTAGACCCTCACTGGGGTTGTGGAAGAGATTAAACCAGTGTTGGTGAAGACATGGCAGCCCTGTTTCCCCCTCTTCCCAGGGCCCAAGGACATTTTTTCCATGCTCTCTCCCTTCTGCCCAACCCCCCAAAGCAAGCCCTTCCTCCCTCAACTCCCTGGGTAATGTGGGGCTCACAGATAGCTTGAATTTTCCCTCTAGGCACTCAAACTCAGAAAAGGTTCACCAGTGCTGGATTAGACTATACTGATTTTTCCTCTTCCATCATCTTGGCTGGGAGGCTGGTCTCATTCATAGCTATTTTCCCATTACACCTGTTGTAGATATCTCAAAACAGTGTTTCTACTCATTCCAATTTGCAGTTACTGTAGTTATTAAATCCACCACTAAATGCAGATGATCTCAGTCTTTCTGGCAACAGTTGCTCATGGAATGGAGCTGGTTAACTTTTAGATAACTCTGTACTTAGGAGGCTTTAGTTAACCAAATAGTGAAGTCAAATGTTCTCACATAAGCGACACAGACATTTACTCTGTTTTCTAGTACTTCCTATTTATAATTTTTTGTTGAGCAATATGTCAAAGATGAGTCATTTTCATTTTTTAAGTTTTACAAAACTGGGAATTTAAATAAGGCCACGTGACATTTTTTTGGGGTTGTTTTTTAAAACACAGACAGGTTGGCTATGACTCTATGAGCCCAGCAAGTTCAAATGCATCTATCTGATGGTTGAATTAACTGCCAAAGTGTGTTATTTAAAGTATTTTATTACTGTTTAAAAAGATTATGAAAACCCTTACCTTCTATTTTAAAATCAAGTATATTGGTTCCAAGGCAGAAAAGTGGTTAAGGGAGTAGGCAATGGGGGCTAAGTGACTTGACCAGGATCACACAAATAGTAAGTATCTGAATCCAAATTTGAACCCATTACTGTTAATAGTGACATGGATCATGTACAAGGTGAGTTTTATGAGTTCCTTCTAAAATGTTTTTCTCTTCATAATTTCTTATTTTATACATTGTGTAAAGAAGTAAAGACATGCATATAGGATATCATAGTAGTGGCAGTCATTTATTTTTATTTAGTGAAAATATAGCATATTTAAAAATTAACTTCAGGAAAAAAAACTGAATACAGTAGCAGAAATGAAAACCATTATTTCTAGGAAGCATGGAAAACCATATGACTATAGATAATACTACATTAGTTCCAGGAAGGATATGATACCTGAGCTACTGCTGTAATTTATATTCATTGGTGGGCTAAAAGACATTAAAAGTGTTAAAACTTTGGATAAATTATAAACCCTGCCATACTTTATTCACTTTTCATATCAATTTCCTGAATACCTTATACTTTACTTAAATATAAAATGCTTATTTCTAGGCAAGTTTATCAAACAAATCACTTTAAAATACAAAATATTATTTAAATACTGATTAAATCAAATATTTCATTTTTCCTTTATATTTTTATAGACCCAATTTAGATGGAAATGGTATGATGAAAACTGTAAGTTTTATGGTTTCACTTACATTAATTAATGTCATGGGACAGAGAAGCCAGAATATTTTTTAATATGAAAAAATATCAACGGGGAAAAAAAAAGACCTCTACTGAAAATGCATGTGAGTTCTTTTTTTGTGGGAAGAAAGTTCACTTTGAAAAACAAGGATACTCATAAATCTGGGATGCCATTTTATTAAAAAAACAAAATAAGAAAATAAAAGCAAAAAACCCAATATTTTTTAAAATCCCTGTATTTTATCTCAGGATCAATTTTAAGACAGAAGAGTAGCAGGGGCTATGCAATTGGGGTTAAATGACTTGCCTAGTCATACAACTAGGAAACATCTGTAAACCTTGAAATTTCTCAGTCTTGAAAATGTTAAAAATTTCCCCATTGGACTGGGAACATTCCCCATTTTGATGAGAAAACTTCTTGCTATGGGAGGACCTCTACTCCACCCGTACTTAAGAATGCTTTAGGGCAGAAAACTCCTTACTAAACAAAGAAAGTACTTGGACCTTATAATAAGGCAAGGAGTTCTTTGAGCCATGCCTGTTTTTTAGAATTGATACAATGGGATGCTAGGTACCTAAAAGGGTCGGGCAAGTTTTCTCTTAATGAGATTAATTGACTCAGCTGTGTTTTCACTGGTTCAGACTTACTGAGATTTGTCGACTTAGCAAGAATTCAGATGGGCAGTCCTTTGGAAAACGTCTACAGTGATTGGTAGATGTAAGGACTTAGGGGAGGTGACATAGGAGAAAAACCTCCTATAAAAGAAGCAGAATCTCTTGAGAAAAGGAATCCTTTTGGAGGATCTCTGATGAGGATCGCTTGGGAAGAATCTCTTGAGAGAGGCTCTGGAGAAGGGAAGCTCTTGGAGGACAATCTCTAAGGGATCTTGCTGGAGCTCCTCTGAGGGGACTCTGTCCCTCTGGAGGCTCTGGAGAGAGACCCTTTGGAACTCTCTCTGGTGAAGTCAGCTGAGATGGAACTGGCCTGGTGTCACTAGAGTCCTTGCTTAGACAGACCTTGTGGTGAGAGTTAAAAGACTGACTGACTGATCTCTCTTTCTTAAGACTCAGGTCTAGGCCATGTTGGCTTAAGGCCCTTCATACTTATTTCCTTTTTCTCTCTTTCTCTCTTTTCTTTAATTCCACATTTGTATTAATTAAAATCTCTATAAACCCAGTTGACTTGGGTATTTGAATAATTGGGAATATTTCCCTGGCAACCACCTTATATTTGATTTAAAAACCAAGACACTGTCGTGAAACATATTTCTGCGGTCAAATTTACTCACCCTCTCTTATATATATATCACAATTTATATCTTCCACTATTTTAATCACTACAGTTTAAGACCTCAACCATTTTAAATCTAACAAGTCTGAGGCAGATTAAAACTAAGTCCTCCTGACTCCAGGCCTGGCACGCCATCTACTGGGCTACCTTTGTGCCCAATCCCAACATTTTATTGTAGTATCCTATAAAATTGCTTACTGGATCACCAAATAAAAGAAGCCTCACATTACTGGAAAGATTTTAGTAAAGTCATGTGCACTGGAAAGGGTCTAGATGGTTTGTGGATTAGAATTGGAGAAAAGAAACTTGAGGCATTTCTCTTGTCAAAATGTTCTAGAATATAAGATCTTTCTTTTAATGTTTTAAGAAAGTTATTGAAGATTTGGAACCCTCATTATTTCCCATCAGTATGCAACTGGAAGAAGTTACAGACATCTTTCAACACAGCCAGTTTCTTGCTTTTGTGCATGTTGATGACATCAAAGAAGAAATCATATTTTGTGAGTCACTTTTGGAAATGAAAAAAGTCATTGATGTTTGGGAAATGGTTAAAAGGTGCTTTTGTTTGGACCCAACAAAACTTTGTGTGAAAAGGAAAGCTTTCATACTCTGTGCAATTGCAGCTCCTGTAAAGCTTAATGAGACATCTGGTTTTGCTAGTTTAATGATAAAGGAGGATGGTAGTGTCATTGCCATTAATGCTCTTTTAAACAAATGGGCACTGGCAACTAAGACTCTTCAACAATCCTGAAAGAAATTTTGTTATTAGCCATACAAATAATCTTTATCATAAGCAGGTCTCTGGATCATCACATTTTAAAAAGTAAAGAACTTTACTGAGAAATGGGAGCTGAATAGGAAATGCTTTTCTACTACACAAAAATTTTCTATCTTTTAAAAGAATGAATCTTATAGTGATAACTCCCTGAGAAATGCCGCCAACTATCAATGCCTCTGCTTCCACTCCCTTTACTGGTTAAACTCCCAGCAATTTGGTTTCCTATCTCACCAGTCAGCTCAAACTACTCTTTCCAAAGTTACTAATAGTCTCTCTTTTTTTTAATTTAAATTTTATTTTGTCAACTTAGAACATTATTCCTTGGTTACAAGAATCATATTATTTCTCTCCCTCCCTTCCACCCACCCTTCCCGTAGCCCACACGCAATTTCATTGGGTATTACATGTGTCTTTGATCAGAACCTATTTCCATGTTGATGTTTGCACTAGGATGATCATTTAGTGTCTATATCCCCAGTCATATTCCCCTCGACCCATGTAATCAGGCAGTTGTTTTTCTTCTGTGTTTCTACTCCCACAGTTTTTTCTCTGAATGTGGATAGTGCTCTATCTCATAGATCTCTCTGGGTTGTTCAGGATCACTGCATTGCCACTAATGGAGAAGTCCACTACATTTGATTGTACCACAGTGTATCAGTCTCTGTGTTCTGCTCCTTTTGCTCTGCATCACTTCCTGGAGATCATTCCAGTTCCTATGGGATTCGTCCAGTTCATTATTCCTTTGAGCACAATAGTATCCCATCACCAACATATACCACAATTTGTCCAGACATTCCCCAATTGAAGGGCATCTCCTCATTTTCTGATTTTTTTTGCCACCAGAAAGAGCGCAGCTATGAATATTTTTGTGTAAGTCTTTTTCCTTATCTCTTTGGGGTACAAATCCAGCAGTGCTATGGCTGGATCAAAGGGCAGACAGTCTTTTAGTGCCCTTTGGGCATAGTTCCAAATTGCCCTCCAGAATGGTTGGATCAAATCACAACCTCACCAGCAATGAATTGATGTCCCCACTTTGCCACATCCCCTCCAGAAATCATTACTTTTCTTTGCTGTCATGTTAGCCAATCTGCTAGGTGTGAGGTGGTACCTCAGAGTTGTTTTGATTTGCATCTCTCTGATTATAAGAGATTTAGAACACATTTTCATGTGCTTATTAATAGTTTTGATTTCTTTGACTGAAAATTGCCTATTCATGTCCCTTATCAATTGGAGAATGGCTTGATTTTTTTTGTACAATTGATTTAACTCTTTATAAATTTGAGCAATTTAGACCTTTGTCAGAGGTTTTTGTTATGAATATTGTTTCCCAATTGATGTTGCTTCCCTTCTAATTTTGTTTGCATTGGTTTTGTCTGTACAAAACCTTTTTAATTTAATGTAATCAAAATTGTTTATTTTACATTTTGTTTTTTTCTAACTCTTGCTTGGTCTTAAAATCTTTCCTTTCCCAAAGGTCTGACATGTATACTATTCTGTGTTCACCTAATTTACTTATAATTTTCTTCTTTATATTCAGGTCATTCACTAATTCTGAGTTTATCTTGGTGTAGGGTGTGAGAACTAATGGTCTCAACTGCCAACCTTTACTCAGTCCTTAGCCTTCTAGACTCTGTTGTCACTAACATCATGCTTTCCATCATACTCTTCTGCATGATATTTTCTTCTCACTAGATTTTTATGGCACAGCTCTCTACTTGTTCTCCTATCTGTTCTGGCTGTTCTTTTCAGTCTCCTTTGTGGAATCTTCTTCCATGTTTAACTGTAAGGGTTCTATAAGGTTTTGTCCTGGTCCCACTTCTCCTTCCGTACCTGCTCCCACATAGTCAATAATATCTTATGCAGATGATTTTCAGATGCATTTATCAATTCCATTTACTTATTAATTAATTTGCTTATTCATTCATTCATTCATTCATTCATTCATTCATTCGTTTGTTTATTTATGAGCCCTTACCTTCGGTCTTGGAATCAGTACTATGTATGGTTCTAAGGTAGAAGAGGGGTAAGAGCTAGGCAATGGGAGTCAAGTGACTTGCCCAGGTCACATAGCCAAGAAAGGTCTGAGGCTAGATTTGAACTCAGGACCTCCCATCTCTGGGTCTGGCTCTCCATCCACTGAGCCACCCAGCTGCTCCCTATTTTAATTTTTATTTATTCTAAAATTATCCTATTAATCCTAATCTCTCTCTTGACCTCTACACTTGCATCCACGGTTGTTTATTAGGCAGCTCAAACTGAATGTCCCAATATCTTATACTCAACATGTCTCAGACTGAACTCATAATTGCCCTTAAATGCTCCCCTCTGGAAATTTTCACTACTGACATTCCACCATCTTTTCAGTCATCCAGTTGACTCCTCACTTTCTGTCATTCTCCATATCCAATCTGTTCTCCCTTCTCTTCTCTGCCGATGCTATCACCCTGATGTAGACCTTCTTCAACTCATACCTGGGTAACTGCAATAGCTTTCTTGTTGGCCTCCCTGCTTCAAGTCTCTTCTTACTCCAGTCCATCCTCCACTCCACTGTCAAGATGACCTTCCCCAAGTGCAGGTCTGACTATGGCACACCCCTAACCAAAGACTCCTGTGGGCCACACTTACTTCCATCATCACATCCTTGATTTGGTCAAGTTCCTTTAGTTCAAACCCTGCAATCTCCTGCTCCTGCTCTTCTCAGGGCTAGTTTCTTTCCTCTGAAGTTACCTTCCATTTATTTACCTTGGATAGCCTGGGAGTACTTAGCTTTTTGCATCCTTCATGCCCATTAGATGGTGAGCTCCTGGAGGACAGAGGCTATTTTTGTCTTTTACTGTATCCCTAGTGCTTAGCACAAAACAAGAAATGTTCTTAATCAATGTTGTTTACTTGACTTGCTGGAACTAAGGACAAAAGTTTTGTTTTTTTCTGGAAGAAAAAGAAGCCCTGCTTTGGGGTGCCCAAAAGAGAGGATTTTATTCATCAGTTTGGCATACCTGGCAGAGATTTTTAGTCATATGAATGAGATCAGACTCTCAATTCAAGGTCCTGATGGACACTATTGAAAAGTGACAAACTGTTGGCTAAGCTATTAGATTAGATTAGAAAAGCTTAATATCATAATGGACTTCTCCATTAGTGGCAATGCAGTGATCCTGAACAACTTGGAGTAATCTATGAGAAAGAACATTATCCACATTCAGAGGAAAAACTGTGGGAGTAAAAACACCAAAGAAAAACAAATGCTAGAATACATGGGTCAAAGGGGATATGGTTGGGAATATAGACTCTAAATGAATATTCTAATGCAAGAACCAACAACATGGAAATGGGTTCCGATCAAAGACACAAGCAATACCCAATGAAATTGCGTGTCAGCTGTGGGAAGGGCGGGTGGAGGGGAGGGAGGGAAAGAATGTGATTATTGTAACCAAGGAATAATGTTCTAAATTGACTAAATAAATTAATTTTTAAAAAGCTTAATATCATGTGAAGACTTTTAATACACTCTATGTATGGTAGCAAAAAAAAAAAAAACCCAAACCAAAAACCAAAAACATTCATTCCTTTCCCCCCCAGGTGTTCCTCTGATTTTCTCTGTCTCATTTAAGCAAAAAACAAAACAAAAAACAAAACAAAAAAAACACATACCACTAATTCAATGGTTAAGCACATTTATGATTATCATCATCACAACCATAGCTAGACTAGTGTTTCAAGGTTTACAATGCACTTTACATGTATTATCTCCTTGTTCCCCTTTTATTAAGCTTCACACATATTCTCTCACTTGGTCCTCACAACAACTCTGGGAGGTAGGTGTGATCATTGTCCCCATTTGGAATTATTAGCTCATTTGGAGACATGCATATACACTAACAAAAAAATAGAAAGCAAACATATGGCTATGAAATGGAGACTAGGGAAATAGGTGCATTTCTTTTGAAAACAGAGAGACAATGAGAAGGTCTCACAAGTTTGGAAGAGTTTCAGTGAACCCAGAATCTACTCTGTATCTCTGCTACCAGGATCAATTACAGAGTTCCTGTCCTATAGGATCTCATGGTTCATGTTCTCTATCCATGGGGGTCTCCCAGGGACTCCTCTCCCTTCCCACCACACATAACAATCATGGCAGCAGTGGCTCTGATTCTGCCTGTCTCGGACACCATGTGCCTCTTAGGCTGGCCTCTCTGGGCCCCCTTGGTACTGCTTCTGCCACCCTCATCCATTAGGAAGAGAAGTGACTATTCGTCAATAATTTTGTTACAGTCTGTGACAGGGTTAGGGGAGTACCATGGGAGATAGAATGTAGAGATATTGGATTTTTCTCTTCACCACTGGACATTCTTGAGTGTCTTGTTACATAAATAATCAAAATAAAGAAGAAAACATTATACAAATTCCTTGGAGTTTAAGAAAGTTGAACCAAATAAATTCAAAACCTAAAGGAAATGGGAGTCATGCAGTGTGGAAAAACAAACCCAGTGGTTCTGTAGAGGACCTGGGTTCAAATTTTATCTTTGATGCTTATTAATATGTGTGGCTTTGGGAAAATCACATTATCCCTGGGTCTTAATTTCCTCATCCATAAGATTACAGCATTAGATTGGATGTCTTGCTACATTTAACTTGTTTCCTTTTTCTTTTTTATATTATAGTGGATCTGTATACATTTTTGATCTGGGTATGAATCACTTCATAAAGATCTTTCCATAATTTTTTATTATATTCAGCTATTCCTCAAACTGGAAATAAATGTTGCTTTCATTTAAAAATTTTTAATTAATTTATTTTTACAAATGGGGTGATGAGTGTTTTTGTGCAAGTTATTTCCTTTTGGGGGATGTTTTTGGGGAATAAAGTCCTAGAAATAAATCACTGAGTCGAAAGGTAAGATGAGTTTTTTAGTTACTACTCTCTAAAATGTGGGCACTGACCTATAGGTATCCCAGGATTGAGGAAGCATTTCTCTTTGCCAAGCTAAGTATCCCTGTTTTTTATTCTATTCTCTCTCAGGTTTTGCTGTCCTTCCCTTCATTATTATTTCATTTCCATCTCGTCTTCAGTCTCATCTTCTCTGGTTTCTTCTGTACTGGCTACAAATATATCCAAGTCTGCCTCGTTTTTATATATTAACACACTATCCCCAAGATGGCGTTCTAAGGCACTCTTTGGGTCAGTATCTCTAAAGAACTGCTGCTCCTATGTATGCCCATCCACCCCCTCCATGCTTCCCTTTTATCAGATCAGCCCATGGGACAAAGAAGAGCAAAAATCCCAGACTCCTAAGCTGCTAGTGTGTTGGGGAATTTTCATAGTCTAAAAACTCCTGTCTTTAGGGTTGCTTCTAGATTGAGAGATCCTCTTTTCCCACATCTACTTGTTGCTTCCTCACCGAGAAGAGGATGATGGCGTGGGCTTTCTCGATTAAGCGGCGGCTACTGCCACCTGTTGATCCTCCCATGAATTGCCACAAGACAGTTTTATCTGCTTTTTCCTCCAAATGGCTGAGGCTTCTTCTTCCCAGAGTGGCATTTATAACTTTTTTTTTTTATGCATATCCTTAGAGTTATGTCAGGTCACCCGTGAGAGAGACAAAACCTATTAGTGTGACAGAATTCCTGAGCTGAGTCTCTCTTTTAAAAAAGGACTCCAGGGGCAGCTAGTTGGTTCAGGGCATTGAGAGCCACTCATCCTAGCTGTGTGACCCTGGGCAAGTCACTTAACCCCCATTGCCTAGATCTTACTAATCTTCTGCCTTGGAACTAATACATAGCATTTATTCTAAGAAAGAAGGTAAGAGTTTAAAAAAAATGACTCTAGTTTCCCTATCAGTAGGATCTCCTCCAGGTCAGCTTTATAAGTGGCCTGGGATAATCTCCTTTCTGCTCTCATAATGCTTCTGGCATTAGTGTCAGGGCCATGGAGATTAACCTAGTCATTCACAAGTGTTTTGGCCTTAAGGCCCCTTTCTACTTCTAAAAATTATTGAGGACCATGACCCCCTACCTTTGTTTGTGTGGGTTATATCTACTAATTTTTATAATATTAGAAATTAAAGCATCTTCGCATTATTATGAAAATAGACCTTATAGATCCCCTGAAAGCATCTCACTTTGACATAGAGCTTCAGGTAGTCATCCTGGAGGGATGGATTTAAAGGGGAGAGCAGGGAAGGGGAGAAGCCTTTATATAGCAACTCTTCTGTGCCAGGCACTATGCTAAGCACTTTACAAATATCTCATCTGAGCTATACGAGAACACAGGTGTTATTATCTCCCTTTTATAGGGGAGGAAACTGAGGTTGAGACTTGTCCAAGATCGCCAGTGTCTGAGGCTGGATTTGAACCCAGGTCTTTTTGACTCCATGCCTACCACTCTCCACTGTGCCACCTAGCTGCCTGTAGCTCACCCTTTTTGGGTTGCATTTTTTTTTAATTTTTAAAATTTTATTTAATTTGATGATTTAGAATATTTTCCCATGGTTACAAGACTCATGTTCTTTCCCTCCCTTCCACCCCTTTCCTGTATTTGTCGTGCAATTTCACTGGGTTTAACATGTGTCACTGATCAAGTTGGGTTACATTTCTAGTTATACTCAAATCGCTGTTGTCCTTAGATTTAGAAAGCCTTCACTTCATTCATTCCCTGAAACGAACACCCTTCCGATCCAGTCTCCCAAAGTAATTTTTACTGATTTATTTATACTGATTGCCTTCCTTTTTTTTTCCCCCAACCCCATCCGTCTGCTAAAACTGCTTACTTCAAGGTTAACTAACACTGATTTAAATGCTAAATCCAATGGTCCATTGAATTCCAGTGTCCTTTGTTGGATTAATATTCTTTTCTTTTCCACCAACTCTGGGTGTCCCCCCTGAGGATCAATTTTAGGCATTTTTCTCTTTGTACAGTTTCATGGTGTTCTCTCTAATCTCAGTTCAATTGTGCCGATCCACATGATTCCCAAACTTAGGTGTTTAGTTTTCATCTTTCCTGAATGCCAGTCATATATGAGTAACTCCTGTCCTAATATCCATGGGTGTGAGATGCTCTCCTTTTTGGTAGAGATAAATGCTCTGCCCCAGGCGAGAGGCAAGACTCCCAGAGAGCTTCAGGCTTCAGCTCTCTGCTAGTCTTTGGCAGGACTCTGAGATTTGAGACCCAGCTTTAAGAAAGATGGAAGAGTCTAATCCCTTTAAGGTCGCAGAAAGAAAAGACGGGGAATTTGAGAAGAGCTGGCAGTCTCCATCCTGTTCCCAAGCCCAGCTTGCAATACTAGAGACCTCAGAGAGTTCCCCGCTTTGGATTGTGTAAGATTTAGATTAATGTCTAATAATTCATGTATTCTATTTTATAAAGTTTATTATCTAACAAAATAGAACCACGTGATTACGTTTTCTAATTGCTCATAAAGCCTGAACCCACAGGTAGATGCCACCCCAGGAAGAGAAGAGAATGAGAGGTGGAACTAGCCAGAATGTATAAGCTGCCTATGTGAGCACGTAATGACAGGAGAGTGGGGTGCTGGGAATTGCAGTTTTTAGGGTAACAGATTCTAATTACACAGTTGGATCAAGTTCTCTTGGATGAGCTCCTAAAGGGAGAGCTCCTTCACTGTGTATTTTCCAGCATATATTCTCCTATGTATACCTTCTCTGATTGCTAATCTACTATGATTTGGACAAATGTGTTTCGTTGCTATTTGCTATGCTGTCATCATGGAACTGGTACCTGGTGAGAAGGAGTCAAGTCCTAGAATCCCAACAATGACAAAGTAATCAGAAGTTAAACTGAACCTGATCATATTCCCCAGAATAATAATATTGAAGGGAGCTTAAAGGTCTTATTCTAGTCCAGTCTCCCAGTCTTTCTCAGGAGAATAGATTGGACTTCATCTCCAATTTCATGCTCGTCTTCTGGCAAATGTCCCTTGGACAAAGGTGAGGGAAGAAGCTAGAGATATCTTTTCTGTCACCCTTAGAGCCATCTAACTATGGGCCTTGCTACATATGGGGTCCATCTTTGTTACATGTAACCAATGGCTTTCTATAATCTCTACCTAGTTGGATCACTGGTATCTCAAACTGAGCACTTCCAAAATTCCTCTTCAAACTTTACGGTTTCTGCAGAGTAAAGCAACATCTTTCTAACTACCCAGGTTTGTAATTTTGGAATTATTCTTGAATTTTCCTCTCTTGAACACCCCCATGTCCAGTCACTTGCTAGGTCTTGTTGATTCTATCATTATGCCTTGTATCATCTTTCTTTCTATGAAAATATATTTTTTGGCTTATTTATATATACTACCTTTATTCAGGTTTCATCATCTCTCACCTGAACTATTGCAGTAGTTTCTTAATTGATCTACCTGCTTCTGGTCTTTCCTTCCTAATTCATCTTCTATTTAATTGCCAAATTAATATTCCTAGAACACAATGTAATGCCTACTAACAAAAATCTTCGGTAGCTCATTATTTCCTCTGTGATAAAACATCAGCTCTTTACCCTGGCATTTAAAGCTATCCACATTTTGGATTCCATCTCCATTCTAGACTGACTTATTCTCCTTTACACAATCTATATTCTAGTCAAATTGAACTACCAGCTCTTCCCCAAACTCAATTCCAGTATTTACAGTTAAATTTGCAATAGGCTTCCTCTATTGCTAATAGAGCCTGCCTCTATTAGCTATACTGCTAATAGTACTGCCTAATAAAACTGCCTAATAAAACAAATGAAACATGAATTCTGTTTGCATTTTCTTTGTTCAAGGTGTTTATTGCATCTCAGAGGGCATACATACATGCACTGGGTTTTTAAACCAAAATACAAAGAAAAGCCATTTTGAAATTAGCTTTATGTTATTCTTCCCCCATTACAGTGTATGTTATCCCCACAGTAAATTCAGATACAACCACTTTTAAATGGTACCATACATCGATTAAATAATTGAAAGACTTAGGTGAACATCTTTCCAACCCAATATGCTTTCACAAAGAGCTGCCAAGCCACTTGTAACACTGATCAACAGTGACCTCATTTATGCATCAAAATCTTCAGCCAAGCCGTCAGCACAAACAAGTATGAAAAAAAAAAGGAAAAACACAGTATGTACAGTAAAAGAGCATATTCATTGAATTAGATTAAATCCTAATTATAAATGGTACAAAAAAAACAACTACTCAGAGCTCATTTTAGGAATGGAGAAACATTAGTCTGTGATACACACATATACACACAAAATTACTAAACAGATGTACATAAAAGTTAAAGTAAAAATAACAATCTTTGTAGTAATAGTCTCACTACCTACTTACCAAAGAGTGCCTCCACAATCACATTAAACCTCTTATGAGAGAGCACAATTATGGTTGTGTTTTTCAACTACATGAGGAGAAACTGACCGTTTATTCTTCAGTGCTTTTAAGCAAAACTGGATAAATAAGCCAATTTGGATGCAAAACTTGTCAAATATAATTAAAATATATATTTTAAAATATAACAGTGATAAATATGGTATTCTTTCTGATATGATTCTTCATTCTTGGTAAGATAGCTTCAAAGAGAAGTGTTTATTATGGAAGTTAACCTTTACAATCCTTTAAATAATATTATTTCTCAACATATACAGTGCCACAAAAATAAACATTTCTCACAACAATTGAAATTCCTGTGATTGGGAAAATGTACTCCACACCAAAAAAAGTCTTGTATATTTAAGAATGTTTTCCTTATTATCTGATATTATCACATATGCCTTGTAACAGATACAGAAGGAAACAGAACTTATGGAGAAAGTTTTAGGGTTTGTCCAAAAGTTATATACATCGAAAACCTTCAAAAAACACAGACACAGCGCTTCAAACAGCTCACCATACAACAGCTGCATAATCTGTCCCACAGAAGGTTCAGAAAAGCACTAAAGGCATCAGAAACATACATCCATTGTTGAAATTGTAAAACACACAAATAACCCCAATACACTAAAACGGAGAGTTGGGATAACAGCTAGAGTAGGACACGTTCCTAATGTTCACTTTCACAGCTGGGCTACACGTTTTGGAAGAGAAGCTATGAAGAAGCATTGGGTTTGGTACTGGTGGCTCACTTTGAAACTCTGAGCATCAAACTTAATTGTAGTCTCCAAACTCACTTTCCCCCCCTTATTCAGTCTCAAAAACTGCAGCTGTGGAGACAAAAAAATGCTCTAATTAGAAAGCAGGATGTAATATTTTCTTCCAAAGCACACTTCAAATCTGTTTAGGTTTCCTCAATGTCTCACATCCATTTAGCTAAACCAAAATCTGTTTAATCTTAGAGTATAAAGTCTGGAGAGTGACCTTTTTATTAAATCAAATAAAGCTAAAAATTCATTGATAATTTTTGTAAGATTCTAACTTGAATGCCTCCTCATCACCATGGCATAAAGGTGGCTCTGGGTTTGAGAAACTTATACTAATAAGACACAGGTTCTGTTTGAGGACCAATCTTGTTTAATGCAGAGAAACATCCCTAGAAGCCTGGTCACCTGGAAATGACATTTTTGGTTACACAAGTTGGAATAAAATCTTCCAAAGCCTGGAAGGGTTGTGACTATTTAGCTATTGTGAATCAGTGAATTGTGGATCTTTCATAGTGGCATAACTATATTATATAAGATGTTCCAAAAGTCAGAGTTCAGTTTTAAGCTTTACCAGTATTTTCAGTTATATCATATGGATTTTTACATTGCCTTAAAAGTAATGATTTGAAAGAAGAAATAGTTAAATACTATGGAGGAGATTACTGCAAACAAATCCACAAAAAAGCTCAATATTATATACCTTAAATTGTTTATAAGAAATCCTTGATGTTAAGATCCGCTAGTGGGTCCTTTGCTGGAGGTTTCTTGGGGCTCTGAGTGGCAGGTGTAGGGCTTGGAGAAAGCTAATGGAAGAAAAGCCATCCAAAGAAAGCAAACAGGGGATATACAAGCATTAGGTAGTACACAAACTACAAAGAACAAACATGCAAAAGATTAGATGCCTAAAATTTACAAAACAAAGCGAAACAAGAACAAAGAACCAAGATCTGCAATACTTTGTTCTACTTAGTCGAAATATCATATTTGATTTGATTAGAAAATGTAAAATTCCTATAACTTTAAACACTTGAATATCAGGTTTTGAACAAAAATACAATTTGGGGACTTTGGTCGATCAAGAATTTCATCATTGTAGAAATGATGTGAACAACTAGTCTAGTTTAGTAACATATACACACATTAAAAGGGCATAGTCAAAACCTATTTCTCTACATGAAAGCATTTTTATGTAAAGATATTAGTTTCACTTAGAAAGTTATTTAATTTTTTTATAGTAAGAATGAGTCTGAAAGGGGAAAAAAATGAAAGGAAATAGTTTGCAGAAAGTTATTACTCAGTGATAACTTATAAGTGTCCTTAGGATTTCATATTAACAAGTACTAATAAAAAAAAACAAGTTTATTCTCATTGGATGAATTTATTCAGATAAAATCTATCTCTAAAAATAATTTACTGCATCATTTGAACAGTTAATTTTTTTTAGCTTTTAAGACAAAAGAGGAAAAACTGATTATGAATAATAAAATAAACACCTCTTAATTCTATAGTTAACTATTCACATAGATTTGCAAGAAAAAATTGGACTCTGCTTTGGTTGGGCCACTTCCAAAGCCCTTTTTTTGATGTGCCTAGACAAGAGACAAGGACTCAGGAATTTAGCAGTTTTGTTTCCTTTTGCTATGAGAAATAAAAAACAATCTCTTTGTTTATAAAATACAAATGTGATGAACAACAATATTTGTGTAGTTTTATAACTTTTGTTATGAGGGACTACAGAGTAAGAGCGTCTTACGTGTTATATCAAGTAATTATGACTTCAGAGACCCAAGGAAGGTGGATTAGTTGAAAGGAAAGAAGACTGAACTGCAAAAATGTAGACCCAGCCACTGCTCAGAGGCATTACTGCGGTCAGGTTTCTCTCTCAGCGGACCAATTTTAAAGTAGAAATAATGTCATATGAACAGTAGTGCACAGCAGTGGGAAGAAGACTGATGTTAGAGTTAGTAAGACCTGAGTTTGAGTCCTGCCTCTGAGGTATTCTAGCCATTTAACTGGGAACAAGTCACAGCCTTAGTGCTCTGACCTTTTAAACAAAAAAATAAACCTCTTACCTTCTGTCTTAGAATTGATACTATCAGTTCCAAGGCAGAAGAGTGGTAAGGGCTAGGCAACGGGGGTTAAGTGACTTGCCCAGGGTCACCCCACTAGGAAGTGTCCACTGCTAATGTCCCTCTCTGACAACTTCTTAATGTTCCCAGGCAATCTTCTGAGGTTCCACAGAAGAGCAGCTAATCTATTTTGTAGGAGGGAGTTTCTAAAGTAGGAGCCCCACGCTGAGGAAATCATTGGTTTAGAACAAGCCTGCCCCTTCTCCTAAGCAAAAAGACTTCACACGAATGAGAGAAGCATGTTTAGAACTCCTCAGATGGCAAGCGCTATCCAAGTTCTAGGTATCATTTCATGATGAACTGTACTGGAAAAGGACCCGAAAGCCCTGCCAGCGACGCAGAGTCGCCGCCCGGAGCAGCGCCCTCAGACTGACCACCTGCTCTCATCCCAACAAGCGCAGGCGGCGGGGCTGCCGGGAGGGCGCAGGACGAGCCCTCTGGTCTGCCTCAGCACTGACCGGCTGGTGCGACTACGGGCAAGTCCTTAGCTTCTCCGATCTTTGATTTTCTCATCGGCAAAAAGGGTTGATACGGCAGCACTGATGCCACAGAGGGTGACATCCAAAGAAGAAAATGTAAATATAAAGCTCTAATTCTTCAAAGTATTATCTGCCAGCAACTACTATCATTCTCTACCAGTCTCAAATTCTGGATCCTTTTAGGATATGGGAAAAATAGTTCTTGGGCAGTAATACAAAGTTTTCCATCAATGGGGGTAAACCATAATAGAGGTTTGGTATATAATCATATTATCAGAAGTATCAAACCAGTCTAATTTTTGGGGTTAAATTTGATGGTTGATAAGGAGGTCTTGTACTTTTTCTTGATTGCTTAGTGCTCTGTGCCACCTCTTAGAAGCCCTCGGGCCATGCCCATCCCCGTCTCTCTTCCTGAAGCACACCACTTTGACTTCCCTGTAACAGATAAAGTTGGTCATCTCCCTCCTCTCCACTCTCGCGGCGTCCTTCCGGGTGCTGTCTGAGGGAAGCGGGGGCCCAGACAAATAGCTCTCTTTTTCTCCACCAGTTCTTCTTGTCTCTTCCTGTTGACTATTCCTTCTCTCTTCCATTCTGAATCTTTTTCTACTCATTGACTTCTTGTTGCCTGTAGACATTCCCAGGTCTTCTACCCTTTCATCTCCTAAAGCTATCATGTAAGTGCATCTCCTCTCCATCTCACTGCCGAACTCCTGGAAAAAGTCATTTACCGCCTCCACTTTCTCATCCCCACTCAGTTCTTGCCTCTTAGCAATGTGGACTCTCACTCAACCAACCTACTGAAATTGTTCTCTCCAAGGTTGGCAGGGAGCTCGCCTGCTAAACGCAGCGGCTTTTCCTCGTCACTCTTCCTTTTCCCGCCCTCTCTGGAACGTCCCATCCTGCGTCTGCGCCCACGGCTGCCCTCCCCTGGCCTCTGTGACTCGGCTCCGTCCACGTGCTCCTCCTGTCTGTCTCCTTTACTGACCCCCAACTGTGGATGAAATGGCTGCCCCACCCACCTCGAAGGCTTGTTCTTGGCCTACAGTTTTCTGACCAGTAATTCCCTTTCGGTTTAACACCAGCCCCGGGTTCAAACATCTTCCCTGAGCCCCAGCTTAACTCCCAACGGCCTGCGTACATCTTCATCGGCACGCGCCACTGACATCCCAAGTTCAACGTGCCCCAAACAGAATGGATTCTTTCTCCCTAAACCCATCTCCTCTTTAAGCGTCTCTTTGTTTTGAGGACTCCACCAGTTCCGTCACTCACAACGCTGGAGCCGTCGTGGGCTTTTCACTTTCTCCCACACCAGCACACGAATGAGTTGCCAAATCTTGGCAGCGTCACCTCCAAAGTACCGCACTGCGATCTGTGTGTCACCGTTTCTGCAGTTATAAAATGGGGACAATAACGGCCCCTCCCTCTCAGGGTTGTTGTGAGGACCCAATGAGATATCTGTAAAGCACTTAGCAGTCTCCGGTGCCTCCCAGGTGCTTTCTCTGGGCCACTTATTATCGGCTCTTCAAATACATACGCACATACACGAATACGTGAACATACACGTGTATAGTATTCCTCCGTTAAACGATTACCTTCTCAAGAGAAGGGACTTTTTTTGTCTTTATAGCTCCAAAATCTGGCAAACAAATTGCACATTGCATTGTGTTCAGAAGGGCTGGACTTAATCATATTGGGATTACTTAATTCATGTAGCTGCGTTGGATAGAGCATGACACTACCAAGGCTATTTTCTCGATGTCACGGCAACTAACATTCTCCCACAGAATCTTATGTGACCCTGTCATTAGACACCACACAAACGTACCTGGGCACCAGGTACAGAGGCCGCTCCAAATGGGGGCCTCATCATAGGCTGTGCAAACATCACCGGCTGCTGCGGCATCATGGGCACACCCGTTCCAGCAGGGGGCTGAAATAGTATTTAAAAGTTCAGAACAGGAAAACGGCTCTCTCCTAGAGAGAAATTTAATGAGGGCTCTCTTACCATTCCAAATCCTGTTCCTGGCTGTCCAACAGGTGGTGCCCCAGCAACAGGAGGAACTGAACTAGCAGAAGGTACGGCTCCTGGCTAAAACACACATAACACGTGAACACTTTTAAAGCTCACCCGGCAGGATTGCAAAATGACTCGCAAAATGACTTGTATTTTATCTCCCAGATTTCATACATAAATGTCAGACCTCACTGCAAGACAGGTTACTATTGGTTCAATGGTAAACAGCAGTATCAGCAGATGACGTGGAGCCTCTAGCCACCAGCCTTTCCTCCCCTCTCCTTACACTGACCACTTCCTGCCTGAGATGAAGTTGGCTGTACAGCAGCTCATTTATTCTCACCCTGTTCAACGTGTACCCTTTACTCCTGCTGTAAATACTCAGAAACTTTCTAAAGAGTGCCTCCCTTTCCTGGATTACTGCACGCTTAGATGGGTGCTGGGCTTGATGCTGAATGACTAAGGCTTTCCCTTGTATCTTCAATGCAACTTTATCTGTATCTCTATCTATTAAGGCTACCTTTCTGCCTACATCATCCCTTTCATGTCTCTGAACTATGAATGAAGACCTACTTACTGTACTTGGACACAATCTAATTCCCATTCTGAAATAACATTTAAGGAATATCATTTGCATAAAAGAAAACAAAAATTTCTCACAAAATAGGATACTAGGAAAGTAAGAATAGTTAGGAAATTAGGTGCCAAAACCTGGGACCAGTCTGTAGTGACTTGGTCAGGCTGGGCTGCCCCCAGTTCCTCAGACCCGGTTTGACCTTGAGACTTTCTGAGGCGATCTCTCTCCTTCTCAGCTAAACTCTGTCTGTCTGTCTATCTGTCTCCCTCCCCACTTAGCTCTCTGATCCCATCCTCCTACTTGGTCTCCAGCCTCCACCAATCATTACTCAACACTGGACATTTGCAAGTGAGTCTGACTCCTATCTCGTTCTCCCCTCATCTCAGTGACTCTGTCCTATGGCTTCGGCCCCTGAAAATCTGAATGTTCAGTTAGAGCCACTCTGGTCTCTGACTACCCCTCCCCAGAGATGCCTGGGAGAAGGAGGGTCACTCTCCAGGGGGATGGATTCTTGAATTCACCCTTCCCCACTCCCCATTTGTCTCTTAAACTTCTTTTCTTCCATGGCCTGCCCACTCTGGGGGTGCCCTCCTCCTCTGCCACCTACTAGTTTGGCAGATGGTCAGAAATTCCCTTTCTATGGTAACCCTTTTTCTGCACATTTTCCTTTAGCCATAATTTTTGGTCTGTGTGAACAATCACTAGCTCTACACAACAAAAGGTGCTATTTGAGGTAAAAGCTTTTGGGACTGTTGTGTTTTGAATTCAGGTATCGTTGTCTCATGGACCATTGATCAGTATTTTGGTAGTCCACTATTCAAGAGAAAAGCCACAAGGTACTCAGATGTTTTAAAAATTGGGGGGAAAGTTAGCATAAACTGAGATGGGATCCCTTCTAGTTGTGAATCACACCTGATTATTCCCAAGTCCAGCTGTGAAGTGTGATTTTACTGCATGATTCTGACTCTTGCTTAAAATTAAACAGTGTTAAAATTTTGTCTTTGCTTTTTCCTTTTATAGCAAATATCCATAATCCATATCCCAAACAATCAAGTATTTGAAATACTAATCAGAATTCAATCTTTTCCTTTCTTCTGATCTTTTATATCCTGAGAAATAATGCTCTTCCTGCCCTCCCTCCCACTTTACCTCTCCTTGTCCCCCAGCATCTTTTAGTTCCACCCCTCCCTGCCCCTTTATTAAAACAAGGTGACTTTTCCTTTATAACCCTACTCAATAAAACCTTCTTTTCTAATACCCCTGCTCCTCTTCAATAATGTTCTCCTACTGAAGCCTTTTCAGACACCAATGCAGATTGAGGGAAGACAGGACCGTGAGAATCCCTGTTGAGCAAGAACATCGTCCATATTCCCTTAGACTCATGGCCACCTCCCCAAAACTCCACCCCTCCTCATCTTCCACCCCTGTTTTTTCTTTTTATATAAAGAAAAAGACAGGAATGACAGACCATTGGACCAAAACCAAGCTTCCCCCAATCCCTACTGAAACTAATAGGCTCCTCCCTGCAACACCTGGCAGAATACCAGGATTTTGTTCCCCCGCTTGTCCTGCATAACTGAGCAACAGCCAGGGAACCCACCCTCCCCAATGCTCAAGGCTGGGACTCCCCATCCACTCAGGGACATCCAATGAACTTAATCCAAGTAGCTCACCTTGACCAGAGGCAACTAATAGAGGCAACACAAGTTACCTCATCCCTGAAAACCCCCTCTTCCTCCAACCCTGTAAGAAATTATATCCTTCCCCACTTGGGCGGAGATTCAGCAACCATCTTTACTGGTGTTGAGCTCCCCCTTGCT
The DNA here is from genome assembly GCF_027887165.1 of Monodelphis domestica. Taxonomy (NCBI): domain Eukaryota; kingdom Metazoa; phylum Chordata; class Mammalia; order Didelphimorphia; family Didelphidae; genus Monodelphis; species Monodelphis domestica. Next base: position 338,700,424 of record NC_077228.1, read on the forward strand.
GCTCCTCTCCTCCATTCCCCAACTCTTCCTCCATGAAAGCTTGGCTAAATCATCCTACTTTGGTGTCATTACTCTCTGGAGTCGAACCCTCATCAGTCAGACTGACAGATTCGGCAGCCATCTTTACTACTTGGCAGGCTGGCACTTCTCCTAACCTCATTTTATGGGGATAATAATAGGATCTATTTTAAAAGGCTGCCATGAGGCTCTAATAAGCCAATCAATGTAGAGTTCTTTAGAAACCCTAAGGTTTTAGATAACTGTTGCTTATTATTATTGTGGTGATGAATGTACTAAGCCATGGAGTAGCAGAACCAAAAAAGAAAAATCCAGATCCTTCTCTCCAAGTAGAGCCCTGTGCTCACCACACCAGGCTGACTTTCAGTATGGCTATTGCCCACCAACCCCAGCAGTGTCTTCTTTTGGCTTTACCCAAAGACAGAACCTTGGAGAATACAAGAGGTTAATTGGTGATGCAATAACATTTTTGGGTTTTATGGACCTCCCCTAGTTTTCTTTAAATAGACCTCTTTGGGTTTTTGATTCTCAAGAGGGATAGAGAAAGGTCTAAGAAGGTTTGTTTCTTTGTTCCTTTTCAGCATGATGAAGACCATATATCTCTATTTTTACTAACTACCTAGTTGATTTGATTGACTAGGCAGGCATTTTTTCCTATGAAAACACATGAAAAATGAAGCACTTGGTAGAAGAGACCAACTTCACCAAACAGTGTGGGATTTAGTGGTTAACTGCTCTGGAACTGAAATTTCATAAAATAATTCTCAAACCATCACTTTTTCTACACAAAAAATATTCTTAGTCATATAGAAAAAATAACAAGTAAATCAAATTTGTACTACTTATAATATTATGCTATCACAAAGTGACACCAGTAATATATTAAATCTTGCAGAAAAGGTGTTATATTATTAGGTTTAGTAAAAAATTTGGTGAACAGAATTAGTAGAACTTTAAAATGAAGATTCACTCACACAACAGAAAATTGCCCAAATTTTTTGGTTAAAAAATTTTAATTATGATTAAGATAGACAAGTAAAAAAATTATATAATTATAGTTATACTGAGTAAGATATTAGATGAAGATCACCAAAATGATAAATCCTACTAAAATACTTTTGGAAAATTTTGTCAGTATATGAATATTTTAATGTTTTCTATATAAAATACTATCTTTAAGATAAAATCCTATGCTCACGTTATTTCTTTTTGTTAAATAACATATTTAATATAAGTAAGATGCTAGTTAATTAAATATCCTGCTTGCATTTCTTCATATTTCAAAGTTGAAATGTGGTAGAACATCGACATGAAAGAATTTAAGGAGAAATAAATGACCCATATTTTTGAAATATTCCACTATGATTTGGATTAGAACATACAGTACTACATACCAAGGGGCCACTTGGTGGCACACCAGTTGACCATGTTGCTGGTGCTACTTTCGGTTGCCAGTTAGCTCCTCCTGTCAGTTTCCTTTCTCCAGCATTCCACTGAAGATCTCCTCTAAAATATCATGTAGAAATAGAATAAGCTAGTCAGAAAATAATTATGACTGAAATTTTAAATACATTAAAATTTTGAGCTAGGGAGATCCTGCTTAAGTGCCTATTATAATATATAAGATAATAGAATTTGAAAAATGTGTTTATTATAGGATCTTTACTTCCTATTTCCAAATTTTCCAATTTGTCAGGAAATTAAAGTACATGTTCATATTGCTCACTGGTTATAAACATGACAAAACAACTATAAGAAATACTGTATATGCTCAGTGATTGGCACTCAAAATTAATAGTCCAAAATGAAACAATTTTAAACTAATGATACCTTTACTCAATGCCTCCTGAATATGAAATCAGATATTTTAAAATAATTCTAAATATGTTTTAGTGATAATTGAAGACAAATATTTTATTCCCACAAAGTACACAATTTTGGGGAGAATAGTTAATATTTTTCTAATTATATGTTTAAAAGGACTAATTTTACAATGAATAAATTTAACATGTATCCCAATAAAAATGGATTTCTTCACATTATCACTTAATGTGTAGAAAGTAGAACTTTACTTTTGGTTCTTCATAATAGTTTATTTCATAGCATATAACTGAATTAATTGATTAAGATTATTCTAAGAAAAATGATTTTACACTGCCCCTCACCTTATTTTGTACCAAACTAAAAAGTATGTTTCACAGTACTTACTTTTTTGATGTGGTACCAGAAATCCCAAGATCTGAAATTACATAAGAGAATAGAATATTTAAGTCTGTTTTAAAATTTCTAAATGGGATGATTTTACAATGTATCAAACATAGCCCTACAACCCAATTCCTTTGCTCTAAGGAAAAATTGCTTTCAAATCAACCAAAGAACTGCATTACCAAGCATATGCACTAATTTATTTATTTAGTTCACTCTTATTTTAATTTTTCCTCATTTACATGCAAAAAGTTTCCAACATTTTTCAAAGAATATTGAGTCTCAAATTCTCTCCTTTCTTCCCCACAACCCTCTCTACCCATGGTGAAATGTTAAGCAACCTCATACAGATTTTGCATGTACAATCATGTAAAATATTTTCCCTCTTTAATCCTTTTATGGAAGGAAACTCAAATAGAAAAAAATATTAAGTAAGTGAAAAAAGTTTTTGCTTTGGTCTGAAGTCCTACTCAGTTCTTTTTCTTTGAAAGTAGATGGCATTTTTTTTTTATTATGACTTGGGATAGTTTTGGATCATTGTGTTGCTGTGAATAGCTGTATTCACAGTTGTTCATTCCTGTCACTGTATGATGTTTTCCTGGTTCTGTTTATTTCATTCTGCTTCAGGTTATGTTGTCTTTCTAGGTTTTTCTTAACTTTTCCTCCTGCTTGTCATTTCTTATAGCACAATAGTGTTCCATTACAATCATATATTATAACTTACTCAGCCATTCTCCAATTGATGGGTATCCCCTTACTTTCCAAATCTTTGCCCCCTTAAAATGATGCTTTAAATATTTTTTTACATATAAGTTCTTTCCCATTTAAAAAAAAATCTCTTTGGAATACAAGCCTAGTAGTAATGGTATTGCTAGGTCAAAGAGTATGTACTATTTTATAGACCTTTGGGCATAGGCCCAAATTGTTCTCTTGAATGACTGAATGAGTTCACAAGTGCCCCAACAATGCATTCATGTTCCATATTTCTCATTTCCCTTTTCTATCATAATAGCCAGTCTAGTAATAGAGGTCAGGTGGTCACTCGGAGTTGTTTTATTTTACAGTTCTCTAGTTAATAGTGAGTTAGGGCATTTTTGCATGACTGTAGAGAGCTTGAATTACTTTGTTTGAGAACTGTCTGTTCATATCCTTTGACCACTTATCAAGTAGGGAATGACTTCAATTCTTATATATTCAACTCATTTCTCTACATTTTTGAGAAATGAGGCCTTTATTAGAGGCTTATAAAAATTTTTGCAACATTACGATTACTGTGTATTGCTTTCTATCCTGTTTATGTCATGTTTAGTTTCTGACTCCTACTTCCCCCAATTCGCCCTCCTTTTTATCAGTTCTACCTCTTTCTCTTATCCCCTTCCTCTCCTATTTGCCTTTAGGGTAAGAGAGATTTCCATACCCAAATGAGTGTGTATGTTCTTCCTTCATTGAGCCAGTTTCTATGAGAGCTCTCCTTCTTACCTCCCCATTTTCCCCTCCACTGTGAATACTCTTTCATGCCTATTTCATCCGAAATAATTTCCCCATTCTATTTTTCCCTTCCCCTCCTCCCAATGTACTCTTCTTTCTCATGCTTTAATTTATTTTTAATATCATCCCATCATATTCAACTCATATCCTCATCCTTTGTCTATGTATACTCCTCCTAACTGCCCAAATAATAACAAAGTTCTTTGGCATAACAAGAATCATCTCCCCATTTACATTGTTTAGCCTTATTATGTCTTCTGATTTCTCTTTCCTGTTTACCCTTTTATGTTTCTCTTGAGTCTTGTTATATGAGAGTCAAATTTTCCATTCAACTCTGGTCTTTTCATCAGGAATGTTTGAAAGTCCTCTATTTCCTTAAGCGCCTATTCCCCCCCAACCCTTAAGGATTAGGCTCAATTTTTCTGGGTAAGTGATTCCTCATTGAACTGCTAGCTCCTTTGTCCTCTGGAATATCATATTCTAGGCCCTCCAATCTTTTAATGTAGAAGCTGATAAATCTTGTGTTATCCTGACTGTAGCTCCATAATATTCAAATTGTTTCTTTTTGTCTGTTTGAAATATTTTCTCCTTGTCCTGGGAGTTTGGGAATTTGGCTACATAATTCATAATACATAATATTCCTGGGAATTATCCTTTTGGGATCTCTTTCAGGAGATGATCAGTGGTTTCTTTCCGTTTCTATTTTGTCTGCTGGTTCTAGAATATCAGGGAAGTTTCCCTTGATGATTTCTTGAAAGGCAATGCTAAGTTCTTTTTTTATTATGACTTTCAGTTTAGTATAGAAATTCTTATATTATTTCTTCTGAATTTATTTTCCAAGTCATCTGTTTTCCCATGAGGTATTTCACATTTTCTTCTATTTTTACATTCTTTTAACTTTGATTGTTTCTTGATATCCCAGAGAGTCATTAGCTTCCACTTGCCCAAATCTAATTTTTAAGACATGATTTTCTTGAGTGAGCTTTTGTGCTTCCTTTTCTATTTGGCCCATTGTACTTTGTAAAAGTTTCTTTTAGTGAATTTTAGTACCTCTTTTTCGAAAAGGTCAATTCTGTCTTACAAGAAGTTTTTCTCTTCAGTATATTTTTGTTTATATTTTTCCATTTGGCCCATTCTGCTTTTTTTTTAATGCTTTTTGGAAAGTAATGAATCTATGGTTATTGTAATCACAGATATAGATTAATGGTGGTAAAATTTGGGCTATGACAAGCTTCTCCCCAATCCCTCCATCAAAACATAGCATTTGTTTACTATGTCCCAAGCATTATGCTAAGTGTTGAAAATAAAAGGAAAGGTAAAATAGTCCTTGCCCTCAAGAAGCTCACATCTAATGCAAGAAACAAAATCTAAACAACTAGATTAATACAGAATATATATTTTATGTATGTATACACATACATACATACATATACATGGGCATTATGTGTAGAGTGCCAGGGTTCCAACATTGAGAGAAAAAATAGAGAGAGATAGAAAGAGAGATTTAGAGATAACAAAGCATGGGCCAGATGGGAAGATGCATGGGCTCTAAGATATGAGGGCTCTAAAAGTCTGAAAATGAACTGAAATTTGAATAGGAATTAGACCAAAGTCAGAGGCAGGTGACTCAGGAAAAAAAGACCCAAAGAGGGGCATGATCCAATAAGAATAAAAGCAAGAAGGTACAGCTGGGTGGCAGTGGATGGAGAGCCAGTCCTAGAGCTGGGTTCAAATCTGGCTCTGACACTTCCTCTCTGTGTGACCCTGGACAAATCACTTACCTCCATATGTTTTAGAGTTGTTACTAAAACAGAAGGTATAAGAATTAAAAAAAAAGATTAAAAGGAGGAGAACTAAAGTTTAGAGAGAGTTGAAGTTTTTGAAAAATGCCAAAGCCAGCAGAAATAGTGGGGAGGGGGTTGTTGTTTTTTAAACTTTGTTGGGGGACAAGAACAATAAGAGAAGAATAGGTTCAATGCTTGGTTAAGAAGCAGCTGAAACCTACAATGAATCAGTAAGGAAAAACCTTCCTGCCCTAAATAAGTTCAAGTTACCTGGCACAGATCAATTACTCCTCATATACTAACTTAGTCTGCAGAAATGACCATGGAATCAATTTGTGATCTTTTTAGAATCACAGAGAATGAGAGAAACTACAGAAGATTGTAGATGAGTAAATGATCCCATTTTCACAAAGGAGAAGGTAGATTTTTGGTCAACTATTGGTTGGTAGTCCAATATCTATTTATGGAAAGATTCAAGAATGAATTATTTTTTTAAATTTTAAACATTATTTTATTTGGTCATTTCCAAACATTATTCACTGGAAACAAAGATAATTTTCTTTTCCTCCCCACCGCCCCTCCTATCACCTTTCCCTCTCCCATAGCCGACACACGATTCCACTGGTTATCACATGTGTTCTTGACTCGAACCCATTTCCCTGTTGTTGGTATTTGCATTAGGGTGCTCATTTAGAGTCTCTCCTCATTCATATCCCTTCAACCCCTGTAGTCAAGCAGTTGCTTTTCATCGCTGTTTTTACTCCCACAGTTTATCCTCTGTCAAGAATGAATTATTAAAGAAACTGTGAGGCAGTGGGTTAACAAGCCTGGAGCTGGGAGATCCTGGGTTCAAATCTGACTCAAATATTTTCTAGCTGTGTGACCCTGGAAAAATAATTTAATACTTGCTTGCTGCTGTTCTTCTGTCTTAGAATTAATACTAATATAGAAGGTAAAGGTTTATTTTTTTAAAAAATCACATGAGCATTTAGAAAGGAAATAATCATCACTAGAGCCAGTATTGGTAGTAGTTCTTCTTTTCTTTTTGCTGCACTTCTGTCTTAGACTTAATACTAAGACAGGTAAGGTTTTGAAAAAGAAAAGAAACTGTGTGTGAGCATTTATAAAGGAAACAGTCATCACTAGAACCAGTATAGGAGGTGGGTTTTTCCCCCCAAACCCTTACCTTCTTTCTAGTATCCTTTCTAAGGCAGAAGAGTATAAGGGCTAGGAAAATGGGGTTAAGTGACTTGCTCAGGGTCATCTAGCTGGGAAATATCTGTGGCCAGATTAGAACTTAGGTCCTCCTGACTCTAGGCCTGGCACTTTGTGCTAATTAGCTGCCACCAGATTTGTTAAAATTCACTGAAAACTACTACTTCTCCTTTTTGGGAAGTTTAAACAATTCAAGGAAATGCCACAGAGTGATTTATTTTTAGCAAGGCATTAGGCAAAGTCCCATGACAGCCCAGTGAACAAAACAAGATATACGGGCTAGAATATGATAGTACAGTCAGTAGAATCAGATGTAGATGAATGAAGAGACCCAATGAGTATTGATCTTTGTTGAATTAGAGGAATTAAGAGTTCAGTTTTTGGACTTGAATTGTTAAAAATTTTAACAATGACTTTGGTAAAGTCATAAATGATGCCGATCAAACTTGGGGAAAATGGGGAGCTGTGAAGGTGGACAATACATTGGGTATCAGCTCGATAAAGTCTGATAGCCAGGAAGAAGTGATCTATTAAGATGAAAATTTTATAGGGATAGCATGAAGTCCTACACTTATTGGCACAATTATAGAATTGGTAAGATACAATTAGGTAGCAGCTAGAATAGCTGGAGAAGTATAGTTCTTTTGTGCTCTACACCTGTCAGAGTAAATCTGGGATATGTGTTCCAGTTTAGGGCATACATTTTAGGAAGAACAAAGGCAAGAAAGAAAGGTATTTTCTTTCTGGCTAAAGGAAATCATGTTGAATGGTGAGATTACTAAAAACCATGCTAGCATCAGATTCTTCAGCAGTACAATGAGACTAACAATGGCTCTGGGTGGGGGTTGGTTTGAGGAGCATGAATCCTTCCCTCTTCTTCCCCCCATGCAAAGCCACACAGAGGAGGCCAGCTCAGCCCAGGTCATCTAGTGCCAATCACTCCACCATTATTCCTCAGAAGGGGCTCCTGAAGGGAACAGTCAGCTCTGAGAGGGGTCATTCCACATGCTTCTTAGTTCTCTAACACAACACTCTTATGGGACTCTGTGGCTGTATTAGGCAGCAGATCCACACCTTAGGAGACAGATCCCAGGGAGGTTTTGGCACTGCAGTGTTAATTTCTTCCTCCATTCCTGGTTATAAATGATTTAGCTCCAAGCTATTTCCTTCCAAAGGTTTTGGAGTCCAAGAAATTTCTCCTCTGCAAACAGGGTAGAGGGGCCTGAGGGATGAAGACTTTTACTGGAAACAATCTGGGGTTTTCTCAGAACCCAGATGAAAAAACCAATTTCAGGTAGGAAACAGCCTTCAGCTTTACCAACTGATTGGTAATTAGCAAATTCAACATGATTGAATGAATCATTAACACTTTACTGTTACCACCCATAGTATTTCCCTTCACTACCTTATACATCCCCTCTATTACCTTATTTTACTTTTTATTTTTATTAAAACTTTTGCCTTCTATCTTAGAATCAATACTAAATATTTGTTCCAAGGCAGAAGATAGATAAGGGCTAGGCAATGGGGGTTAAGTGATTTGCCCAGGGAAGTGCCCGAAGTCATATTTGAACCCAGGACCTCTCACATACAGGCCTAGCTCTTTATCCAGAGCCACCTAGCTGCCCCTATACTTACAATGTATATATTTATACATTCGTGTATATGGAGCTTTCTTCCAGTACAACGTAAGTTTCTTGAAGGCAGGTATTATTTTCAAATAGTCAAAGATTGAGAGCTGGATGGGATCTTAAAGTGCCACCCTCCTAATTTCACAGACAGAAAACTGAGGCTGAGAAAGTTTAAGTAATTTGCCTGGGGTCACATAACTATTGTATGAGGCTGATCATTCTGGACTGTGCCTTGTTTTTATCTTTGCATCCCCAGGACATAGCACAAGTCTGCAGACACAGAATGCTTTACTGAAGTGAGTTGGTCTCTTAAATCTGAGATAAAAGCAAAGGAAGAGAGGCTAAAGGCTGTTGGCGGTCTAGCAATGCTTAGTAAATGTTTTATTGAATTAACAGCTCTAGACTTATACTAGGAAAAACATTTAAACGCATTAATGAATAATTTTAATTACTCTTGGTCTTATGCATACAAACATCAGAAGATGAATACTGCAAATAAAAATAACTTTCATCAAATAATTTCTAGTATTTAACTTAAAAAGTACTTATGGTACTTACTTCCTACTAAATTTGCAAGAGATGAATCAAGATCACTTCCAAGGGCTTTGCTTGCTGCCATAGCAGGACCAGGTGTTGCAGCTGAAATAGGTGCAGGTTGACCAGCAGGGATCATAGTTGGCATAAGAAGATCCCCTAGACCGTCAAACACTGGAATTCAAGAAGACCAGGCTCAGAATATGTATCTTTTTTAAATTACAAGAAGATTGAATTTTTCTTTTATTTCTTTCTTGGGGGGGAGGAGGTAAGGGCAGGGTAAAGGAGTTAGATTTTTGTTTTCATAGTTTGTACAGAGGTCCCAGTTAGGAAATTCCCTTTAACCACTGCAGATTGACAACTCTTCCGCCATTTCAGACTTACTAGAATTGTCTCTAATTGAAATAACTTTAATTAAAATTGTGGGAACAAGTAAATAATATAGTTTTACAAAAAAGTACAAGTATTTTATTGCTGAAAAGAGGATAATTCAAAAAAGAGTTGACTCATAATTTTAGAAATATGAAACCATAGACCTCTCAAGAGCTGAAACAAATTTAAGGAATACCTAAATAATCACTGAAATACTCTGTGTATAACCTGCGAATGTAAATGCAAGTCAAGTCTTAATTCTGAAAAAAAAACCAAAACCCTGTCATTTTTGAGCTTTTAAATTTGAGTACATGGTTGATTCTCGCAATATTAAAAGAAATGATTGTCATCTAGTTAGACATGTTCTAAGACCTAATAAATAGTATTCATATTGAATAAACCTAAACTTAGGCTGTATTTTAGGTATATACTGAAAACTATGGTTCTTTTTTTTTTTTGTTCTAGGTAACTAACTTTTGCTTATAACTTTAAGAACACACCAAAAGCACTAAAATTATCTTTAATAATTTTAAAACAAAAAGTTGTAACTATAGAGATTTATCTAATGACTCCTCATAGTTCATCTTGTAAAACACCATTTGAGAATAGTTCCAATTGTCCAAAATAGATCATTCCAAATATAGGCTCACAGTAGAATCTGTTGACCATACCCATAGGTTCTAGAAAACGGAATTGCTAAAATCCAACATAACTATTTTGCTAGACATCTACTATAAATACTATAATTTAAATTGAGGGGAAAATATAGCATTCAATTATGCACTAGCAACAGAAGCAACCGAATTATCAGGCAAGGAATATAATTAGGGTGCTTTTTAAACTCACTTATTTGCCAAAAACTCACCAATTGTAAATTTGTAGTAAGGACCCAGCATAGGAAGAGTAGAATGGAAGAGAATACAAACAAAATGACAGCAGGGATGAAAGGTTAAAGGCAGGCAAAGAACACTCTGTATTTGTATCTCAACTTTGAAAAACTGAATGCCATGCAAGCTGGCATGAGAGTACCCATTCAGATACTGACTCTATGGTACAAAGTATTTTGTTTTCCTTAAGTTCTAAAACTCATGCAAAGATAAGCACATGCAAAGAGATGATGTGCATGTTAAATTAGATTTCTGCTAAAGATTAAAGACAGATTCAGAGAGGGGTTGTGGGTTATTCCTAATGCTACCCACAAAAGTGTATTCATGGCAACTATTAAAACGGGTACTTAAAAAATATAGACCAAGGGATCAGTTTGAAATAAAGTTCCCAACACAAAATGTTTGTTGTTGATTTTAAAAAATAATTTAAAGATAAAGTAAGCTAAGTAACTTTTCAATAAATTCAAATAAGTTAAAAATCCAATACATTTCCTTACCTGATGGATCAAAGGAGCTGCTGCTAGTGGTTGATGGTGATGACCCAAAAGCTGCTTCAAAATTAGGCTGCAATAGGTTGTTCTGAGCTGGTGTCACTGGTGATGGAGAGGGTGCAATGAAAGAACCTCCAAAACCTAGGAAAATGGTTGAAAAGGAAAAAAAGTAATTTTTCAGACATTTTAATGCCATATTATAAAACAAAATTGTGGTATATAGGACTTAGAGATGTATAGATATAAAAATGATTTAAATTTGAGAATGGAAAATCAGTAAACAATTAACTGATTGCTTAGTTTTCAAAGATCACTGCCTAATACAAAAAATTTGGAAAATGAGGGGATGCCCTTCGATTGGGGAATGGCTGAACAAACTGTGGCATCTGTTGGTGATGGAATACTATTGTGCTCAAAGGAATAATGAACTGGAGGAATTCCATGGGAACTGGAACAACCTCCAGGAATTGATGCAGAGTGAGAGGAGCAGAACCAGGAGAACATTGTACACAGAGACTGAGACACTGTGGTACAATCGAATGTAATGAACTTCTGTACTAGCAGCAATGCAATGACCCAGGACAATTCTGAGAGACTTATGAGAAAGAACGCTATTCATATCCAGGGAAAGAACTGTGGAAGTAGAAACACAGAAGAAAAACAACTGCTTGATCACAAGGGTGATGGTGATATGATTGGGGATGTAGACTCTAAATGATCACCCTAGTGCAAATATCAATAATATGGAAAATGGTTTTGTTCAATGACACATGTAAAACCCAGTGGAATTGCGAGTCGGCTTCAGGAGGGGGGTGGAGGGAGGGGAGAGAAAAAACATGAATCTTGTAACCATGGAAAAATATTCTAGATTAACTAATTAAATTTTCTTTAAAAAAAAAAGGTCACTGCCTAATACAGAAGTTAAATTACAATGAGAGAATTGAGAATATAAACAATATGAGGAATAGTTTTATTAGAATAGGGAGGAAATAACCCATAATACTTGATGCTTTATGTTTAAAAGAAAATTCAGGCAATAACTTTATTCTGTACATTTAAGACAAAATACATATTAAACATTTACTGTTTTCCAGGCACTGCAGTGCTCTAGGGATACAAAGACAAAATTAAGTCTCTGTCTTCAAGGAGCTTACATTCTTGGAGAGAGAGTACAGAAACCCAACAACATGCACAAATCTAAGTAAATCCATGATAATTTCAGTGGGGAAGTTAGTGCAGATGCTGGAGGATCAGGAAGAACCTCACGTAACAGATGGTGCCTGAGCTCAAGTTTGTCACAGGGATTCTGAGACATGGGGGTAAAGAGTAAGTGTAAATGGAATATGTGTGTAACAGTCAACCAGCTGGACAATTTGGCTGGGCTACTGAGTGAGTGAAGGGTACCAAAGGCAGACTGAAAGCTTATTGTGAGAGGTTTTAAATGCCTACCAGAGAAATTTGTATTTGATTAAAGAAGCAATAGAAAGAAGAGGAAATGACATGGTCAGACTTTGGCCTTAGGAGTATCATGTGGGCAGCTGTAAGTAGGGTAAATTGGAGGGAGCTGAAACTTAGAGAGGAGATCAACTAGTAAGTTATTGAACTAGTCCAGGAAATAATTGATGAGAGTCTGAAAGGTGGTGGTAGATATGTGAGTAGAAAGAAGAGAGATGCAAGAGACATTTAGGAGTACAAGAAAGCTAGAAACTGATTATTAAGTATAGAACAGAAAAAAAAATTAGCATCCTGCTAAGACCTTATGGGTACTATTTTTCTTTGTAAAAGTCTTATTTTTATCTGTTTATGTATTGCATTAATTTTGGAATATACCCCCTATCTACCCAATGTACTATTCTTCAAAGCCAAGACTGAAAATGAGGGGGTGGAGGAAAATAGTTCAGAAAACCAAACCCATCAACAGCATATGTAGTATTCTATATCCATAGTCTCTCACTCATGCAAAGAGGAGAAGAAGGTACATTTTCTTAAATTTTTTTTCTGGGCCAAATGTTTCTTCTTTTAAAAAAAATTAATTTAGTTATTTTCATTTCCAAATTCTCTCCCTCCATCCTCTTCTCCATTTATTGAGAAGGCAAGAATATGATGATATCCAATATACATATGAAGTGTGTAAAACATATTTCTGCATTAGATATGTTCTGGGTGGGTAAGGAAGAAAAATACAGGGAAAATATGCTTCAATATGCAAAATGAGTCCATCAGTTTTCTAACTATAGGTGGATAGCACTTTTCATTATGAGGCCTTTGGAGCTATAGTGGATTGTAATATTCTATTGCATTCATATGCCATAATTTGTTTAGCCAATCCCTGATTAGTGGGGATCCATTATATATATATCTAATTCTTTGCTATCACGAAAAAGGGCTGTTGTGAATATTTTTGTGCATATAGGTCCTTTCTTTTTGCCTTTTTTACTTTTGGGGGCCTACCAATAGTTTTCTCTGGGTTCAAGTTTATAGATATTTTCAGAAGGGAACTTTCTTTTCTTTTAAGTTTAATTTTTTTCTCCAATGAACATAAAAATCAATCATTTCTCCCACCCCAAGCCCCTCTGAAAAAGAGAAAAAAAGCAACCCTTGTAACAAATAAACAATCAAGCAAAACAAATTTTCTTATTGTCATATAAAAAAATATCTCAGTCTACACCCTGAAGTCATCGTCTCTGTCAGGAGGTAAGTAGCACAGTATACCCTTGGTCTTCTAGAGTCACAGTTTGCATTGATTTGATCAGAATTTTTAAGTTTTTAAAAATTGTTCATCTTTACAGTGTTGTTTATTGCTATAGTCTCATGGTTCTGCTTATTTAACACTGCATTGATTTATACTAGTCATCCCTAGTTTCTTTAAAACCATCTTTTCATTATTTCTTATACCACAAAAGTATTTTAATACACTCATATACCATCATTTGGTCATCTACTCCCCATTTGATGGGCATACCAACCAACCTTAGTTTACAGGTCTTTGCTATCTATCACAAAAATAAGTGGTATTTTTGGGCATGAGGCATATGGATAAAGTATTGCAGTTAAACAAAAGAAGAGAATTGAATTTAAAAGCTGTTTTATAGTCAGCCAGTCAATAAATAGTTATCAAGTACCTACTACATAGCCAGGCATTATGCTAAATGCATGAGAAAGATAAAACAGCCTCTGTTTTCAAGAAGCTCACAGTATAATAGCTGTATAGCAATGTAGTCAATTAGGAAAAAAAATACTCTTTAAATCAGGAGGATGAAGTATAAGAAGAAAGTTTTGTCATACATCCTCATTGAACTCACAGATCATTAGGATTCAGGAAATCTTTTGACCCTACTGTTAAGAAATAATACACTTTTAATCCACAGCTTTATACTTCTTAAATCTAAGAATGTAAAGTATTCAAAGTAAATCAAAGAATTTACTTTTTTAAAGTTATTTTTGCCAAATTTAATAGCCCTTATTATAAAATCAATATATACCAAATACAATTTATCTGAGTGCAGCAAATTACATTACTCCGAGTTCCCAAAACAAGAGAATTCTGTGTGTTTCATGGCACAATTTTAAACTGTTTATCTTTTTTTTTTGTCAAAAACAATAGTTTTATAGAAAGATAGTGCCATGAAGTTCTAGACTTGTAGTCAGGAAGATCTGAGTTCAAATCTCACCTCCATTTATATAAATTTCTTACTGGCTGTGTGCCTCTGTCAACTTTAGTTTTCTCATTTATAAAATGGAGAAATAATGCACCTACCTTATAAGGTTTTTAGGAGGATAAATAACTTATAGAAACTTTTTGTGAACAATAAGGCATTACATAAATGTTAGTTAATATCTGCATGACAGAATTTATCATTTAGAAAGTAAGTCTTGTACAGTAAACCTATTTCCTAATTAATATCCTACACAAAGGTGAATTCAAACATTTGCCTCTCCTGTTCTCTGGAAACAAAAATAACCTTATACCACGAATGTATGAAATTCTCTTTTATATCTAAGGTTCTTGTGAAGAGCTCATAGTATCTAGTGAATTGGTAATTTTTAGACCTTAAAAGTTGAAGCCTATGTTACAGAAGGCTACTTTTGAATAGGCCCACTTCTATATTTGTTGAATTGAAAATGGTTTAAAAACTGAAACCCTGTTTCTGCCTTGAAATGAGGGTTAATTAGTTATGACTGACTGGGTTGTCTATGTTCCTTTCTCATGTCAAAATTTAGATTGTGTTTAAATGAAAATAGATTGCAACACTACAAAGTGAATCAGCATGATTTACTACTAGCCTTTTTAATGATCAATTTTCCTTCACAGTCATTTGAATGCAATCCAAGGCAGAAAAAAGAAGTGAACTGACTGCAGCAAATTGTATGTAACAGTTCTGCTGTGCTACATAATGGGTAAGTTCATTCTACAACAGGCTTTATGACACAAATGAGGATTAAACAAAATACTCTACAATGCAAACAAACATGCCTAAGTACCTACCCTACTCAGGTACTTCATTAGGCACAAGGAGATACAAAGATGTAAATAAGATAGTCCTGATGTAATTCTTTAATACATTATTTTCTTATAGTGGAAAAGCCAAAACAAAAACATCTATATTGGCATGGGTTAGATATCTAAGGCAATTCTGGAATGAATGAAATATTTATTTCTGGAAAAAATAAAATATCTGAAGTCCTCTTTTTTAAGGCAAAGAAAGTTATATGTAGCATAATTCTCAATATTTTATTGGTTACCATCTCCAATAGACTGTCTCAAAGAATCTATTAGCTTGAGAAAAGAAAAATGCAGAAATTATACCCTGCTACAAATTAAGAGCAGAAATTTGTATAGTATTATAAAGTTTAAAGGGATTTTGAAAAACAAAGGTAGTGTATAAATCTAAAGAATGAGAAACTTTAAAAGGTCAGAAAATGATATGTAAATATATATGTATATGGTAGTCTACCATATTAATCAAGAAGTTACTTTAGGAAAAATTATTTGGGAAAACTGAATAGCAAACTTTAAGAATTATCCTTATAAGTTAACTGAGGCCTTATGTAACTATTAGCCTTATAACAGAATTATTATTAGAGATGATAAGATCCAAATTATTACAGATTTACCATGTGTTTTTAAATTTAATTAGGAAAAGTTTACTAGTAAAGTTGAAATTAAGGTAGCAGATGGTTGGATTAACTGCCTCTGAACTTTGTATATATTATAAAAGTGTAATGGGAGACTGACCCATGGAGGACCAGTCCTTGGAGCATGCTCAATATTCTTTGCCTGCTGCACACCCATAAAGAGACTTAGGTTGGGTGTCTGCTTCCAGAAATGTATGCTGGAGGACTCCTTTGCTTGATTTACACATGCACAGGCACTCCATGGCAGTTTCCTATGGACTTGTATACAGCATGGTGCAAAAAGGCTGTGCTTTGGCTTTTAAGCCAGAATTGAATGTGCATACATTGAATATGCATACAAAAGTCTCATTGGATGAGATCTTGTTCTATTTACTGTTGTAAGCTGCTGGAGCTGCCTTATATTCCTAGCCAGGCTACCATATGATCATAAACACCCAGAAGACCTTAGTTTCTATCTCTGTTGTGTGTATTTTTTGCTGATCGTGGGGGAATGAGTATCAGATACAGAACAGGGCAAATTTTGACAGACTTTGAAAGGCCAGAAAAGACACCAAAAATCTAGCAAAAGGAGTCAGTCCAAAGTCAAGTGTTTCAGGAGCTGCAGCAACTAAGGCCGATTAGAAGCCAGTCTAGAGAAGTACTAGACTTGACACAGCACAGTAATGAACTGACACGTCTGCCCACAAGGGATTAGAGTGCCCAGACTGTCACACTTAGGAGCGAACTTGGGGGAGGCGGGGGATGTTGAGAGTCGCCTATCCTCAAGGGCTGAGTGGGTGTGCAGAAGAGAGTATATGTCCCTGGTCTGGGAAGAGGGGAGGGAACCTTGGTCACTGCTATAATTTTTCAGTAAATATCCCATTGTTAAAGCAAATCGTGTTAACTGATTACAAATTATGTTGGAGAAGTATCAATGAGCCATGATACTGGGGTAGAACACACTGAATATGAGCTTGAGAAAGAGTACTAGATAAAACCTAGCCTCTTTCTAATCCAGTAGAAGTGGGAATTGGGAGAATAAACTCAGAGTCTTTGTGTTAAATGTAATTAGTTGTATTGATCCTACATTCTATTTGAAAGGAAAACACTTTACATATTGAGATTTTGTTGATACAGATTTCTCAAAATTGACAATTCAAGTTCTATTTACTCATATAAACTTTTTCACTTCTTTTAAAAAAATTTTAGAATAATGTATACTGGTTCTTAGATAGAAGAGTGGAAAGGGCTAGGCAATGGGGGTTAAGTGACTTGCCCAGGGTCACCCAGCTAGGAAGTGTCTGAGGCTAGATTTGAACCCAGGACCTCCTGTCTCTAGGCCTGGCTCTCAATCCACTGAGCTACCAGCTGCCTCTACTTTTTCATTTCTAAATATTAATCCATTTAAATTGCTAGGAAGGAAAAACATTCTTACTAGAAATATATACAGTTTAATGATGTATGCCAGTATATACTTTGTGATATACTCCATATTTCAAATACACCATTTTATTACTATCCTCTGGGTAAAAATGCATTTTAGGAACAATGGCTTCAGGACTATCTGTTCTCAAATAAAGAAATTTCTCTTACAGTCTGTTCCCCAATACGATGACATTTTGTAGACCTTTATTATTGATTAATTTTGCTAACTTTGGTGGGGTAGGGGCAGAGTGGGAAATGAAAAGGACTTTCCTTTTAAAAGGTTTTCCTAATGGATCTCACTTTTAGGATGCTGTGCTAGAAAAGGGTAGCCAAATTATCTACACAGTCTGATGATCTGATCATCAACCACGGGAATTGAAGGAGGCCACCTAAGCTAAGTTACTTGGTTATTGTAGAACAATATTGGCAACTTTATGTCTCTATATACTTGTAACCTATATTTATACTGAACTTTACAGTGTGTAAAGCACTTGCTCCTAGTGTAGGTATTATCACTCCATTTTTATAGATGAAGAGAGATGGACAGAGGCTCAAAAGTGAAGTGATTTCCCCATCTTAACATAGCCAAATATAAGGTTGTATGGTATAGTGGATAGAGTTGCCCTTGTGGAGAATAGAGAGCTAGTTTCGAAACCAGGAAGAGCTGATTCAAACCCTATATCTGACAACAAATGCCTATAATATGACCCTGGACAAGTTACTTAGCCACTAATGGCCCCAGGCAACACTATAAATTGTACAGAAGGTATGTGTTAAAATTGTATGTTGCTTTGGTCCCCATGACTACCCATCCTTCTAATCTGTGTGGTAAATAAATGTATTAATAGCCAGTATAAAATGGCAGGAAATAAGACTGCAAAAAGGGGAATATGAAAGAGACATATGAACTGTCTCAAAGTTCAAAGGAGCATAATTTACACATTGTAGCATATAATAACTAAAACTCACTTCTTGGTAATGTATACTGAATCAGGAAAAATCATTTAGGTGCTACCTACCAGGATTATGATCTTATGATAGGTAAATTTCAGACAAAATCTAGACCTTCACAGCTCTATTTATAGAGAACATTAAAAAGATGCTGATCACTTTGAGATGATGACTTTAAAGCTTTAATAATATCTTTAAGATGATTTGGACATGTTAATGAACCAACCTCAAAGTAGCAGATAGGAGTTGGTCTGTTTTTCTAAAGGAGCCTATAAAAAATGAGACTTCAAACTCTAGTCCACTGGGTACAGTACTCCTTCCATCTCTTAAGGGTCCAGGCAGCCTACTGCTCCCAACTGTAATCCATGGTTCCATGAGGGACACTCTCTGCTTCTCTCCTGTCCTATCTCTTCTCTACTCTGCCTTCTTTTACTATCCTATTCCTTGTCTCCATGCCACCAGCTCTACCTTTATGGGTATTTTGTTTGCATACTCTGTTTAATTAATGATTGCCACCTTGCTGCCAATTGGGGTCTTTCCCAGACAGTAACCAAACAACAACAACCCTAAAATAACTGAGTGTGCCTGCCCTTATTCCATAATTTCATAAATTAATTATCAGTTCAAGATGTCATTCTCCATTCATAAAAAGAGTTCCCTCATCTGTTAGTTCCTGATACCAATGAAATCACAGGTTCACTGCTTAACCTCCTTACTCTGGACTAGCTCCATTGCCATTATAATATGTGTGCCATCCACACATAGGGTGGCACATTTTTTTTGATAATGCCTAGCATTTTGTTTGTTTTTCGGACACAACAACAAATTGGGCTGATGTCTTTAGAAAGTTGTGCTTTTAATGAGAGTGACCATGTGTCCTATATTCCCTAGGGCAGTTGCAATTCATAATTTGAGTATGAAGTAAACCATATGACTTTACAGTCCCTTCTAACTTTGCAAATCAGTGAGGTACAAAAAGAAAGTATACCTTTATTAAAAGCTTGCAAAATGGATATTTTATCTATTAGTGTGACTGCTTATTACCTTGAAGAGCTTAGTATCATTTGGAAATGCAAAATTAATATTTTGTCCTATGTCCTATTATCAGATTTTTCAAATAAAATCATGCCCGTTCAAGCAGAGAAGTACTTATTTAACCTTTTTTTTTTCTTGGCTTCTGAGGCAATTCATAATGTATGAAAAGAAATCCCTACCATCTATGTCTACCTTATACACATCTCTATGATTTGTTGCCGTATTTAGGGATTCTTTGAGGTTTAAAAAATACATTATCCAAAATCAATTGGTACAGAAGCAACATTTACTAGCCTCTACTATCCCAGGTAAATTCTATAATCCTTATTATAATGAGGATCATATTAATCTTATTCTTTAATTCCTTTTAAACTTCTGTAAAAGTATGAGTTGGTTCCAGCAAATTATTATTGATTTCTAGCTTATTGAAGCACATATTTTTAAAGGGTCATAGAATTAAACTTGGAAAGTGAAGGGTTTCAGTTATACCAAATCATGAAGGTATTAAAGATGCATTCAAAAGCTGACTCTAATGAGCAAAGTGTTCATGGACCAGACTTATGGATATATTTCTAATATTTCACATGATTGATTTCTGAATCCTTGAAGTGGATGGGTTTTAAATTTTGTGGAACTTAAAAATGAAGCTTCTATTTATTATTTGCAGTCTGGAAGCTAGTTAACTATTTGTAAAGGTCCTTTGAAATGTCAAAGACATACTCTTACATCTGAATAAGCTTGGGCCAGTGTTCCAGTCAGGAAGGACTTTCAAATGAGCATCAGGATATACTATTATGTAGCTATCTGATTCCTTTATCTTGCAATTGCTTGTCAATATTATATTAATACCTCTGTTGTTTCACCTGTTTGATTGACATTCCTCAAGGCTCCCCATCCTAAAATCCTATAATAAACAGTACAGCTTGCTTAGCCTGCTCTCTTGGACTCTCTCTGACTTCTGAGTGCTGATGTGCTGAGACCATGCTAAAGTTCTCTCTCTGTGTTCTGTGTCTCTTTGTTTCATCTATGCCTCACTTTCTCTAGTTCTTAATCTTAATCCATTACTTTCTAGCTTTCAGCTCCCTCCTCATGTGATTAAACCCACATGAAAATTGTATGTATGGGCTGGTCCACTACAGAAATGACCTTGGAAAACATCTAGCCCTTCCCTTTTGCAATTCCTCCCCACAATTTATTGATGAAGAATCTGAGGCCCAGAAAAAAGGTTAAGTGATTTGTTCAAGGTCACACAGTAAAGTGGAAGTAGCCATAGTACCTTTGGGAAGTAGGCTAATGCTCTCTGCATTAACTAACCCATAACCCCCATCCCTTTTCAAAAGATAATTTAAAAGAAATTTATTGACATTTTCCCCAGTGAAGAAAGAGGCAGAGATTTTACTTAGCATGAATATTACCTTCCTCTCATATATGAAAATCCATCTTGTTAGACGATTATAATGGAATTCTACTGATATTGTCTGGCTTCTACCCTTTGTAGTATTTAAACTAAAATAATGTATAGATTGTACCTGATCTGACCTTCTTTGAAATGGTTTCCAGTTCTCTTGTCTGAACTATCTTTCCATTTTTGGGGAAAAATCTCTCTTCCCCCTGAAATAGCCCTTTAATTCTTCTCTTTCTTTCTGTTTCATGTAGCTGATAGAAATCAGTCTTGTTACTTTATTATCTTATTGATGATGACCTAAAAAGAAGTCATGTTGAAGCTGCTTCTTCCTGATGTATTACTTAAAGTATTAGTCAATGCTTTTAGACAGTCAAATATGCATAGCAGTTAGTAGATAAATTTGAATACAATATAGTTTTAGGCAACATTGAAAGAGACTAGGCAATCTGATGATGAACTACAACTACCTTATTAAGTAAGAATAAGATAGGTGAGGGAAGGAAACAATGCTATAGCATCTGATCATCAGATTCCAATAAAAAAATTTTGTTAACTTATGTCCTATTGATAGTTATTTCTTGGCTGAAATATGATAAAGCTATTTATCTTGATAAAATATCTCCTCTAAAAAGGTTTATTGGACAAAAAGAAGAAAATAATTATATTCATGGAAATTTTTATATTAAAGCACATGTTAGACAAAAGTACATATACTATTGCCATAGTTCACTTCTTAAGTATAAATAATGGTACCTTTATAACTTAAATATAACTCTTACTACAAATAAAACAAGACATATTATATTTAATAAGAATTTAAAATAATCTAAATGATTTTGATCATGATGAAAGGAAAGCATTATATAAGGAAAAACAGCAATAAACTGTAAAAAGTTAGAAATTTTTTAAAGCAAAAAACAGGCTACTAAATTAATCAGTATGGAAAAGCATTCTAGGAAAGATGTGTGACATTTAGAAAAGAAAAATATTCAAAACAGCATATTTTCCAATCATCATTTGCACAGGAAATTGCAGTTACAGAAAAGGAAGAAATATTACATGTGATTTAACAGGTTCACCTGGTTCAACTTTCTACTAGGTATTTCTTTTAGTTCTTGACAAGTGACCAAAAAAGAGCAGATCAGGTGAAAAGAAAAGAACTAGATAATATCTTCAAAATGGGGAAAAACTGTTTTTTGTAATCATTGTAACAAAAAAAAATTGACGATTGATAAAATTAATGTTAAAATCATAAATACATGTGACTTTCAAAACAACAGTAACTTTTTTTGGTGATAAAATTAAGAGAAGAATTAAGATATATCTTAATCATAGAACAACAGTCTATAAAAACAGTTAATCTTTTACTCTCAAGCTTGGAAAAACACTGTCTTCATATGAATATTTAAAATCTTGAGAAAATAGCCCAGAGAATGATTGAGATTCTGTGCTCTCTTTGAAATACCTGAAAATGTATCTGTATCTTCAATAGACATTATGATTTCCTAAATATACAATGACTATAAATATGAAATATGATTTGAAATTTAAATATTATTTCAGTCTTACTCTAGTGAAACCATTGTAGGTGTATTGAAAAGGAAGTATCAAACAAGTGAAAAGAAGCATTTTCAAGAATTCTATTAAAACTCAGAAATAATTAAATAAATTTTCCTGAAGGTTTGGACTCGGAGGGAGAAAACTACTAGTATCTTTCTGCCTTATGATGCCTCATTTTTATATGAGGCAATTGAAAATCAAATCTGATGTGATCTTTTGAGTTTTGGTTACTACCACCTTCCATCTAGTTTCTTTATTCCCAGGTAAGACAAGTTTTTTTTTTCTTTCACTCCTTTTCCCAAGTTTATCAAAAGGTAATTTTTACTTAATTCTGGTGAGTCACTACAAAAGATTTACTACAAAGTGTCATAGAGGAAATATACAAAGGCAGATAAAGAGTACAATTATAGGTTTAAAAAAAATGTTAAGGGTTTATATGCTACAGAGATCCCTACTTTTTAATCACTATGAAGCTCCACCTACTGGAAAATTAGGTGTCCCCACCCCCCCCCATCCCCTTGGCTCCCCCTTCTCTTCCATTCTAGCTATAACTCTCTATAATCTTATAGAATTTTAGAGTTGGACTGGACCTTAGTAGCCATTTAGTCCAACCCATACCAAAAGAGGAATTTTTGCTCTAATATTACCAATAAATTGTTATCTAAAATCTCAATCATTTAAGCACCCTTTTTATGCTGGGCTCTGTTCTGGATGCTTGGATATAAAGACAAACATAAATATTCTGGCTTTCAAAGACCTTCTCTTCTTCCATGGGAGACAACATACATATAAATAAGCAGACATGGAATTATGCAAAAGAAATTCAAGGGAAATTCATGGAGGTAGGACCTTGGAACTGGAGGCATAAGGAAAGCTTTCATGGAGAAGATGGTTCTCGACCTGAATAAGAGATTCCAGGTGACGATGAGGTGGCATAGAGCCAGAGCTGGGTTGGCCAGGGCAAACGCTGCTGTGGGAGCCACAGCAAGGCCAGTCTGGATGGCCAGAGAGCAATATATAAACCTGAAAGATGGGACTGGGAGGGCTTTAAAAGAGTTGTCTCTTTTTCATGCTAGAAGCAATAGGGGGCCACAGCAGTGGATAAAGGTGGGAGGGGAATGCCATGATCAGATTTCTTCCTAATCCCTTTGGTAATTTGGGGGAGGCCAGACTGGGGCCAGGTGAACCCTGATGCAGAGACCCATCAGCAGGCTTCCACAGCCCACGGAGGGAATGTAATGAGGCCATCATCAGGGTGGTGGCCGTGAAAGGAGACAGATGTGGTAGGCCAAGAGAGATGATGCAGAGGCAGGGGATATTGCTGAGCTTTGGTTCCTGAATAGAAATGGGGCTATTCAGCAGTGGGGAAACCATGACACTCTGAATAACCCTTTCCACTCTTCCTTCCAAGGTAACAACACCATGCCCAACTTTTCCAGTTCTGCATAAACCATGTAGACAAGAGGCTGAAGGGTTGATAATGATAATAGCTAACATTTATTGTGCTTGCTATAGCTAGTCACACTGTTGAGAACTTTATAAAGATTATCTCATTTATCTTCATCACAACCTTTTGGGGTAAGTGCTACTAGTATCCCCATTTTACAGATGAGGAATCAGACAAAGAAGTTAAGTGGTATCTTGTATGGTGGCTTGCTTAGGGTCACACAGCTATTGAAAAAGGGCAGACTTGAGCTCAGATTTGAGACTCCAGGATCCACACTGTGCCCACCAGGTTAGCTGGCTGGGATGGTCTCGGGGGCCTGCCACTTTCTCTAGGAGCTTCTCTAGCTACTGGTGCCTCTCCTGAGCAGCCTGGAACAGGGACAAACCTGTCCCAGAGGAAAGGAGTTCCTGTGATCAGGGGATATTCTCGGGCCTTCTAGAGAATCCTCCAATTTTTGGTTCCATTTGGACCCATGCCAGGCCCTCTCCTAGCTGCGCTATGCTGAGCTTGCCCTGGCTCTGAAGGAGAAGGTCCATTTCTGGGGACCTCAGAGGCGAATGGTTTCTATTCAAGGCTTGCTCTTTGGGGATCTGTGGTCTGGGTGGACACAGGCAGTCTCTGATCATGAGGGGGCCAGGAGGACGGTTCCATTTCCCGTCACCTTTGTAAGATCATGTCTAAACGTCTGTTTGACATCTAAAGCCCTTTATGGTGACTCCAACCTATGCATGTGCATTGCTTGGCTTCTGGCTGTCCCATCACAGACCACTAATTTCAGTCATTGCACTCGCCGTTCTCCTACTCCCACTGTCTCTTAATTGTGTACCATTTGCCCCATTCCCGAAACATTCTGCTTTCCAGAAGCTCCTTTGGGCCTCCTGGAGCCCTTCCCATAGCCTTCCTCTCCCCTTATCGTCCCCCTTTCCACCCTTCCTCAGCAGATGGTTGTACTGTCAGTGCCTGGCAGGGACTCAATCCTGAACTGTGACCAAGGGGCTTCTCTCATATCCCTGGATTCCTGCCCATGTCCAAAGGATTGTCTCTGGCAGGGAAAAGAGAAACTAAGAACTGTGGTCTCACAGGCAGGGCAGTGGCCTGGGGAGACCTCTGCTTCAGACCCGTCAACTACGTAACAGCCCGGAGGTCTTTCCCACTCTAAATCGAAGACTCTATGGTGAGTGATATGATGAATAAAGTAGCTCGACTTTCTCCATGGAGGCAGGGAAGTGATTCAGTGAGTAGAGTCCTGGGGCTTGAGTCAGGAAAACCTGAATTCAAATCCTGCCTCAGACACTAGCTCTGTGGTCTTTGGCAAGTTATTCTGTTTGCCTCCATCAACTGGAGAAAGAAATGGAAAACCACTCTAATATCTTTGCCAAGAAAATCCTGTGGATAGCCATGGTGTGCTATGAGGTGTTCATGAGGTAACAGAGGACTGAGCATGATTGGACAACAATTTTCTTCTAATTTCAGTTATCATCCCACAGACTTGGATCTTTGTCTTATTTTCCTCAATTTGCTAACTCCCCCAATCCCATTTTACTAGCCTTTGCTTTATTTAATAGCTTTAACTCATAAATGTAGAGTTGTTTAAGGAACTACAGAGAGGCTCTGAAGTTCAAGGCTCTCCTTGAACAGAGGAAGTCAGTGAACAGAGACAAGGAAAGTAACTTGCCTTGGGTCACACATATACTAAGTGTCTGAGGCAGAATTTGAATCCAAGTCTTGCACTCTATTCACTGTGACAAAATGTTACCTGCTGACAGTAAGGATGCCTGCCACTCTTCCTGTCTGTACCATGCTTTTATAATCAACCTCTGTTACTTCTGATTGGTTTCATCTTCTGTACAAATCTTCTAAAAATCCAAGTTTTCTGGTGAGTTTTTTGCAATGCTCAATTCAATCCAATCAATATTTATTAAGTGCCTACCATGTTCCAGGCACTGTGCTAAGTGCTAGGGATATAATAAAAAGTTGCTGCCCTCAAGGAGTTTACAATCTAATGATGGGAAACCACACACAAAGGAGACAAAAGTCATTATTACTTTTTTGCAATTCAGTTAACTTTTATGTATTTCTATAGATGGTACATCATTTGATTCACATGACTATAATGTTGAGTTGGGGTCACTGTTTATCATTCCTTCAAGGCAAATATGGTGTCATTGTTTTTACTTTTGATATTGCAATTTGTATTTTTGCTTTGTCTATGTATGATTGAAACTACTGATTTTCTGGATTCATCTGATGCATAGCAACCATTTTCATTCTCTATCAATTTTTAGATATTTTTCTTATATAAAACAGATTGTTGGGTTTTGCTTTCTTACTCATTTTGCCAATGTTTTTCATTTTATTGACTTGTTGAACTTAAGTTACATTCAAAGTTATGATTTTTCTCAATTTATTTTTATTCCTTTTGCCTGTTACATCAGTACTTTTCCCCTGTTATTAGTTCTGTTTAAATTATTTTGATGCTAGTTTATTTTCATACTTTTCCTTCACTCTATTTATACACTTTACCATTCATTCCAAACCCCAATTCTTTGATTTTAAATGATTAATTTCTCTTTTTTTGCCCTTCTTCCCCATACACCAGTTATTACTAAACATCTATCCTTAATTCCAAGGTCTTGTTTTAATGAATATTCTTTTGCTATAGGCATTTTCTAAGAAATTCTCCTTTATTTACCCTGTCCTCATTGTCTTCCATTTCTGTCTATTCTGAACTTTATTTTCTGATCCATGGACTATACAATTCCTCGACTTACGTTATTCTATGTTGCACAAGGAGATAAAGTCTTTGTATCACCAAATGTTGATTCATGAAGATCTTACCCTATATTTCCCACACTGAGGTAAACTTCTCAGAGGTATAGATCCACCAGGAAAAAACTGTTATGTGGAAATAATATTGTATGGTAGGAATCATTATACACCCCAAATGGTGAGGTTTAGTCTCTATTCCCAAGGTTATGTTATGCTAAATCTAGTTATATGTTCCCTTTTTCCCCCCTTCCCTAATCTCTCTTAGTGCTAAAATCCTTTCTTAGATAAGCTGGTTTCCAAATGTGCAAATTCTCTCCAGACCAAAAAGAAAAAAAGAAGACTACTTTAAGATCCTTGTCTCTAATTGTAGTCATGTACCTTCTCCTTCAAAGAAAAAGGTTCCTGAGTTGCACTCTTTCTTTTCCCTTTTGGGACAAGAATCCAATGTATCCTCAATCACTCACCCTAGTCCATTTTGTCCATTGTTTTAAATCTATGCTCCCACAAGCTCATCTTACTAAGAGATTACAGGAATTATTCTTTTGTCATTCACTTATTAATTTGGTAAAAGTGCTTCACCCATTCTCATCAGTTTCTTAGTGAATCTCTCTCTTTTTGTGTAGCTTCCAACGCTGTTATTCCTTCCCATATAAGATTAACCATGGAGTATTAAACTCTTCTACATTCCCTTATCTTGGTTCAAATTCTCCATATATTTGAGCATTTAGATTCTTTTTTTTTTTAATTGATCTTCATTCTTTCAACAAGAGCCCGTAAACATAACAGTGATTTCATTATTTAGTCCTTTCTTGGCCTTTCCACCCTTTCTCCCTACCCCTCTTTCTCCTTCCTTCCTTTTTCTCCTACAACTTCCCATCACCACCAACATGTAACATAGAAACATATGATCTTTTCTGGCTAAATATCTTTCTAATTCTGAATCTGCACCTAGAGACTTGCTTTCAACTTCTAATTCACTAACTGAGCTGATATACAGTTTATGGTCACTGGCATCTTTCCTTGATTTCAGTTATAGGATCCAATTATTTTACCATGTCAGGGTGATGAATCATGAAATAGATAAGGTCCTTCCATTCTGGCAAATGCCATAAGCTACCTGTGTATTTTACCAGTGCAATGGCAACACTACAATAATGGCATATTCCTATCCTTTTTATTTCACCAAATAATTAGACAGAAATGGTTTACCATATCCAGTAGAATTTAAAAACTGAATTATATAAGTAAATACAATTTTAATTCTATACTTATTAAGAACTTTACATTTCCAGTTACCCACTTGGAACTTTTGACAGAAAATCCTAAAGTTGGCCAGAACCTGGGCCAAGGTTCTTTCAGAGCTGCCTGGCTTTAAATTCACTATTATCACTGTCTTTACTGAACAACCAAACTGTTACTTCAAAACTGCCACAAGTAGCAGTTTATGGGGCTTTGATGAAATGGCAAAATCTGAAATCTTCCGAGTATAAGTTTATTCAGTTATATTTCATCTAGTTATTGGCATAAAGTGAACTCTGAGTAAGCATTAGCAACTAATGGGATGGTCAGGACAAACCTAAGCAGTAAGGTGGTAGGAATGGCAAAGGAAAAGTACCATTTCTTCTAGTAAGATAATGATATACCATATTCTGGCACAGGTATTTCCTCTACATATAGCTATGAAGGCTTTTTTTCTTTCTCTCAAGTAAGGACTTAAAATTCTCAAAATTTTTCTTTGATTCATCTAGCAAAAGAAATTTGCCTTTCATAATTTATCAGTGTCTTCTCTTATATAAACATGATGGACAGGGATTAATTATAGATTTCCAGATTAAAAAAAAATCCATATTGGTTATAGAAGCAGCACATGTAACAAGCTTCAGACCTACTATAAGTAATATTTCTTGTGATTCATATGATACACAACCAATGTCAAATTGCGGGCTAAAACAGAGAAACTCAAGTCATGAGTAATAAGTCCAGATTCAAAATAGTACCTCTTCAGGAGAGCCATAAAGAAAATGGCCTAATAAAGGAGATCACAATAACTTATATAATCTATAAGGATGCTTTTGCATGGAACAAGATTTTTCAATGAATTTCATAAAAAATGCAGTGAAAATTATTCAAAAACATAATGAGTGCTTTTGATCATACCAGTTTGTTTTCAATTTTATGAGGTCAATGGGAAAGATAAATATACATCACATTTTTAATTCCCATCTTAAATTTCTATAAAGCAAATTTTAATTAAAAATTTTAAAATTAATTACCAGCTAGTAGGTCGGCAGAAGCTGAGGAACTAGAAACAGCCTGGGTTGCAGGTTGTGGTTCAGAAACACTGCTTCCAAAAGCATCTATTGGATTATCCATTATGCAGCAAGAAAGGTAAAAGAGTTTAAATAGTGAATATATTGAATACATGTTATACAAAGAAATGGATAATTTGGAGCACCTTGTATATATTCTCTAGTGATATGTATTCTATAGATATTTGAAAAATACAAGCTGAACTGTATACTCATCTTTTTTCAAAATGTTTTGTTAAAATTGTCAATGAAGAGAATGAATGCCCCTTAATAAAAGTTGTGCCTGTAATCTTAGGCTTAGAGACTATAAGCAAAGAATTAAAAATTTTCCAAAAGAGAAAATCTGTACTATCTATCATTCAAGTACAACAAAAACTTACCAATTTTTTCTTTAATTTGAAAGACAATAATGATTTTTAAAATTGGAAAATGTAACAACTTTTTGATATTTGATAATTTTAGATTGATATAAAGAGAAAATTTGACTGGAGCTACATTTTCAGTTGATATTTTAGTTGTCCAGATTTGATATTCAGCAAGGAAAGCTCTCTAATTTGTCTGACAAGTATGGCAAACTACTGAGTATATATTGTCAAAAGCAGTTAACTTTGGAGAGTACATTCACATGTGCTTTTAGATAGAAAAGTTATGTCATTCTCAAGATAAGAATACTTTAAATCTGCAATGTATCTTCTAATTCTGTGGAAGAATTTTAAAAAGCAAGCAACTTAATTTTGACTGAATTGGAGAATTCATTACAAGTTTTAACATTTCAAATTTAAGTGCTTCAGGTTTTTTCTTTAATCCCTAATTAATGCTTGCAATGATTTTTCAAGAATCAGGTAAAAGTTGATTAAGGCATTAGAGATGAAAAGTAATCAGGATAGACAAATTCCAAATCAATGTACTTCATGTTAAGACAATGAAAAAAATTACCTGGTTAAGTTTAAATATTTATATAGTAAAAATAATGAATAGATGATAGTAAAGACATGAAATGGATGAAAATAATAGTTTTGAAAATCATAGATCCAAGACAGGAGAAGATGAATTTGTAAAAGTGAGAAAATGACTAAATTAAATGAATAAGAATGTCTGAAAATATTCTGAGAAAAAAAAGTGATATAAGTGGTGAAGAAAGATTAATACGCACCACCAAAAAGGTCAATCACACCTGAAGAATCCACCTTTGCCGGAGAGGCAGTGGCTACAGGAGATGCTGCTGCAAATGCATCCACTGCAGTTAAGCAGAGAACAGATGATATTGTATGTCAAAGAAAACTGAGAGCCTTGATGGTTCTTTTCAAGGTATATATTTACACTTCAGTCAATAAATCCTATGAGCAAAGTCACTTAAGAGGATATTAAGAAAGAAAAAGCATATGGGTATTTTAAGATATACTTTTTTTTTCAGGAAAAAACATAGCTCAAAATATCAGTTTTCAAAATTAAGAATTTTAGTACATTATTTCCCCCTACCTACTCAGACAAAAGCATATGTATGTAATTTGATGTAAAATAATTATTATCCAGAAGGAATGGTAAATACCTGCCCATCTAATTTCTGAGAGATGGTTAAGAGAAGTTTAAAATGAATTCCTCATTCATTTTACCTATATTAAAGCACTTAAATATTACATATGCAAGGGCATTTATTATCTATCCACAGATAATGATGTGCCAGTCATCTAAGAAGATTGGAATTTGGCAAAAGAACTCACCGGATAAGAGATCAGCAGTGAGAGAACTCTCAGGCACAGGAGAAGCCCCATGTGGAGGAGATGAGAAAGCATCTTCCAAAAGTGAAACAAACCAAAATCAAGCAGAAGTAAGTAGAAAGCTGAAATCAAAGTCAAAAATCTAACAAACTTATCATTACAAATGAGAGTCAGGTGCTTAAGCATGAAAACATCCAAGAAATCAAAATGAAAGAAAGGATCTATTTATTTTTACCTGTACCAAACAAGTCTATGCTAGGAGTGGCCTCTGGCTTAGGTGCTGCAGCAACATCAGGAGCAGATTCAAATAAATCTAAGACCAAGAATACATATGCCTTTACTCAATTTGACCAGAGTGAAACAACATTTATTTCCAGTTCTGAATTTTGACTAGGAGAATTCCGAGATATGTTGCAAATGGTTTGTAACAAATAATTTAAATATACAGTGTACATGCAATGTTATGTGTGTATGCTGTATGTACATTTGACAAACCAGAATCCATTCCACCAGAATCAAAGAGCTTTAAAGAATTACCACCAAAGATATCTAGAGCAGGAGGAGCAGTGGTTGTGGTGGTGGTGGCGGGTGTGGTGGCGGTGGTGGTAGTGGCAGTAGCAGCAGTAGTAGTAGTAGCAGTGGCAGCTGCAGCAGCAGGAGCAGGAGAAGGAGTTGTTGCGGGAATCGTGGGGGCTGCACTAGTTGTAGGGGTAACTACAGGAATGCTGGTCTCAGGAGGCTTCATTGCAAAAAGGTCCAGTTCAGGAGCAGTCTCTGCACTACCTTCAGATGGGGCAAAGGGGTCTTGTAAAAAGGAAAGTGGAGAATATATATATAGAGGATCAGTAAGGAAGGAAATAAGAGAAAATAATCAAAGCCAAGGATAACATACACCATACACAGATATACACACAAGCTAGGTATTTAAATGAGGCTGTATTCCAATGTAATCCTAACCAGTGTAAATAATTAGTTCACTTTTAGAAATTTACAATTACAAGAAGGTAAGGATTTAAAACTATAGTTGAGTAAGATCAGAATGAAGTATGAAGGCAATCTATCTTCAACTCCTCAAAATCCAATTGACAAACTTAGTAATTTTTTACATTTATGAAAGCATGCTATTTATTAGTTACTTGGACTAGTGTAATAAAAAGTACTCCATAGCATTAGAGAAAAAACATTAAGAAAGCATACTTGCACTGACAAAAATTGTCAATCTTGAGAAATTGTCAATTTTGAGAAGTATGCACTTCTCTATCTTAATGTTTTAAGTGTTGGTCTTATTAATTTAATTTAATGAATGATACGTTCTATTCACAAGAAATCAAAAATGACTGATAAAGTCCAAAAAAATTGACTCAAGAAAACAACAACAAATGGCCACATCTGACTACAGGATTTAATCTAGAACACAAAACAAGAGACTTGCTAATGACATAAAACCCACCATTTCCTGAACATGCATCAAGTGCTGCTGCTACAGGGGTTGGGGTAGCTGGTGCTGCTGCCCCTTCAGGTGCTGCAGGGGCTTCACCAGGAGAAGCTGCAAAGGCATCTTGGGTGCAGTTTTTTTAAACAATAGAAATTAAAAGAATAAAAAGAGAAGAAAATATAGTAAAAGAACCAAGTTAAATTGCAGAAGAAGGCTCCCTTATACAACATGAATTTTTAGAAATGTTATTTTTATGGGTCATGCACTGTTGACAGTCATGAAGTAAATTTTTCCTTGCATTCCTTCTAGTCAGTCACACACTACATGGTTTGGTTGTTACTGCCAAGGCACATTAAAATCCAAAAGATAACATGATTCTCATTGTATAAGGGTTCTGAGCAGCATGTTTTATGTAATATCAGAAATCAACTAGAATGGATGTTAAAAAGTAAAGTACAAGATTAAACTAATGTCTGTTAAGACATTAAAATTTTCATGTTCAGTCAGACTTGCTCAAGGTAATACTATGACATATCTGACTAGTGGCTTAAAGCAAACATGAATGTCTTCTTTAATGCCAATCTAGGTAAATAAGTACCTGTAATGTATATGGAATGCATCAACTATAGTCTAGTTCCAAATGTTTAACAGGGTAAAGCAATAATGTTAATAACAGCATACAAAGACTTCTTAGTTACCCACAAAGATTAGAACTTTCTTAGTCAACAAGGGCACTTCAGGACAAATATAAAAATGTAGTTTAAAGAAATGAGGGAGCATGACTAAAATACTCTTATTTCTATTAAAATAATTTAGCTTCCATTTTTTTAGGTATCACAGTGATGCTTCAGTTAGTTTAAAAATATTATCTTCAACTGCTAGAAAATTCAGGCCTGCTCTATTTATTCATATATATTCTTCTTTTTGACATTTAGGTCATTATGCCATCAGTGAACTATTTGTATCTGGAAAGTTTATAATGTACTTGTACTTGTCAGAGTTTACCAAAGCACTTGCCACAAACAGTTTGAGTATTTAAGAAGTCAGTATTTAAGCACATCCAACATTACAGTAATTTCATTTTCCAAATCCTTTTTTTGCTTAGGTAGCATATTCTAGAAAGAATACCTGATAGGATAGCTACTATATAGAATCTAATGACAAGGTAATTTATATTTGGTGTCATACCATATTTTAAAGATTATGCTATTAGCCTTTTTGTAAAAAAAAAAAAACAAAACCTTAAATATATCCTAAAGTTAGGTATGTTATCAGCTTATTAACATCATTGTTGTTTTGAAAAAGTATCTTAAAACATGTATAATAGTGAAGGTTTAGATAACACTATTTTTAATGTATAATCCTCTAAAGTTGACCACTTAAATTAAAGAAGTTCAAACTTCTATGGCTTTCTAAAAATAAACAAATTTGGTAAAAATAAAATATATGTGAAATTTTATGTCTCAAAGTAATTAATGTCAGACAAAATCAGATAATCATGTACCCTAATCATACAAATATATATAATATCTACCTACCTAGACATATATGTATGTTTTCATGTAGTGATGTTCAATGTTTACTTTAAGTGCCTATTACAGTTTATTAAATTTTTATTTAAAATATTACTTACTGAAAAGGCATCCTATAATTTCACTACTGTTTTTAAAGTTCATAGGGAGAGGAAAGATTTCATGGTAAAGTTTACACTACCACGTGTGGAAAGGAATAGAATGGAAAATATTTCTCTAGAAAATTTTTTTTGTCAATACAAAGTTCAACAAATCACCATGCCTTAAAATTCTTAAAACATACAGTAGTCAAAACTAAATTTTTATTCTTAAAGATTAAACAACAGTGCACAAACTCAAGGCATAAATAGGTAACACTGGTAATTTCTCAACAATGTAATCAAACATATTCAATGCAAGCATAATTGAAATATTTGTGAAATCAAGTGGACATAGTCCATGCTAAAGCACATTGCCAAGCAAATCAATTCATCAGGTTTATTTTCAAAGCATTTTTACCAACTTAAGAATGCTTTAGAAGTGGCTTCTATATCTTATAGTTCAAAACTGACTCTAAAGGCAGTACTTTTCTCCTTATGATACCTGAGAAACTGATCAAACTAGGCAAGATAAAGTATGACATGAAATATTGTTTATGGATTTAGGGGCAAATATTTCAATTAAGAAAACATTAAGGAAAAACCTTCCCAAATTACGTTAAAAACACAGAAGACTTATAGGATATTTTGTAAACAGTTCTTAAATAAATTTACAAGAATTTATTTCCTATGGAAAATATAACATTTTGCAAAACTCTCCCAATTTTTAATAGCATTTCAATCCATTTAAGTTGTGAGAGTCTCAGTTACATGCTAATATATTAACACCTGTTTATAACTTTTGCTAGAAGCTGAGTACATTCTCTGTCTGTGGGAAGGTTTTCAGGATCTGTCTGAGATGGGGGGCAGTGTTCCCCACAAATGGCACTAAGGATGGGTTGGGAGTTAAACCTATATCAATCAATGCATGAAAAAATAAAGATGTCTAAGTCAGCAAGTTCTCTGAACAATATATACAATAAAAATCTATAATTATTGGAAAAAACTAAAAAACTACCTTACTATACCAATCACTAAGGATTCAAAAATAAGTGAAAAGTTACAATGTTTGAGAAGTACAAAGTAGGGTTTTGATAGAATAGATTTCTCTACATTTCAGGTATCTATGTAATTTAAATTCAACAAGGTTTTTTTTTTATTTTAAACAGCTTTTAACAAATTCAATTAAATACAATTTCAGCCACTTACTCAAAAGTTGACATACTTAGCAATTTAGTTCTAGGCAACCTTGAAAATGTGGTAACTTACTATTCACTCTAATCTGAGATTATGCATACATCCCAAACCAGATATATTTTGTTACATGTATATAACATGGAATTTGTTTTAAGACTACCAGCAACATTTATTTGAAGTACAAACACTGTAGTCTGGCTTTTGACCTTATGTATCAGGAATTGTTTTACTTCAGATCACAAATCATCTCTTACTGGTACAATTCAATAATTTACACAAGAATCTATGTAAAAAGATCACTACAAATTCATTATTACTAGGAAAAAGCCCTAAAAGTTCATTTTCAGTTTAATGGTAGAATTTTCATATGTAAGGTATAACACATTTACATTATTTTACAGTTTTTCTATCTTTCATGTTTACTGAATTTATATAGATATTCCTGAGAGGCTCTAGGTTGATTGGATAATGAACTAGTCTTGAAGTTCAGAAGTCCAAGTGCCATAGATCTCCCAAGTTTCATAGATACTATGAAAGCCTCTCATCTTGGGCAAGTTATTTCACCTCTAGGTTCTTCAGGCAACATCAGTGAAATCATGTTCAGTTCCATTAGTCCCATCCTATGGATCTCATTCATTCTTGAATCTGCCCTGTCATAGTATTAGTTTGCAAGTATCCTAAGAGTGCTGTCATTTTTACTTTTTTAAGTAGTTAAGAATTTACAGTGAAATTTTAATTTCATGGACAGCATTTCAAATTGAGAAAAGAAAACACTATAATGTGAACAAAAATTACAAAGGGCTTTGCCAACACAAAATGCCATTTTTACCTTCATCAGATATATTCCATCCTATATATTAGCTCAAATTCTGAATAACAAAGGACTAATGAGACAACTGTTTTAACTTAGTATCATAGATTCTAGAGATGGAAGAGATGTTTAAGGAGCATCAATTTCTACCCTCTGACTTTGCAATTGAAGAAGGTGGGGGCCTAAGGAGAAATTACTTCTGTAAGGATATATATATATATGTAATAAGTGGAGAAATAGATGTTAGATATAGGCCTTTGGACTCCAGATTCAAAGATTTTTCTTCAGTATCACACACCATTACTATATTTTTTAAGTTAATTAATTTAAATAATAAAAAACTTTTTTAAATACCTAAAATTTTTTAAAGATAATTTTAAAAATTTATATAGATAAGACTAAAATTATTTTTATAACAATATGAAGTGTTACCAAATTCAGCATAAAAGCTTATTATTATAAATTATGTAATAATATTAATGTTGTAGGCCATTTATAGTAAGCTAGATAAAAGCTGTCTTTCTTTCATTATGTTTCTTAAGAGTAAATACTAAACTCCTTTAAGATTGCACAAAATAAAAAAGGCAGCTAGAGACCTAAAAAAATTACTTTCAACACAAAATTGTTGTCCAGCCTATCCATATCTTCTGTGTCCCATGAGTTTCTCCTATTATTCTCTTTTCTTTTTCTAGGCTGAGATAATTCATAAAAAAAAGCATGGGACAAAATGAAGTGAAAAATGAAGAAAAGACCAAAAAATTCTAACCTATAAGTGAACTTTTTCTTTTTCTTGGTCCTAAGATACTTGGATATGTAACAAAGTAAAAAATTGTGTTAATTTCCTATCCTTTCCTCTAATGTGTCAAATGTATAGCCAGGGACAATGTCCCTGAATGCCTCTGACCCAGATTAAAATGTAACTGGGAAATATTTAACAAAATAAGCACAAATATAATAAAACACATAACATTAACATG
This sequence comes from Monodelphis domestica, assembly GCF_027887165.1. Taxonomy (NCBI): domain Eukaryota; kingdom Metazoa; phylum Chordata; class Mammalia; order Didelphimorphia; family Didelphidae; genus Monodelphis; species Monodelphis domestica. Next base: position 338,736,812 of record NC_077228.1, read on the forward strand.
TGTTTTTCTATGTTAATATGTAGCCTGCAGGGATTTTTATTTCTTTAAATTATGGGTTTTTATGAGGAAGATGGGCCCTGGGAGATTCTGAAGACATATTTCCTTGGCTGGAAGAGTGCAGGTTATTCTACCCACCTCATTCCACCTTCTCTCAAACCCTGGAGAAATTCTGCCAAAATATAGAAATGACAGTGAGATAGGTGGAATGGTAACTCTCCACCAGAGTATCTTTCAGGCAAGGGCTGAAAACTAGATAATTATATTACTGTAATAGCATCCAGATTACTCTTTTACTACTCCATTCTGTCTTGCCAAAGTGATCTTCCTCAAGCACAAATCTCACTATGTGACTCCCTTAATGAACTACAATAGTTCCTTATTGCTTCTAGGATAAAATATAAACTGTTCTGCTTAGCTTTTGAAGCCTTTGATAACCTGGCCCTAATCTATCTTTCTAGACTATAACTTATTTTCCCTCCAATACTCTGTGATCCAGGTATAGTGGCTTTCTCTTTATTCTTCATGGAAGATATTTCACTGCCCATCTACAGAAGCCATTTCACATGCCAGAAAAATAGGCTCCTTTCTCACCCATGACTCATAAATATCAAATTAAATAAAAATGAAGAAAAAAACAAGAGTACCTGAGAGGTATCAAGTGCTAAGAAATTTCAGAGAAAGGAGACTTTTTTTTTTGGCCCGGGAAACTAGAAAATGCCTAGGGGTTATGCAATGAAAAATTAGTGTAAGTCTTTATTCTACAGACATCCAAAGAGTTCTATGAAAATGAATATGAAACTGAGGTGGCAGTATGATTCATCATGGTTAATTATAGAACACTAGTGAAGTCAATTCTATTTTGTATAAGTGAACGCTATAACTTAAATGTGAAGATCAGATTGTCTATGCATTTCTAGACAGCCACCTCTGGGCCTGTCTAAACAGCTTTAGCTGGGTTCATATTGATGCTTCTTCAAAATCTAGGGCTAAAGATGGGAAGAGCTAATGAGGCATAGGCCAAACTGCAGAGGCCTCAATGAACAGTTTTTAGAACTTCCAGCCTCTACTACTGAGTTCTTAGGAGAGAAATAAGGATAGCACCATCCCCCAATTTCCTTTCTCTTCTAGGTTAGACAACATAATTCTGCAGCCAATGGGGTAAAAATAGTTCCACTGCCCTCAGGAGTTAGATAGTTTGAGCTTAAATGTGACAGAGAAATCAATGTATCCATGAAGTTTCTATTTGTGATAGGATCATTGTCTACACATACATGGATTAGGTCAATTGTGTTTTTTTCCTCCTTTAAAGTCTACAAGAAAGCTGCCCCTGGATCTTTGCTGACTCAGGGGCAATGGCTCAAACTAGGCATCCTTTAATACAACTACCTGGGGGCTTCTAGTCAGAATGATGTTGCCTTTGGGGCTACTATGGGCATAAATGTTCACTCATGCACAGTCCAAGCCTTTCAGATTTTGTGACTATCACAAGACTACAGATTCATTGTCCCAGGCACATTTGGAGACAAGGGAGGCTCAACTACATTTTCTCTTGGAAAGCCTCCTTGTGAAATATCTTTTCTGTGCCATGGCTAAGTAAACTACTTTTGTTAACTGTTGACCTACAAGTACCTCATTTTGTTCCAAACACTACTTAGGGACCCACCTCAGCTGCCACCTTCCCCCTAGTATTACTCAGGACCCATCCATGATTTAATGACAAAGTTTATAAGTTTCAGGACACATTTTAATATTAAGGAGGAAGAACAGAGACAGAAACATACATCAAGAAATAAGGGTTCAAGTTCTGAATCTATGATTAACTCGCTATATCACATAGGGTAAGTCATTTAATATCTCAGGGAAAGGAATTATGCTATATTATATCTGAGGTAACTTATATCTCTAAGACTATAAAAATTCTATATGAGCATTTAAATAGATCAAAAGAACTCAAAGTCCATCTCTACTGTAAGTTATATTAAAACTGAAATGAGTCAGTACAATGAAGTATGTATACATATAATTACTTGGACCTTGAGCCTTTGCTTGATTATATTTTTATAAGGGTTTTGTTCTTATTTTTAAAGAGGGGTGGTATGGGAGAGAGAAATTAAATGCTTGTTAATTGAAAAATAAAATGAAAAATGTTTAAGTGTGGTGTCAATCTGTGTAAGTGAAGGGTGTTTTGATACTTGGAGTTCTTTGTCCTTACTGAAAACAAAAAAACAACAACAAAAAGCCTATCCAAGCCCTAACCCCACAAATGTATGCAAAGCCTTTAAATACTTTTATTACTAAAGCATTTTAACAGTTTCATAAGAAATTTATTTTAAAGAGGTAATGCATCTCAACTAACCTCCAAAAAGATCCACTTCAGCAGTGACAGCAGTAATAGTTGTGGTAGTTGAAGAGGAAGCAGAAGCAGTTGCAATTTCAGCAGTAGTAGGAGGGCTAGGTTCTGGGGCAAATGGATCTGAAATCTGTGCTTCAGAGGGAACAGTGGAAAGTGCAGCCAAAGAATCTATGTCCACCAAAGAGGAGGATTAAATGGAAAAGAGGAAAAGGAGAGGAAGAGAAATATACTGGACTCCAAATAGTAAAAATAATCAATGTAAGACACTAAACTATAAATCAGTCCAAAACTTGAAGAATTTAATATTACTTACCTTCTCCCAAAAGGTCTAACAATTTCCATTATAGGATAGCATTATAAAGAAAAATAAAGTTGAAGCTGAATCATTGAGTAGTAATCAATAGTAAAGCTACTACTAATAAAAATGACTTCTGCATAAGGAATATCATCAGTGAGTCTGCTAATAATAACAGGAAATTACTAGAATCAGATCAATTTTAAACTGCATATTAAAAACAAATGTAAACTGAAAGCCTGAGAACTTCAATGATTGTACTATAATATAAACTCAATGTATTTCTTGTTTAACTTCACAATTTTATCTAATGCATAGTTTCATAATAAATATAGATTCTGAATAGACTTTTAAAATTTCTTTCTTATGTAGCATTTAGGTAGTCACATATATTAGAGAATTAATAAAAGCTTTGGACATCAATGATGTTGAGTTATAATAAAACATTTTAAATATCCTGAAGTGCCCTGCCAATAAACTGCTACTTCATACTTAAGGGAAGCACCACATATTAAAAGCTGGGACAATAATTAGTATTATTACTATTAGTAATTATTAGAGTAATTAAATAATAATACTATTAATGGTATAATAAATAAAGCATTTGGGGAGCACCCTATTAAGTATCATCTACTCTATGGCCTACAACGTCTGACCATTATTTAAATTACAGACAGAGGTATTTGGTTGACAAGCTCTAGTGATACTTTATATAAACAAAATTAGACAATTAAATGTTTTGATGTAATTTTTAGAAATACAGAAGGATTGGGGAGACCCTTTTGAAAAAGAAGTCAATATGGGGACCAAGTCATACTAAGCTTCTAGATGCTACATTTTAATTTTGAACTGTGCATTTGAAAAAAACTAATAATAATCTCTCCATAAGAATAAATAGATAAATACATCAAATGTTATACTAATTATTGTAACAGTACAAACAACCACATTCTCTAAGAAACCTAAATATAGCACATATAAGCATTATTTGCTATCAGGAAAAGGCTAAATTCTTAAAAAATATAATTAGGAAACCCTGGAAAGCAATGCATAAACAATAAAAATTATATCTGTGTGTGTGTTTTCTTCTATATTGGGGGGGGGGGCAGCTTAATATAATGAAGAGGAATAGAAAGTGTGGTATAAATAGCAAAAAACCAGAAGATACAGCACATTATTTAATGGCAACTAGCCTAGCACATTGCTGTTCCACTGTAGCCATAATAACTGCAATTAGATTGGCTGGTAGTAAGAAGAGGAAATAAAGACCCACTTCTACCTTAATTAATTTGTTCTTGATGCTTCAGAGGAAAAACTTGCTTTTACTGCCTTCTTCCTATTGCCTACAGTTATAATGCCCAGAAGACTGGCCAAGAACTACTGTACTAGCTATGATAGGAAAAAAGGAGATTAATGTGTTTCATATTGTAGGTGGGAAAGAGAAAGATTTTTAGGTCTGGTTTCATGGGCAAGTACAGGAATTTAAATTAAGTATGTAAAGAAAAGAAGGAAGGTTGTACATAAAGTTTTGGAATGGGACATAGAAGTAATATTTGCAAACTAATAAAACAAAAGCAACTTCAAGCAAATCCAAAACCTAAACAAAGAATAAATTTTGAGTGGACCATATAGAGTCCAAGATAGATTTTTAAAAATAGTAATAATATTCAACAGATATGCCAGGTCTTCAGGGGGAGGGACAATGCTGCCCTATTGTGGACCATCAAATGATTTCATGTATTAAAATGTTAAAGATTTTGAAGTGGAAACTTAAGTTAAATACATACTTGCTTCAGAGAAGAATCTTTGTTTATAAAAAAGTATGATTATTTTCAAGATTATTATAATTATTATTATTATAACTATTACTTAACTAGACTGATGGATGAAGGGAACACTGTAGTCTACTTAGATTTTATTGAAGAATTTGGCCATCTTTCCTAATATCATAGACAGTATGCTTATCTAATAAGAAAATAGAGGCAATTGTTAATATACTGGATAATAAAAGGATTCAAAAAGATCCTGCTAGAATGGAATAAGGAGCTAAATCTAGGAGAAAATTTTTGATAAGTACAAATGTAAAACTTGGAACTTAAGTTTTAAATATTAAACTGCAAAAGCTCAAACTGGAAGAAATAGGACTTGAAAGTAATTCATGTGAAAAAAAATCTGAATATAAGCTAGGAATACAAGTTCAATATAATTTAAAACTGCCCAAACTTAGTCAAAGATTAGCTGAAAGGAAATAAGAATACCAGCATATTTTGCAAAGGTATAAAATATTTCAAACCAACTATGGTTTACCTTTATACCACTCAAAGGGCAGAGTTCTAAAATTTAGAATACCAATAGCCAAGTTAAAGTTTATACATAGTCTAAGAATTGATGTTTACCACCCCTATTTTTTGACAACTCTAAAGAAGGGGGAATGGCACATCACTAAGGACCATTTTGCAGTTTTATTTTTGGGATGTCATGAAAGTTTATTATACTCTAGGATTGAAAGAAAAACTGTAAAATACATATAAAATTTAAAAATGAATTTTCCAAGGCTAGATTTATCCAGAGGCTCTAAAAAAAGCACTAGTATTAAGTGTTTTGGCCTGTCAGCATGTAATTTTGCCAAAAATTATTACCTTCATTATAATTCAATTGCCAGATGTTAACTATATAGTTAATTGTTGGTTCACATCAAGGAAAATGATGAAAACATCAATTCAGATCTAAATGAATTCATAATCAATGCTAAATTTAAATAAACGAACAAGAAGCTTAACACCCCATGGATTCTTATTTTTGTTAATTTTATTACACTCTAATATCCTATTAATTTTTTAAAACCCTGAATTTGGGTAAAATATTTTGCTATATTGTCAATTTTAACTAAAGCTTAAAAATTAAAAGCATGTAAAATTTTAGTTGTATTGCAGATTTTTTAAAAAGCTAATAACTGGGGGCAGCTGGGTGGCTCAGTGGATTGAGAGTCAGGCCTAGAGATGGAAGGTCCCAAGTTCAAATCTGACCTCAGACAGTTCCCAGCTGTGTGACCCTGGGCAAGTCACTTAACCCCCACTGCCTAGCCCTTACCACTCTTCTGCCTTGGAGCCAATATACAATATTGACTCCAAGACGGAAGGTAAGGGTTTTATTTAAAAAAAAATTTTTTTTTAAGCTAATAACTGTTGACATCACTTAACAGCATTTTCTTCTCTTCTCTCTTTCTACCACCACTTAGAATTATCAGTTTATGCAGAAGGCAAGATATTTTTTTCCAAAATAGAAAAAAAATTACATTTTAGACTAACAAAAAGACAATAAGAAACAGGAAGACATAAATTATTTCCACTGGTTTTTCTTACCTCCCCATGCAGTTGCCCCTCCAGAAGGTGCTGGAGGGGGTGCTGTTGCTGCTGCTGCTGATTGTGCCCCAGATGAGAAGTCTGGCTGGAGATCAAGGAGATCACTAGATGGTTTAGAAGTACTGAAGGAAAGAAAGGAAGACTTTAAAATTAATTTGGCATATTTTGAAGAATTACACATGTAAACATTAGTTAAAATGGACTAATGGAGATATAACAAATACGGTTTAAAATATAGAATCTAATTAGACAGTAGCTTCACAAATTGGTTATTACTATATTGTATTCAAATATTCTGGAAATTAGAATATAAATTTTAAGAGAGCAGCAAAGTAACCCTATTCCCCATCTGTGGTTACTGCTGTTTGAGGTAATGATCTTTCTAGTATGTAGTATAAAGGTTCCTTCAAACACTCTAACTTCACAATTCCTTATGTCAATTCACAATTCCTAATGTCACACAACCTCATCCATTCCATCTCAGCTACACATGGAGATAGCTGGTCATACTCTTGATCTTGCCACCACCCATAAATATACCACTTCCATGTTCACAAATGCTGAAATTCCCTTATCTTGTCATAAGCTTCTCTTTCAGCCCTATAACTCCAAATTTGTTGATTTTGATGTCCAGTTCTCAATTTTATTTTTTGTCACCAGGTTTTTTTCTGTGGAATTCAGACACCAGGGTCCAGACACTGCCTTGATGACTAAGAGGTCTTTCTCCCAGAGCAGAAAACTTGAATGCCAGACTTTTACTTCCTATACCAATAAGGTTGGTATAAAGAAAGTAAAATTTCTATATAAATAAAATCAAAATCAAATGAAAACATCAACAATTCACCAATAATTATTAACTAACCTGATGGGGGCTACTGCAGATGCGGTTGCAAAGAGGTCAACTGGTGGGGAGGTATCAATAGTTTTAGCTGGAGTAGAATTAGGAGATGTAACAGTTGTGGCTGGAGAAGACTGAAAGTAAAGATGTACAATATATAATACTCTAATAAACATTTAAACAACACAAAAGTTAAAGATAAACATAATGCAGAAGTTTACTCAGTCATTGCAATGACAGAGAATAATTCATCATAGAATTTTAAAAATGGATTAATTATTAGACTGTAAAGAAAATATCAAATTACAAGTTTTATTTACCACACTTTTACATCTAAATTCACAAAACTTCCATTTCTGTGTTTACAATCACATCTTTAATGCCTAAAATCATTCACTCAGAAAATTAGTAGAAAAGAAAAAAATACTAGTGGCTGCCAAAACAAATATTTGAAGAGAGATTTGCTTTAACTGTCAAGACTCTTGGTTCACTTGATACACTCACCCCCGCCACTCTTCCCTTCCCTTCCTAAACCTGCTTCTATTGGGAATCTTCCTGCATGTCTTTAGTGTCTAAAAATCCAACTTACAAAACAATTCAGTGACGGCAAAGAATGACTCATAAGCATGATTCAAGTCACTGGCAGCTTGAGGATATCTTGTGCATATCCACCCACTAATCTGACACAACCAGCTGAAAAAGAACAACAAAGCCTATAAATCCTTTTTCTGGATTAGTTCAGTTTGAGGCAGACTAGGTAAATATCACATGAGGACAGGTGAAGCACTAAACTAAAGATGCTTGAAGTTGTGGTTAGCCATCACACTAGCCTTGCTTCTTTTCATGAGATACTTCCAGTTTTCTAAAGTCTCAGAAGCAATATCAAAAGGAAGGGAGGGCCTGCGTGGCATCAAAGCTAACCAGGCACAGAAAAATCCCATTTTTGCTTAAAGAATTAACAGCACAAGTACCTCAAGATAATGATCAAATGAACGTATAACTAACCTAACTGGACAACCAGATTCAAACAAACGAAACAGCATTTTTAAAAAAACCCACTCCAGAAAAAAGGATTGAAAAGGTGAATATTTAAGGGAGATACCTTAGGGTTAAAAGCATCCAGTAGTTGTACAGAGGCAAAATAGTACTTGTTTCAAATCTATAAACTATGTAACTTAAAGTCAAAATTAAATAGATACGAGAAACAAAAGCAGTATATGGATTTCTGTTGTACAAAATATTCCATGTGAAAAACAGGATCTAGATCAAATACAGAATAGTATCTTTAAAATAATAGAAACTACTAAGTTGAATTTGGTTGGATATAAAAATTAAGTGAGTTATGCTAAATTTCAGCTATGGGCATTACCACACCTAAGTAAAACTAAGGTATATATTCTTCAACCACAGCAAAAGGCTCATTCTAGGCACATCAATATAAATCAAAAGTGACATATCACTTTTGTCAGAACTCAAGTTATAAGAGTGTGAATAGTTATAAATGTAATGGATACAAAAGGAGGTAAGCCACAGACAGGTGGCTCTGTAAAATAGTTCTTGGCAGAATAAACTACAGCTGTGGCAGCAAATAAAATTACTGGGCATTGTTTACAAACATAAGGTAAAATCAGACAAATTTCATTCTGATTTTACCAACACATAACAAATAGTGCAATATAATATGATGAATACTCTGAAATTCTTTGCATATAATGTCAGAGAAAGTTTATATCCTGGTATCTCAGAGTTTTACCTATTAACGGTATAGACATATAGACAAAAAGGCTAGAAATATTCCACGATACCAAAGGAATAAAAATTAGATTATTTATGAGTCAAAAACCATTAATTACAGAAAAAAAAATTTCAAAGTACAATATAGATCAAGATCATGGATCTAGAGCTGGAAGAGATTGTAGAGGTCCCGTAGTTCAATCCCTTATTACCCTTTGATAGGAATTTTATTTTAAGCTTAATAAGTACTCATTGATGTCCAGAGATTCTTAAAAGCTACTGACATTAGTATCTGATATCTTAATGCAGGCATTTAAGATATCTGGCACAATCTCCACTATTTGAGTAACCTAAAATCCGTCAAGGAAAAGAAGTCATACACAGTTCAGGATTGTTTCAAAATTGTGACTAGAGTAAGAAATATACCAAAAGCTAATGATGTAAATTTAGAGAGATGCTTCTTAGCTTTTAAAATGAAAAAAAAAAAAGCCAAGTAAGCATTTCTTTGTTGGATTAGTATTATTTTTATAATGCAAAACCAATACAACTTACCTTACTTAGTGGAGAGGGAGCACCAGATCTAAAATTTAATTGAGAAAAATTTAAAAAGGAAAATATATGAATATACATATTTCAAGTAACTTCAAAAATTCAAGATTTGACTTGAGTATTTGTAAACGTGTAATGATTGTGTATAAAATGTCATTTCAAAGTGATCCATTAGAAATATAAATTTAGTATAAAAACAAAGTTCAGTAATAACATTTTCTAGGACTTCAAGATTTTCTATATTAAATTATGCTTCCTTATTTAAATATCATTTTTTTGTTATTTTATCAAGTCATAGTTTTAGAACTGGATGAGAGTTTAAAGATCTAGGTCAACCTTTATTTTATAAAGAGATTAATTCAGAGATTAGTAGAGTGACTTGGACAAAGTAAAAGTTACTTATTGCCATAAGGGGACTATGGTCTATTGACTTGATATTAATCATGATATTGACAATTTGAATTCATACAGAACTGTGCAATTTACAAAATGCTTTCATTGCAAGATTGTTATCTTGTTGTGGTTGTATGTAGAAAAATTTCTACAAAGCAATATCTTAATCTTTTCCATTTAATTATTTCTAGAAATTCAATTCCATACTCAGTACTCCTTAATTCAGTTGTACTCATCATAAAATATGACCTTACTAAAGAAACTGGAGAAGCTCCTACCCAAGATATAGAAAAGAAAAAATTTTAAATATCAAAAGGAAAATAATAAACATTGTGATTCTAAAAAAAAAGTCATTTTTACATATTTTGAAAAAATTAATTAGTAGATAGCTAAGTGTCAAAGAAGTGAACAAATAATAGAAAACCTTTTAAGAATAATGTCTAGGGGCTAGCTAGATGGCTCAGTAAATTGAGAGCCACATCTAGATTGGAGGTCCGATGCTCAAATCTAGCTTCTGACACTTCCTAACTATGCGATCCTGGGCAAGTCACTTAACCCCCATTGCCTAGTTTTGAAACCAAAACACAGTATCGATTCTAAGTTTTTAAAAGTTTTTTAAAAAAAGAATGGTGTATACAATCTGGAATCATGCCCATAGGGTTATAAAACTGTGTATACCCTTAGACCCAGAAATAACACTGTTTGGTCTATTTCCCAAGGAGATCAGGGAAAAAGGAAAAAAGAACTTGTGTGTTTTAAAATATTTCTGGCAACTCTTTTTGTGGTAGCAAAGAACTGGAAATTGACCATCAATTGGGGAATGGCTTGAACAAGTTGTGGCATATGACTGTAATGTAATACTACTGTGCTATTGGATATGATGAGAACTTTAATTTAAGAACAAAAACATGGAATGACCTACATGAAATTATGAAAAGCTAAACAAGTAGAATCAAGAGAACATTACATAGAGCTACAGAACTAATGTTTGAAGAATAACTTGTAAATGTCTACCTCCAGAGAAAGGACTGATAAACAGAAATACAAAAGACATAGTTTATATATACAGATTATTTTTTGTCACATGATGCCTTCTTTGTGCAGGGAGGGGAAAGAGATACCTGGGAATTTTGACGTAGCAAACAAACAAATAATAATGATTTTTAAAAAGAAAAGGGTCTATTTATTTCACAAAGGCAGAACTAAAGTGAAAGATGTCTCCAACCAATCTTTTAGAGAGACTATATTATAATTTGAATATCCTAATAACTAAAATCTGTCAGCCAATATTGCTATAACAAAAACTACTCCAGGACAAAAGAAAACTCCCCTTCTATCGCTAGATCTCCTGTATTCTCTTATATACTAGCCTCAAAGCTTGTTCCTGTTATAGTAAATGAAGATAATAAGATTAGAAGACTGTTTAAGTTGCAGCATACACCTAGCAATAGTACTATTTCCAGCAAACAATGTAGTAAAAACACCAAAAGCCTTAAAATTCCACACATTCCATAGATCTTAATACAAGAAGCAGGAGATTCAGAGTATAGAGAGGAAAAGATTGGCAATTGGGAGGTACTCAAATGATAACTACAGTTTGGTATCATATAAATTCTCTTTAGGAAGAGAATGAAAAGAAACAGCAACTCCACATAATAAAATAAATAAAACAAATGAAAACATCAGTCTCTCTACCAAGGATTACTAACGAAAGTTTAAAGTTGAAATCACAAGTTATTTTTTAGTAAAAAGCAAACTTTTACACTTCTATTACAGAATAATCTTCAGCTTAAATCTATCAATATATAGAACAATGAAAATAGATAACAAGGATAAAAAAATTGTTTCTTAAATTAAGCTTTTTTCTCCCTTAGGATAACAATCACCATGATAAGTTTATAAACAGAAAGCTAACTAATCATCACTCCACTCAGCACGTAAAGATGCAGTTGGCTAGATGTATTATCCTTAAAACAAAAGTACCTTTATTTTTTGCCTGCTGGAGATCATCTTAAAAAGGTATATTAGAGATAAAGGAGTTTGAATTATGCTGCTCTAGGTATCTGCAGAACTCAATCACCAGGACAATGGATAAACATTTCTCAGAGAATTTGGTCAATAACTTCTTTCATTCTTCTTTATAAGTGGGAAAAGTGGAAGAGAAAATCAGATTAAATTAAAAAATCTCAGTAAGCAAAACCCTATAAGAAAAATGAATGGGTCACTGAGAAGTCATTACATCTGAGTCTTCATGGAAAGAATTATAGAGAATTTATTCATTTCTGGAAATAATTTCCATGAAAGGACTCATTAAAAGAGTCAGTCGAATCTGCTGGTTAAAATATCAGATGAAGAAAAATTAGACAATAAACACTTATGAAAATGAGATCATATATATTTTCTACTCTTAATCTAGAATAAATTTAATGTGAAAAAAATCAAACTCATTCAACTTATACTTTAAATCAGAGTAAACTCAGTTCTTACTTATCATCAATTTCTCAGTCTTATGTAGGCAACTATAGCATAACAAGTGAATCAATCCTTGCCTTTGATTGAATAAACTTTTGAGTCTGTTTTGTATCACAGTTAGATAGCCATTTCATAGAAAAAGTTTTATCACATTAATTTTATCTATGGAACTTTCTTTGTATAGAAAGCCAATTTTATTCTTGGCCCATGAGCAACAAATCAAACCCTTAATTTCATTTCACTAATGGGACAAGAACCAAGAGATATCTTAATTTAAATTAATAACTGCAAAAACGCATTCAACATTTGACTGTGAACAAAGCAATATAAAGCATTATCCTAGGTGAGTTGGCATTAAAAGGATGCAAGACAGCACAATCTTAGTATGGAATCCTTCACTTGTAAAATGACTATGTTAGACTTCCTTAGTGAATAGGCAGGGCTAAAGAATTAAGTGAAATGTTTTGGAATACTGTTGCCAAAGGGTCTGTGTTCATGACATGAAGTGTGCCACTCTACTTACTGAAGAAGATGACTGAGACTGAATTAATATGATATAAATCTAATTGAATAATGAACATTTATCAAGGCAAGGAAATAACAGATATCTATTATATTTTTCATATTTTTGGCAAATATTAAGAACTTTAATACATATAATATACTGGACTAGGTCCTAAAAGGAGCAATGCAGATAAATAAAAGAGCTTACAGTCTAGAAGAAAAGAATGTGGATATAAATTGACACAATATGTTTATTTAATTAGTTTTTATTTATAAGCAAAATTGCCAAAGAAAGGTACAAAGTAATATAGAGATTTATAGGTAGGAGAAATCAAATGGAATAGAGGAAAATCGACGGAGTCAAGATGGCAGCTTAGCAAGCAGCAAAAGTTCAGACCTCGTGGAATACCCTTACTTAACTGATACAGACTGAATGCTCCTAGGGCACCGAAATTCAATCTGAACAATAGGACAGAAGCGGGGAACCCTCCTTCTGGTCTCAAATCAAAAGGTATGACCCCCAAAAGCCAGAATCTGAGAATACTCAGGGCTAAGGGGAAGGCAGAGGGAAGTAGAAGGCAGAGGTCCTAGGACCCCTCCCCCACAACCCAGAGGGCTGAGCCCCCAGCAGCAGCAGGAACCTCTGAGTGGGCAAAGGTGCTGGTTTGCAGGGTCTACCTTGTGAGCAGCGGGGCACCGGGCTCGGAGCATCCAGCTTGGACAGCAGGGAGGAAGCCAGGGAGAAATGGGCCATGGCTGGGGCCCTCCATTGGGCTCCAGTCTCACCATTGCCTTGGGGCACATCCAGACTAATCCAGTTAAATCTAATCCCATCAGAACTCCTCAGGGTTTTAGGGAGGTGGGCAAAGGCATTTGCTGACAGTGGAGAAGCAGCTGGAGAGAACTGGAGAGAGCCTGGGTGGCCCAGCCTTCCAGGAGTCTTCAGAGCCTCAGAGCTTCATACCACATACAGCCCAGCCCAGTTGAACTCAATCCAATCAAAAGCCTCCAGAGGACAGGGAAGCTAACATTCCTCCCCTAGAGACTGTACCAAGAGATCTGACAAAGCTCCAAGAGGGGAGACTGACAGTCCCAAAACCAAAACAAAATGAGAGGAGCAAGAGCACAGCCAAATATGGGGAGCAAAGAAGGGGTAAACTCGAGCAAACAACAGAAAAAGAAGAAAGAAATTACAATAGACAGTTTCTGCACAGGTAATGAGCAAAGAGCGAATGAAACAGAGGGGGAGGACCCAGCAAAGGAAAAATCAGAAATCCCAGTGAATTGGATACAGGCTTTGGAAGAACTCAAGATGCAATTCAAAACACAATTAAGAGAGGCTGAAGACAATTGGGAAAAGAATTTAAAAACTAAGATAAGTCATCTGGAAACAGAAAATAGTGTCTTGAAAGCCAAAATCAACCAGCTGGAAAATGAGGCAAAGGAGATGAAAGATGAGGCAAAAGAGATGAAAGATGAGGTGAAGAAGATGAAAGATGACCTCCAAAGAAAATCCAACCAAAAGGAAAAGGACGACCAAAAAACTAAGGATGAAACCCAGTCTTTAAGAACCAGAATACAACAACTAGAATCGAGCGACCTCACAAGGCAGCAGGACACTATAAAACAAAACCAAAAGAATGAAAAAATTGAGGAAAATATGAAGCATCTCATTCACAAAACAGAGGATTTAGAAAGTTGTTCAAGGAGAGACAATTTAAGAATTATTGGCCTACCAGAAGACCATGACAAAAGGAATAGAGGAAAATCAAAGGAAAAAGATATATATATAAGCAGCATTTCAAGAGGTAGAAATAAAGGGTTGGACAACAGGCTTACTTGAATATTAGGCTGAATCTAGTAAGAGGAAATTCAACAATGAAATCCTATAACTGGATTAAAAAGATAAAAGTTCAAAAAACATAACAAAGGGAAAATGAGGTTTGACTGCAGTTTGATCCGGGGGCTTCAGTGGATTATATGCTTCATATGAGTCAGAGAGTGATATGGCTGCCAAAAAAAATCCACAACCCCTTTTCTTCCCCCCCACGTATACATCATCTCCATTTCCCAAACCCTAATATAAGCCTAAACTGTGCTATGAGATATAGAACTTCTAGAATGAATAAGATATCCTATAATATTCCCTAATAAGGCTATTTCTTAAATATTGTTTTAGGTGCCATATTTTTAGAATAATATTGATAATCTAGAGGATATCCAGAAAAAGGTAATAAAGGTAGTGAGAAAGCTCAAGACCATGTCCTATGTCACAGGACCTATGACTTCCAGATGGGGGCATAGGGGTATTTAGCCTACAGAAGAGGCACAAAATGATAGTAGTAAGTTATCAGCAGGGGTGTCAAAGACACAAGAATTAGATTTGGTCACTTGAACCAAGAGAGCAGAACTAGGGGCAACAGGCAGAAGTACAGAGATTTATAGTTAGTATGAGGAAAAACTAACATTCCAACTTAGTTCAGCAATATTGTGGAGGGGAAACTTGGTCAGATAGAGATTGAATTAGATAGATGAGCTCTGAGGTCCCTTCCTACTCTAGAATTCTGATTAAGAGTAAACAAATGTTTTGAACATGGTATCAATAGGTTCTGAAAAATGATTAGATTTAGGGAGAAAAGAAGAGGATTGAGTCTAATACTAATTGAAAATTTCCAGATCTGGATGACTGGAAAAATGATGATACTACTAATAGAAATAGAGAATAAAGGCAGTGCAACAATTCAGAGGGAAAACTGCTATATTAAAATAAGAAGACCTGAATGTAATAAATAAAACACTCTTGGAAGTGTGTCCATATTGCAGAAGTTTTGGCTACCTTAGATCTCAATTGGCTTTTCTACCCCTATGAGAGGTTTTCTGACATGGAATCCCTTAGGAGCTCACTCCTGTCCTGACCTGCTAATTCCCTTGCTCCTCTTGTCTGAGCCAGGGGGTTTTGTGTATTGTATTTTTTGTATTTTTCTTTTTTTATCTCCTGTCCTTTGAATATTTGTATTGTTTGCTTGTTTTCTGGCTGCTTTAAAGGAGGGAGAAGTCTAATTAGACATCAGATCAGTCCCAGTGGGGCTGGAGTTTATATCTTTTTCTTTTTTCCCAGGTATCTATTTTCTAGGATTTGAAGTTTGTGCCTAGATCCAAAATGCTTTGGTTAAGCAAACTGTATGAATGATTGTACATTGGCCATGGGAGGTAGGTGGGAAGGGATCCATAACAAGGATGGAAGAATAAAAAACCTTTTTTTAAAAAAGAAAAAAAAATGCAAGTTCTAGGATTTACCACTGGTGTGACCTCAGACAAGTTAAAAATCTCTTCTGGCTTAAGTTTCTTCTATAAAATAATGTAATCTGAAGAGATAACTTCTAATATCCCTAATAGTCCTAAATCTATCAGTAGAAAAAGCTGGTTTCCCTTAGGGACTCGGGGGAACAGTGATATTAGAAGGTATTATAAGAAATGAAAAGAAGATTATAAGACATATTAAAAATGCCTAATTTTCAAAGAAATGTTTAACAAGAAAACTAGACAAGTTTTTAAAAAGAAGGGTGAACATTATAATCTATAAACTTGGTAAACTTTTTACTCATTGCTTGTAATATTACAGAATATATGATTAGATAAAGCTTTGCAACCACTTAGAAAAGAATGATTCTGGGGCAGCCAAGTGGCTCAGTGGATTGAGAGCCAGGCCTGGAAATGGGAGACTCTTGATTCAAATGTGACTTCAGACACTTCCTAGCTAGCTGTGTGATTCTAGGGAAGTCACTTAACCTCAAATTGCCTAATCCCTAACACTCTTCTGTCTAAGAAAGAAGGTAAGGGTTTAAAAAACAAAATAAAAGACAAGAATGACAGTCCTGTCTATTTAGTTAAGTTGATAATATTGATAGTTAAGTGCTAATGACAAACTATATATGTGGATTTTAATAAGGTATTTGATAAAATTACTTTTCATTTGGTTGACAGAGTAAGTAGAAATGAAGAGATAAAGTGAATTAACAACTAAGCAACTATACTAAGAAGGATCATGAAATCAGAGACTACAGAGCTGAATGGAACCCAAGCTACCAACTTGCTCCAACCTCTTTACTTTACAGATTGGGGCATTGATGACCATAAAGGAGAAGCACTTGTTTGACCATGAAAAAATTTAATATGCATACCATAGACTCTAACTTGGTTCTCTAAATTCAGTACCCTTTTCACTTTATCACTGTTTCCCTTGAAAGTGATTAAACTTCTGAGGCTGACACAGAACCTTTGAAATGGTGAATTTTGTCTTTGGTTTGTTTCTATTCAACCTTTCTTTTTAATCACTAGCTTGAATGAAAACAAAAAAGCACACTGAATTTACAGATAACATGAAACTGGAAGGTTAAGTGCTATAGATGACAAAATTAAAATAAAAAATGATAAATAATGATTCAACTGTTTAAGCACTTTGTAAAATGTAAGATAACACATAAAAGTGTAAGATTGTTTCAACAGGATATAAAATGAATCAAAACTAAAAGATGAAATATAGTAAGTGACATACATATATGTATATGTAAAAGTCTGCATTAAAAATTTTTTTTTAAACAAAAACCCTTACCTTCTGTCTTGGAGTCAATACTGTGTATTGGCTTCAAGGCAGAAGAGTGGTAAGGGCTAGGCAATGGGGGTCAAGTGACTGGCCCAGGGTCACACAGCTGGGAAGTGTCTGAGGCCAGATTTGAATTTAGGACCTCCCATCTCTAGGCCTGACTCTCAATCCACTGAGCTACCCAGCTGCCCCCCTGCATTTAAATTTTTAAAAATGAATTATAGGACTAGGAAGATTTGAAGAGTGAAAAAAAGAAAGAAGAAACAAAAAAACTCCCCATGAAACTGAGAGGTAGGGAAGGAAGAGAGACACTGAAGAGGAAAAGTGGAAAGATGATGGTAGAAAGAAAGAGGAAAAAAAGATGGAGGGGCAGAAAACTGTGCCAGATTGCCAAAAAAGATAATGCAATCTTCAACTGCATTAATAGATGTCTACTGTCTCTGCTAATAGACATCATAGTCACATTGTACTTGGCATTGGTTAGATCCCATCTAAGAATAACTTCTAGGCGCCATGTTTGAAGAGTCATTGACAAACTGAAATTTGTCCAGAGAAAAGTGGCCTAGGATGGCAAGGGGTTTGAAAAGCACATTATATAAAAAGTCAATTATTAAATTAGGAATATAAACCACAAAGAGGAGATTAGAGTCTGACAACTATCTTTAAGTATATAAAATGCTTAAGATTGGATTTGTTATGCAGGTCTAGAGAGCAAACTAGGAACAAAAAGATGGAAGCTAAGGAACCCTGATTTTTTGCTCACTTTCTAAGAGCCAAGCTGGCAACAAATTAAATAGGTTGACTCCAAAAAAATGTGCACCTTGTCACTGGAGGGGAAGGCAGTCTGGCACAGTAGACAGAAACTTGGGTTCCAATCCTGCTCCTGATACTGGATCTGTGATCATAGGCAAATCATTTAACATTTCTCAATCTCAGTTTTGTTTTCTTTAAGCAGAACAATATTATTTAAGCAGAACAAATATTACCTATCTCATAGTGTTGTTGGGAGATTCAAATGTGTAAAGAGCTTTATAAACTTTAATTTGCCATCATAATTATCATCATTATATTCTCATATTTTTCAATGAAGTTCACATGGAAATAATTCATTTTATATTTATTATATTATAGGTTATTACAAAAGTAGACAAAATAACTGCTTTTGATTTTAATTAAAAGTTATTGTCTTTAGACAAGCTTACTGGAAGTATCTTCAGAATAAGTCCAGTAGCAGAAAGGACAATAGAGTTATGAACTTTATTACATGATTGCTCACAAGATGTTAGGGTATTTACATTTTCAAAGCTTTTCTTTCTATATACCTTGGAGATCATGAACATTTGAAATGATGATATCTATTAATAATGTGTAAGTTTTAATAGATCAATATTATGTTCAGGTGATTGTGGGCAATAGCTTACTCTGTTGTTATATCCTGTATCAGTATTTGTAGTTGGGGAATTTATCAATTCCATCCAACACATTGTATCTTGTTAAGATATTCAACAGATGCAAAAATGTTACAGCCTGAAATAATGGTTTATAATTTTTTTACCATTTAACTGTATCATGTAAACTGATTTCTAAGTTTCACATCCTTAAGAATATTTTATTAAAAATCTCTAGCAATGATAAAGTCTATATTGCAATCATAAGACTCCATATCCATGAATAAACTCACATGACTCCGTCATTTGTCCAATATTACTTTGTCAATATATTATTGGTTGAATTTATTTAGATGTCTATGATGGAAGGCCTTTTGGTTCCTTCTGTTCTTGACCTTTACCATTTCAGAGATTCCACACAGATAAATCACTTTGTGTAAGCAATATTAGACAATGTAATAGAATTGTATCTGATACAAGTGGTCTTTATTAGTCAGTAAGTCAAGAAACATTTACTAGGTTCTTAGTAGGTTCTAAATGCCATACTTGGTGCTAGGACACCAAAGATTGATAAAAAATCAATCCCTTCTCTTAAAGAAGTCACACACTCTAATGGGAAGACAAGATGCAAAATACATACAAATGTAGAAAAACTGGAGATAATCAACAAAAGAAAGACAACAAAAATGAAGATATAAAAGGGAAAATATTCTAGAATGGGGGACAGTCAGTAAAAATGAAATACATCTAAGTGAAATAGTATAAAGGGAGAAGAGAAGAGGGCACAGGACAAAGCTTCTTAATCACTCACAGTGACAGAAGTCTGAGAATGAGTAACTAGGAAGGTCAGAAGAGAATCATGAGAGCAATGTTACAAAAACCTAGACAGAGGTTATTAAGTAAAAGACTATATTTGGAAGCTTTACAAAGAGGTTTAAAAAAAGATTAAGATTAATGATTGGCAATTTTGTAGAAAGCAGTTTCAACAAAATAATGAAGTGGGAAGAGAAACCATGGAGAATAAGAGAATGAGATGAGAGAAAGTGATGGCACCAATTGTAGTTGGCTTTTTCAAAGAGTTTAACCACAAAATAGGAGATGCAGGAAAGGGGAGAAGGAAGGATCAGGCTAGGGTTTTCAGAGGATGAAGGAGACATGGGTATGTTTCTAAGAAGCAGGGAATCAGCCAGTAGACAGATTCAAAATAAATAGGAACAATAAGAGGAGTAATCTGGGAGAAGGGATGGAATGGGATTACTTGTGCATATGGAAGGATTTGCCTTAGCAAAAAGAAGGGTCACCTTTTTGTGGGAGACACAAGTAAAGGAAGAGAAAGCTGCTGAAGGTATCTAAGTAATATGAACTGAGGATAGAAGAGGGAGCTTTCATCAAACGCATTAATTTTTTTCAAGGAAAATATGAAGGTTCTCAGTTGAGAGAATGCGTGAGGGGAAGGAAATGAGATCTGAGGAAGGATGAAATAGTTTAGAAAAGATGTTCTAGAAAGTGGTAACAAGATTGCCTTGCTTCAATAAAAGACCATTTGAGATCAAGTAACATAAGTTTGTATAATTGCTTGGTGAAGTGATGTTGGCTTGTTCCAAAAGTAATTCTGTAGGTTTTTTAAATGTTATTTATCATGTGTTAAAAGTATCTCAGTTATCTTCTTCCTTTTTAGTAAGGCAGTATAAATTTTTCTAAGCTGCTTTAGGGTGACACATCCTGTCATTTCATTTGTATATGTGGGTTTTCAATAATAGAATTACCAAATTTGTTATGGTTTGGTTTTTTATAGATCTGAAAAGGTATATAAAGGTGAAAATTGAGCTAAAATTGCTTTAAACTGCTCTTCCCAGTAAGCTTTGATTTCAGAATGCTAATAAGTTCCTTAATTCCATAGTCTTCTTGACATTATTATGCTGGATAAATCTTGCCTGGAGAAGACAAAAATATTTATAGATATTCATTGGTTAACTGTTTCTCCTGGATTCAATACAAACTTTGAGTCTCCATATTTTTCCTGGCACATATTAAGAATTTTACACATATGGCTCAAATGACACTCTGATATCATTGGAAAAAATTCTATGATATGAAGGAACTCTTTAATCTATTTTCAGTTGAATCACAGCTTGATATTATCCACATACAAATGATTAATAGAATATTTGATTCAATGTGCTTTGTTTTATTAACTGCACATGTTAGAAGGGTTTTACTTTTTTCTTATTTTTAACAATGGGAGGAGGTAAGAAGGAGAGAAAACAAATGGTTGTTAATGCATTTCATTCTATTAGGAGAGCTGATAAAGGCAGATATGACATAGTAGAGAGAATACTGATTTGAAGAAAAGTGACTTAAGAGTCATTGAATGAAATGCTGAACAAGTGACTTAACCTTTTTGAGCTCTAGTTTCTTCATTAGTTAGATGAAAGGGTTGGATTCAATGGTATCTAGAGTCATTTCAAATTCTGTAAATCTCTGATCCTTTGGATTTAAGACTAGTCAAAATCACAATGAACTCAAATTGGTCTCCATGAAAGATGCTATCTCTTATAGCAATTGTGCTTGATGGTAACTACTGTGTAGGTGATATGTTTTAAATAGAAAAGTTTTCCATGTGAATATAACATATTCTCATATTTTCACTATAATTTGGGTTATTTTATATAATTATAGCACAGAAATACGTCAAGTGAAGAACTGGACTAAAAGATTTTGACAGACAATGAAGGTCATATAAATCTGACTTGTTCAATAATATTGAAAATAAGTTGGTTTTTGCTTATTACATTTCTGGGACTCTAGTCATATCTGTTTTTCTTGCTAGTCAATATGCTTCATTCATGTGTGTGTGTGTGTGTGTGTGAGAGAGAGAGAGAGAGAGAGAGAGAGAGAGAAAGAGGAATTGAATTGAACATTGAATGCTATGTATAAAACATGTAATTATTTATTTGGCCTACATTTGGATGTGCTGCTGGTGTTCTCATATAATAATAGGTAGTGAGATGCCTTCTTACATCTGAGGGCAAGCTGGTAATGTGCCTTTGCTAGAAATTCAGGTACTATTGAAAAGTATTTCAGCCAACAGTTATGGATCTTAACCACTCTAGTAGCCTTCCTGTTTTGCAGAGAAGCAAGTGTTTCAACTAAGCCACCTCTAGCAACATAATTGCCCTTTTATCGTGTTGGATTTTCTGTGACCATATAGATGACCAGAAATTTTATACATCCTCTTTCTTTGGCAGAAGATGGCATAAGACAGCAGAAAGAATGGTAGATTTAAGAATAAAACAAAATTTAAGTTTAAATCTTAGCTCTGTCACTTATTGCCTATGTGACCTTGGTCAAGTCCTTTAACTTCTTTGGGCCTAGTGTAGTGCTCAGACCTTTAATACAAATACAAGAATGAGACAATTCTTACTCTCAAGGAACTTATATTCTAAAAAGGGGTCACAAAAGCATATGTATTTATTGCAAATGTTAACATATGAATATATATACTCTATAGATAATGTATATTTTATAAATGTATATATTCTTTATATAATCTATATTTTATATATGTGTGAATGTGTATATGCATGCACATATATCAATGTAATTATATACATTTATATGCATATATTTAACTGCCCATTTCTTTCTCTTATTCATAATACTGCATCTCTCAAGACCATGCTTTCGCACTTATCATACTTCATGCATGGAGTACAATCTTTCCTACTCTTCATCTTAAGAGTTCCTTTCTTCCTCTAAGATTTCCTCCTGACCACCAGTTCCATAACACCAACTGATTTGGGGGATAACACTAGCTTCCCAGCAGCCACTTCAAACTCAATAAAACAGAATTTATTCTCTTTCTTTTCAAAATGCTCCTATCTTCTGAACTCTCTTATTACTGGAAAGGGCACCGTGATCTTCTCAGATACCCATGCTTGAGCCTGTGTCATCCCCAACTCCCTACTATTACTTCATATATGAAACCTGTTGCCAAATTCTGGAATTTCTGTCTCCACAATATTTCTTGTAATATGTTCCATTCTTTCTAACCACATAAGTACCTTCATTTAAGCCCTAATCACCTCTCTTGGATTACTGCAATTGCTTTCTCTTTGGTCTCTCTGCTTCTAGTCTCTCCCAACTTCAAACTATGGTCCATCAATCTGCCAGAATGAATTTGTAAGTGTTGGAGTCACCAGATCATCTCCCAGCTCAAGGATCTCCAGTGACTATTACCTTTAGGATTGATACACTCTTTTTGTATTCAAAGTTCTTCATAACTTGGTCTCTTCTTATCTTTCCAGACTTCTTAGATGGTATTCTCTTTTATCCATTTTATATTTCAGCAACACTATCCTATTTGAAAGTTCTTCAAATACAACATTCCATCTATGTCTTTGCATTGGCCATCCCTATTCTTGGAATGCCCATCACCTTTGCTTCTTAGCTTCCTTGACTTTCTTTAAAACTCAGGTCAAATCCCACCTACTTAAAAAGTTCTTTCCTAGTTTCTTGAGCTGCTAATGCCTTCTTCACTCATTCAAATTGCCTTCTATTTACTCTGTACATATCTCAGATGTATCTAGTTGCACCTTCCATTAGATTATAACTTTCTTGAAGGCAGGAAATGTTTTTTTACTTCCCCAGAACTTAGCACAATACCCCATATATAGTAAAAATTCAATAGATGCTAATTGACTTGACTTGCATATATGACCATAGCTACCAAATACATTCTTGCTGGCAGGGGCTAAAAATATTTTAAGCTTTTTGTCAAATACTCTGAGAGAATACAATCATTCATAATGGTTATAGTAGAAAATGGATTTTTAACTTTACTCTGTTTTGACATAATTAGTCTAGTTAGTTGGAATCATGCCATAAAATCCAAAGGAATTTTGGAATTACAGTCTAAAAATTCCCATCTCCTTTTTCAAATCATCTAAGATAGTGAAAATATTTTTGTATTATTAGGAATAATTTATAGAGTTTGCATTTAAGTGAAGACTTCCAATGACCTCAGGTTTTCTAACTTTCCCCACTTCTGAATTTGGTAAATCTAAAAAAGGCTTAGAGTTAGTTATTTTTATTACTCTCATATTGATCAGCAATGCATTATTTTGTAACTGGGAACAAAGTATTACTGATTCAAAGCCCTTGTCTACAACTGCTGAGCTTAGTTTCCCAATTAAAGTACATAATGAAAATATTCATGTCTTTAATGTATTTCATATGTATTCAGCATTTGCTTGCTTAACTGGGCAGTACCATCTAAATCAAGACATTTCCAAAAGGTAGGGTATTGGTAAAATATTTTTCCAGTTAAGTTGGCTTCTTGATAATAGAACACAAAGGAATATCTATGCCAAGCTAATCATTGTGGTTTCAAGTAGGGTCAGCCCTACAGCCCTATGTTACCCTATTTCCTACAATCTTAGAAACTGATGAATTAAAAATGATGGAAATCTTAGCCCAGTTGATTAGAATCATCAAAAACCAATTCAGGGGCAGCTAAGTGACTCAGAGGATGGAGAACTAGGCCTAAAGATAAGAGGTCATGGGTTCAAATCTGGCTTAAGCCACTTTTAAGCTATGTGACCCTGGTTA
The DNA here is from genome assembly GCF_027887165.1 of Monodelphis domestica. Taxonomy (NCBI): domain Eukaryota; kingdom Metazoa; phylum Chordata; class Mammalia; order Didelphimorphia; family Didelphidae; genus Monodelphis; species Monodelphis domestica. The sequence goes on from NC_077228.1 coordinate 338,760,913, forward strand.
AGTCACTTAAACTCAAATGCCTAACCTTTGCCACTTTTCTGACTTAGAATCAATACTTATGGTTTAAAAAACAAGCCAACCAAATTCATCAGCATGTCATGATTTGTGGGTTCTTGTCAAGAACTCACAATTGCTGCAATGGTCTCAGGGCACACAAAGCCCCTGCTAAATATCATGCAGATTGCCATTCTCCAAATTTTCTGTTGTTTCTGCCTCACTATGGCAAAGACTTTGGGGCAAACTTATTTAGTATACTGGCAAACCTTGTAAATAAGATTTTTCTATTGCCTCAAAATAGGAATTTTAAGTTATGACTAGATGGTTGCAAAGGTCTATAATAATGTTAAAATTCTGTGAAGTAATGATTCTTTAAGATTGGGATGTTATTTAATAAAAATAGATCATTTTATTCATAAAATGAAAGCAGATACTTTATGCTTTGCAAAGTAGAAAGATAAAAATTTCCCAATAAAAATGATAAAATGTTTTTTCAAGAATTCTTGTGTCTAAAGAATGAAAGCCTTTCATAAATGAACATTTTCAAAGTTTGTAATTTAAAGTATCACTATTTTCTGAAAAGAAAATGTTTTAAAATTGTGTTATTTTTGTACCACAGAAATGTAGCAACTATCATTGCCTCGGATGATTTTAATCTAAAACTCAATAATTAAAAAAAATTGTTGGTTAGCTGTACAATTCAGAATAAATGGGTTGAGTTTTGTATTGTTTAAACTTCAAAAGTATGTGAGTAGAACACTTCATACTTTGTTCTTTATACATAAACAAAATCCTAAATTGGTTTCACTTGAACATTTGCCCTTGATAAAAGGAACGTTTTTATAAGGTTTACATCCTTTGTTTTAGATAATAAATATTTGAAGATTTAATATTCAGTCCACTGACTTTATAATAAGTTTTGTTTCCCTGTTCTCCTCACCCCCAAAATAGGAAAGGGTCTTGTACATATCATCTTATTGCTGAAAGAAAATAGAATGACTGCTTCAGATGACTTCTTATAGCACTTGGGATAACTGAGTATGAATTCCTGATATTCTATAAAAAGAATTAAGTAGGACAAGGATTTTTTCTATATATTAGCATTAAGGGAAATAACACTGTGTTGCAGAAAATGCTCTGGCTGAATGGGAATAAGTAATATAAGTTCACTTCCAGTTCTAAAATTCTAAATGTACAGCTACAGGAATTTCAAATGCTTCAATTCTATTCAAAACATCAAATAAGTGATACTATCTTTAATCTAATATTGAGATAAGTTAAGTATCTACATGATAATCTATATGGTACTGAATATATCCTAGGCCTTTATTCTTAAAAAGCAAGTTACAAAAAACTTATCTTGGATTTCCTCCCTTGATACAGCTTAAGCTAAAGTAAAATATTTTAAAAATATTTTTCAAAAACAAGAACATACATAGAATAAAATCCCTTTTTGTCCACTGAAAGTTTTTCAAGAAGAAAAACACAAAAAGATTTTTGCATGTTATGTAAGAATTCTCAGATGAATATCAAAGAGTAGGTTATGTAATCCTAAAGATAAACAGAGCATAAACATAAATTGGTAGGTTGCCTTCTAAGAGCACTCTCAGATATACAAATTAGATTTATTATTCTATACTGATGATAAAAATATGAAAAATTTCTTTTCATGAAACTGTTCTTTCATAACTTCTTTAAACTTGCTTTTGTCAAATCTTACCCAATAAAAACCCTATATCTTCAAGATTTTAGAAACTAAGACCAAGGCTGGGAGAATAAGTTTCTAGAGAATGTTTGAAGTCTCAAGAAGTAACAAACAGCAATGCACCATATATCTATGCCATCTACACTAAGAGAACGAAAAGTACCACTGAAAAAAATAACAGATTAGAAAATGAATAGAAACTTGACATTTAGATGCTCTAAATAGGGTAAATTCAATTTTATGAGCATTTTTGCATACACAGTAATAACTGAATGCAAAACAAACACTCAATACAGTACTTACCCATCACTTAAGTCCCCAGGTAAGCACAAATATAGAAAAATGAAAACAGTTAACTACTCAAGTCTGTTGATTTTAATTAGGTATAAGAAAACTAATATAAGGATAAAAATTCTCTTGACTAATTCACAAACTGGGGAAAAATGGATTTTTTGCAGATCTAAAATAAGCTGAAATGGAGGGAAGAAAAAGCATTTGCCCTAGGAAGATTCTAAAACAAAATAATTACACGTTTGAACTTTTCTTAGCATGAAGATGTACACAACTTTATATATATATATATATATATATATATATATATATATATATATATGTTTTCATTTCTAAATATTACTTTTTATGATACAATCATAATACATGTGGAAATGTTACAAAAGTGTTAGGAAAAACATACAACCTTTTCCTCAGGACAAAAATTTGAGGTCTAGGAAACTGGATAGAAAGGGGGGGGGGGATCTTAATTACTACAAAGGATTACTTCTCAGCTAAAATATCTTAACCAGTGAAGGTCAATTAATCATCTGGAAGTTATTAGGTGGGCTCCACTGATTTTTCTGTTTGTGACCTATTCTGTTTGTTTAATTGATGTCTCTTAGAACCATTGACAAATGTTGATTGCATAATTGCTGTGCGAAAAGTACAATATAGAACACATAAAGAACAGTATAAAGCATAATCTCTGGTCTTTTTACATAAAAATAGCAACAAAACAGAAAAATAAAGATTTTAGTGTAGGGAGAAATCACTTCTGAAACAGGTAGTAACAGTTCCATATAAGTATTAGGACCTGAGCTGGATTTTGGAAGGCAAAAAAGGGGTGAAAAGGGGAATCCTGTGGAAAGGGAATGCTTCCTCCAAACCAAGAAAAGAGCAAACTTTAAGGCCTGCTAGGCTTAAGGATGACTGCTGTAGAGGCTCAGGCTTCTCTAAGGAAGCACTGGGAAATAAAAGTAGAGGGGCAGGGTAAGGGCAGGGCCTTGACTTTAGGCTATAAAATTTAGACTTCATCTTAAAGCCCATTGGAAAAATTTTAGTAAGGAAATGGAATGATATAAATGTAGTTTTAGAAAGATAAATTCAGCAGCTTTGTGAAGAACAGACTGAATGGAGAAATCAAAGGATAAAGATATCAGTTAGGAATATATTCCTATATATTCTATACTTGCCCAAGAAAACATAGAGTGGAAAAATGAATAAAAGAAAATAAACCACGAGGTAGAAAATAGTAGTGTCAGCAAAGGCTTTTGAGTAATTTACTCAGCACTGCTTTAGAAAGAAAATATACTGCCAACACAGAAAATCACTTTTTTAAAAGTAAATTTAAAAAAATCAGTTATGATAAAGAATCATTAAGATTTAGGCCAAATAAATATTTTTGCTACTAAAACCAAAATTCCTATTCCTTGAGTCAAAAAATGGATGAATAATAGGATCTGGGGTAGGAGGAAGAATGTTGTTTATAAATGACACTATAATTTTATTAAAAATCACTTTTCTTAAGCTAACAAAGATCCCCCCAACACATACACATAAACACTTTAGAATATACAACTAAAGCATACTTGTTTCCAGTTTTCTTTCCTTCTAATGTATTTAGATGCTGTTCAAGTGTCTCCATAAGACTGCTGGGAGCCTATAATGAAAAAGTAAAAGTGAATGTCTACATTCTTTTCCCTTAGCTTGCCAAACTTAAAAACCCTGAAACTTAACTATAACCATGTCTTAGAAATCCATAGGAGAGTTCTAGTGAATATGTAAGATTCTCTCAAAGTTCTTTTGATATTGTAATAATTAAATCCCACTGGACATGTGTTATTGTGAGGTTTGTTTTTAGTTGTGTCCAACTCTTCCTGACACCATTTGGGATTTTCTTGGCATTAGAGTGGTTTGTCATTTCCTTCTCTAACTCATTTTACAAATGAATCAACTGAGGCAAACAGAGGTAAATGACTTACCCAGAGTCACATAGCTAGGAAGTGTATGAGGCCAGATTTGAACTTGGGAAGATGAATCTTCCCAACTTCAGACTTGGTACTCTATATAGTTAGTACCACCTAACTGCCCTTTGTGAGGCTCTAGCATATCAAATCACAGAAGGCAAGAAAAATTTAATAATTATACTTAGAAAAATTTATTAGCTCATGTTTGGTACATCCACATCAATACTAAGAACATAAGAATAATTAGGTGAATCCAAAAAAGAAACATATTCCCAAAGCAAACTAATAAAAATATAGTAAAAATTTCACTACTATACTCTTAAATGAAAATGCTAAGAACAGTGAGAAAAATAAGAAAAGTTAGAATCATGGTATAAAATGAATGCAAATCTTTTAAATGGATAATAAGCACTAAAATTTTCTACTATTGAAATGTAATCTTATTTCAACTACAAAGTAACTATGTTTTATGTAATTAACAATACCAAAAGATATTTTAAAATTAAATATTAAAAAAATTATTTGAGATGATACAATATTTTTCAAAGTCTCAAAGATTACCTTTAAAATATTCTAGACAACAGAAATATGTAGAAATTTGCTGCAGTTGAGATAAAAGAATTACAGAGATATTCTAACCAATTTTTCGCAAACTTTAGAAATGTTAACATTATTTTAACATTATCTTCATCATGTTAACATTTGAATCCAAAATATCAGACTAATAAAACACTTTTAAATGACTTATTCATAACTATAATTTAAACTATAGTAAACTAATCAGTGTTTTTAGGTATGAAAAATATTTTTAAATAGGCTTCAAAAAGCAACCATATTTTTATTATTTATAACTGTTATATTAGCAGAAAAACAGTTATGAAAATCTCACACTAAAACATATTATATCAATGCTACACCAAATTAATTTTATATAAAAAATATAAAAATTCATCATTTTTATAACACTTCCTATGTGCCAGGCAATGTGCTAAGTGTTTTACAAATTACCTCATTTGATCATATGTAGTCAGAAAAATGAAAAGTTTCAAATAATGTGTTCAATAAAATTTTATCTGACTCTAAATAAGTCAATTAACAGAAAAGAGAATGCTGGAAATACAATGCCAAACAATTTAGGACACCTATGACCTCTAAGAACAGGTTTCTTGGCAAGAATTTACTTTGACAATTCTTCTAATTCTCAATTTTCTGTAAATTTCAAATTGTACATTTGTATTCCAAGAGCAACTTACACTACTAGCTAAATAATGCTAATATTTATGATACTGTAAAAGTTTTAGGCTCAAGGTTTGCAAAGCATTTCACATATCTTACTTGATCTTTATAATTCTGTGAGATAGGTGTTATTATCCCTGTTTTACAGATATAGAAACTAAGTCTGAAAGGTTAAATGATTTTCCCACAATCACACAGTCAATGAAGGGAATGTGACAATTTTGTCAAACCTGGTTAAATGAAGAATTCATGAATTATCTGAGTGATACATTTTTTGATTTGTATAATATAAGGCAGAGACTTTCTCCCCCTTGTTTTTGTCTTGGTTATCTTCAGTGTCTTACACATAAATGCTTCATATTTAATAGACTGAATAAAGTTTATTAAATTGAACAATTTGATTTAACTACTTAATTGGACATTAACTATTTAATATTTTTCTATTGAAATCAACTGAAAACGTGAGAAGAAAGCGTGATTTGAACTTGATTAAATTAGTGATTTTACTTCTCGTGTTTAAAATGTCAAAACAGTTCTTCAAGGGTCATAGAAGTAATTTAAAAGATTATTCTTTAAAATAGGTTCAAAATCAGATTAAGCCATTTATCTTAATTATTTCATCTTAACTCTTCATTGTAAAATGTGAGGTAAAAGAACCAATTACATATAAATTATTTCACAATATATAGAATAATACACAAAATATAGAAATAAAGACAAAAGTGTTAGTAAATTAATAAATTAGATGTTGAAGCATAGATCAAGGGATTGAGAGCTAGGCTTAGAGACGAGAGGTCCTAGGTTCAAATCTGACCTCAGACACTTCCCAGCTGTATGACCTATTGCCTAGCCCTTACCATGCTTCTGCTTTGGAACCAATACACAGAATTGATTCTATAAGATGGAAGGTAAGGATTAAAAAAAAAAAGATGTTAAAGCATAAAGTTCATTGATTCCTCTCTCATAATATTACTTAGATTTTCAAAATTTAAGAGCAAATAAAAACATGTTTTCTATTTTAAAGGGATTACATTCTAACAGAGGAGGCAACATTTACATATATGCAAAATATACATAAGACAAATGTAAGGCAATGGGGTTGGGAGAGGGTACCTGCAGCTCTGTTTTAAAAGAAGCAAGGGATTTTAAGAAGCAGAGATGAACACTGCATGCATCTTTGGCATGGAGGTCAGTCAGTACAAAGACTATACATTTGTATAATGAATTGCAAAAGTTTTCCTAGACCATAAACAATTGTCCATAGATAATTTTCCTAGAGCATAAAGTATGGCAAAAGGATCCTTGTATGGCAGTATAATAGGGCTGAGAGGAAGGTTATAGCCAGGTAAAAGCCACAGAGGAGTTTATATTTTATCCCTGATATAACAAGTAGAAACTAGAATTTACTGAGTCACATGATCAGATTTCATTTTAGAACAAGCATTCTGAAAGATGGTTTGTATCAAAGCAAGACCTGAGGCAATGAGGCTAGTGAATGAATGAAATGGTATTAAGTGCCATCTACATGCCAAACATTGTAGTAGGCACTAAGGATACAACAAAAATTAGGAGATTAGAGGTGAAGAAGGCCCAAACTGGCATGGTAACCATTGGAGTAGAGAGAAAGGGAGAGATGTTCACTCTCTTTCCAGATATGGAGGTATAAATGACGAGATTTAGCAATTAAGTGGTTATATAAGATAAAGTGAGGATTCTATAAAATTGCTTAGGTTGAGAACCTGTGTAGGGAGGTTCAGAAAAAGTGTGGACTTAGGGCAAAAGATAATGAGTTCTATTTTGGAAAGGCTGAGTCTGAAATGCCTACAGAAAAGTTTGAAATGTCCAATAGAACTGCTGGTCTATGATGACAGGTCCAGAAAGAAGAGGGTCAAATTAAAAAATAACCTTTTATCAACCACATTTGGGTTGTTAGATGTATAACTACTAGGAGAATTTCTATCTGATCATTATGTCAACATGGCTTATATAAAAGTAAATTAAGTCAGCATAGAAACATAGAATAGAAAATAACTCAAAAGTTAATTATTTCAACCCCTGAACACCAACAAAAAAGTACTTTGATATTTTTTCCATGAACATTTTTTCCTCTAACAATTAATGGGTTATGTCTCAAATCTCTGATAAGTACTATACCAAAATGCTTCTGCCATTGTAAAAGGAAGTAAAGAAATAGAGTATGCAAGAATATTTGACAGTATCTTGAGTTGCTCATGGAAATATAGATTTATATAGAAACATGTAAATCCAAAAGAGGCTAACTAAATGAGAATATAAATCCAAAGAACAAAAGGATAGCAGATAAAAGTAATATTCTTTCAAGGTTAACAATTCACCATGTCAGGCTTTGAAAGTAGAATTTTTATTAGTGATTTTCAGATCAGTCAGAAATCCTAACATCAGTGTCTAAGAAGTTGTTCTTAAGTGAAGATCATAAATGTAGAACATATATATCAGAAGTAAATTAATAGTTTCTCAATAATTCTTTTGGTGGAAAATAGATTAAAAGTCCAAGTATGATTAAATAAGTCAAATGTAAAATGAATTAACAGATCATTAAGGTTAATTTGAAAATTCTAACTCTTTCTTTGATCAGCTCAAAAAAAAGAACACACTATTAAGTGCTTAAAAGAAAAGTACTAGTTTTGATATCACTATGATCTTCAGTTTTCATCACCTAAACCTCACACCTAAAACTTGTATGTCTCTTTGAAAAAGTAATAAATTTCAAATATATGGCTTTATTTATAAGTAGTTATAATGAAAATTTAGTGGACCTGGAGGGCTTTAGAGAATTAGCTTGATATCTTAATGATTCCCCTATATTCTTTTGGTAAAGAAATAAAAAAGGTACCCATAGAACCACTGCCACCTCTTTTCTATTCCTGGGTTCAACAGGAACATCAGCTTTTCACATCTTAGTTTTTTAAAAAAATGTATTCCACCTTCAAGTCAAGAGAAATCTCTACTGAACTCAACTTCACATATCTTCAATAGGATTTTTTTCATTGTTAGACAAAGATCAAAGATAAAAAATTGTCACAGAAGACTGCCACTTGGATACGTGTCATCTCTACCACAGACTCAGAGATAAACCAGATTCTACTATAAACTTATAAGTCAAGCTTAGAGGTTCTATTCCAATTAAAGATATAAAGCTTTCTGCCCATTTGTGGGGCATTTGTGAGCTCTGGCTGACCCAAGGATTTCAAAGAGTCCCGAGGACTACCTCAATATCAAAATAGTTCAGCTTCTTTGAAGTTAATCCAGTTATTACAGAGAATCCAGAATTCTAGTTCAGAGAATTCATCTAGTCTCCATGGATTATCTAAACCAGGGCTGGATAAGGCACATGTCTAAGAATATTCAATAAATATATATTTTAGGCTATAACATTAGAACCTATTACCTTTTAAAAGCTGAGATATGAATAAATCTTAAGCTAACCCTAGCCCTAAATTATGCAATCAGGCAATAATTGTTTATTGAATGTCCTGAAAACTTAGCAGTATATCAAGCAACTGACTTGTGCTTTATGTATAACTTCCCTATATACTTAAAATTAAGTGGGGATTAGGGTTATGAAGTTGGCATTAGCTTTTTAAATCAAAAGTACACTTAGGTATCTAACTATGAAGAAGCAACAGCAAAAGAAAGCAAAGTACAACTTTAATTATGCTTTTGTAGCAAAAATATTTATATAAAAGTTCCCATATATGTAAAAACATATTATGTAAATATGAGAATAAATTAAATAAACTATGCATTTATAAAGTTCTTTTATGTTCTTAGAAAAAAGGTGTTACTCAATACTTAATATTAGGATGTATCTATGATCTTATCAATTGGTATGTTCCTTCTACTGATTTCACTAATGCAGCATTTCTTGAATATGTGCCCTTCTCTCCTCTGACATTGGCACCACTATGGTACAGGCCCTTACTACCGCATGCCTTGATTACTGCAAAAGCCTTCTGGTGGGCCTACTAGTCTCAAGTCTCTCCCCATTCCAATCTATCCTCTATTTAGCTATTAAAGTGATTTTCCTAAAGTGCAAGTCCAATCCTTCCTCGACTCAATAAACTTCCTATTATCTCCAAGATTAAATACAAAATCTGCTGCATGGCACTCAAAACCCTTCATTGTCAAACCCCTCCTTTCCATCTTCTTAAACCTTATGTTGTGACCTGCACTCATCAATACAGTGAAATTGGCCTCCTGTTACTCCACAAAACAAGACCTTTTGTCTCTTAGCTCCAACCAGTTTCTATGGCTGTCACCTATGCCTGGAATGTTATCCCTCATCTCTGCCTACTGACTTCTATGGCTTCCATTAAGTCCCAATTAAAATCCCATCTTTTATAGGAAGCATTTCCCAAATCCTCTTAATTCTAGTGCTTTCCTATTCTTAATTATTTACTTTTTTACATTGTATATAGTTTTAAAAAATATTTATTTGTTGTGTTACTTATTAGACTGAACATCCTGACAGCAGAACTGTATTTTGCCCCTTTTGCATCTCCAACTCAGCACAGTGCCTGGCACACAATTTTAAAAACTTTACTTATTCAAGACTGCCCCTCATGCACAATTATCCACATCTTCTGTAAAAGTCTGCCACAGGGGTTCACCCAAAGTTGCCTTCTCCTAACTTCGCCAAGCTACCAGTGGATACGCTGAATTACCAGTCCATCTTCCTTTCTTATCATACACTTCTCTAATGACATCTTTTCCTCCTATTCTTTGGTGGTTACATATTACAGCTTATTCACATATCCACTGCCCTCTGTGTGATATTAATTTTAAATTCTTTGTAGTTGGTTGTGTTCTGTGATTTCTAGCCATAACATACTGGTAGGATACAGTATTTAAACGTTCTTGCATTTGTTTCTGGGAGAAGCTTGAGATCAGTGAGTTTTGCAATTTCCTGAAAGCTATCCATTCCACTCTTCTCTTCTCTGGCCCCAACTTATTGTTCATTTGTGCAGTCTGTCTCAGAATAGAAGAGCTTACTGACCAGCTCTACACATTGTCTTTCTACTTGTTATTACAGTCTGGGTAATGGGCACTCTTCCTCCACTTCGTATTTCTCATGTGGAAAATAAGACCAAATTCTCAAGTAGTCAGAAACTCTTTCAGGAGGAGATTCTTCAATGTTCTGTGGCTTGGCATAGCTAGCACAATGTTATTCACAAACAGGAACATCTGAAGGACCTTACTATGCACAAAGAATGCTTTCTGAACTTGGATTTCTGTCACAGAAGGAAATATATTTGGCACAGATACATTTCCCTGTTTCTTACTCTACCTGATGTGTATGAGCAGAGGTCATTAAATAAGATTATTCCTTTTTATCTTTGAAGGAACCTTGAATGATTTTGATGTATGGATGAAGCATCACATTAAAAGATTGCCTTTAAGGTGATACTACCTCCACCAAATAACTACCATGAAAGGTGATATGGTAATGAAAAACATTTATCCTTTGGCTTAAAGACCTGTAGATCTGCAACTTTGATATATCAAGCACTCCATTATTAACTGATAGCCATACTTATTTAAATGACTGCTAATAGAGACTATTCAATATTCATAAGAGCTCCTTAGTTAAAATCACTATGTTCTATGTTAGGATTATTTTTTAAATGAATACAACTTGAGGAAATGTGCTAAAATTTAATTAGGGCATATTTGATAACCTCCAATAGAATTCTATTTCAGAGTTTTCCTGTTACCTGAAGGTGACCCAAAGTTCTCAAAAGTTTTGTCAACAGAATATAAGTTGTAGCAAGTCCTATCAAGCTATAAACATTTTTCAGTATGGGTGTAATGATGGACAGTACTGGAGCAGGGTTGTAGCCAGCTCAAACTGGCTCAAGAGAGGCAACTGTTAAATGTTTAGGTTGAATATTTACATGTTGGAAATCAGCAAAAACTACAAATCAGACCTCAATACCTTGTTTTGTTGATTGTCCAAACTTAACAAAGCAATGAAGAAAATGCCAATAACACTGAATACATTTTAAAATGTATCGTGTGTATATTTTTCAATTTCTCAACTATGTTTGTAGTGTCTCATCATCAAACTTCAGGCAGGGATGAAAGTTTTGCAACTTGAAGGCCAGCTACAAATTCATATAAAGGTTGCAATCTGTGACTGAATGAAATTATAGAGCCTTAAAACATTAGTGAAATTCACAGAAAAAAAATTTTAAAAATTCATTATGGCAGTCATAAAGCATATTTAGTGAAGAGAGGATAGTATTCTTTTGTTGAACTGAATAATTTATACACAGAACTGCCAAAATTTAGGTTTTCAGTCATATTTTCAATTATATTATCATATTATTTAGTTACAAATTTCAAAAAATACCATCTTGTTTTAGATGAAATATTTTATACTAAATATAGCTAGCATCAACTGAAAATAAATATAACAATATGCAATATGTGAATTATTTTAGGTAGCAATGGATTAATATTTTGAGTGCTAGGTCTAATTTTTGAAACATAACATTTAATTTATATTCAACTAACTTAAGATTTCATTTTTTCAAGCTGTTCTATCTTAAATTTTAAAATATTTAAGGACATTATTTAAAATAAGGCAGAAGACAAAGATGGTAGATAATAAAACATTCATTTTTATAATATAAAATATATTAATATACTCTCATGTTATATATCAGTGAATAATCTGTAATATTTTTAAAATATTAAATCAACTGGGACAGTTTCCATCTGTTATGTCTTAGTTTAAAATAAACCCTTTTATGATAAAATCATTACTGTAAGCTATAAAAGCCTCCATCAGATGATTTTTATAAATGCTGCTTCAGATTTCTGTTTAATTACAGTATTAACAACAACATTGCTAGGATTTAACCAGAAGAGATGAGACATTTGTTGATGTAAGATTTAAACTTTAGTAGTTCTATGTCTGATAAAACACCATGTTTGATATACATCTTCTGAGATAATATTATTAATGAATTCAATTCTTCTCTCTAAGAGAATTTTAATTCTGTACTCCAGACACACCAATGAAGAAAAAAAATTCCTCCTATCTTCATCCCATTCAACTACCAAAAAAACAAACAACTGGGTAGCACCCATGAAAATCATTTGGCTCTCAACACATTACACTTCAGGTCATGCAGTGGTTGTGAAAAACATTATATACACTGAAATTCCTAGTGGGATAGGAAAAATAGGAAACAGTGTGGTAGACTTGGGACAGCAATGTGTTTCCTAGCCTTGGCTTTCTTAATTATAGCCTACCTTTTAAAATGAAAGCATAGGATATAGGAGAAGAAGCAATGAACAAACAGGGAAAATGTTCTAATTTTTAAATGGATGCCATATAGAGAGTCATTACTGCTAACAAGCCCATATTATAATAAATTTCCTACTTAAGAGTTTTGTTTGGACCATGACTGAAAAATAATTCAATAGGCAAATGTAGTGACCTTCTATGGAGGAAAAAACCAAAAACATGTGACAGGTCATCCTTAAATATCCCAACAATATAGTCACATGAGCAGTCAAAATAAGGCAAGTTTGAATCACTTCCAAGAAAGTGGACCAGACATAAAAGAAAAAGTATTTGTTGTTTATAAGGTTAGTCTCTGGTGGACCCTATCACTAAATGTGGCCTAGAAAATAAACATAATTGACAAGCCATGATACTTCTCTTTAATAGATTAGCTATTAGTGGCATGCCCCAATTTGGCTTCAGAATAATGTCATCTCCATTTTCTTTTTCTCTAGGGATCACTTACCTGGGTAAGATCTGGAATATCACCTTTATCAATACCAACTTGCTGTGAATAAAAAAATAAGTATTTTAGTGGGAAGTTTTTGTTTATTCCTTCCAATTCCCATAATTTAAATTAAATTGCAATTAAATTACAATAATTTAAAGTGTATCCATAAATAATGAAAAAAAACACAGCGTGTAATTTTAAATACTAAAGTATATAGAGGTCAACTTAATTCGATTTACATTCAATTTTTTAGAAGTAATAAGATTCAAAAAATGATTTTATTTTTATATTTGGGCATACAATCACCTTGTTATATATATCATGGTTTACTTAACACACCTTCACTATATCAAGAGTTTAAAAAAAAATCTAATTTTGTATCACAGAGTTACACTTATTGCGGCACACTATTGGCTGATGGAATGAAAGATGACCAAGCACAGTGCTGTGTTCTGTATCCTGGGCATTGATTGGCTCAGTGACTGTGGGTTAAAAAGTATAGAAAAGGTTTATAGAAGAGTGGGAAGGGTTTATAAAGCCCTAAAATATATAAAAATAATGAAATAAATATAATGCCTCTACTTTGCAGATTTTCACTTATGGGGGTCTCTGGAACATAACTCCCATGATATGGGAGTTACTGGAACCCAAGCAAAATGTTGCAGAATTCTTTTAAGTAACACAAACTTCTAAGAGTTTCTGACCAGTCAGTCATTAATAATTATCACATAAAAATAATAATAAAACTGACATTTAAATGGTAATCTTTAAGGTTTGCTGAAGGCTTTACAAATATTTTCTATGAATCTTATAGCAGTCCTATGAGACATGTACCATTATTTCCTGCATTTTATAGATGATGAAACTGAGGCTCAGAGATGAGTATGATTTCTTTTGAACTTGGAGTCAAGAAGAGCTGGGCTCAAAACTCCCTTCTTGGGTTAACAGTATGACCCTGAGTAAATCATTTACCTCTCTGGGCCTCAGTTTCCTCATCTATAAAATGAGGGGGCTGAACAAAATGGTCTCTAAATTCCCTTCTAACTCTAGGTCTATGGTCTTGTGCTCTATCATCCTAAGTCAAGTGATTTGCCTAGGGTCACAAAGCAAATAAACACACCAGAGGCAGAACTCAGAACCCACTCAGTTTTCCTGACAATAAGGCCCATATTATATCCACTATGTAATTAGGACATATGGCAGTTATTTTATTTTGATTGACTTGTTTGGTATAGGAAATTCATAGTGAAGGGATTTCTTCTTCCAATGAAGATCAGCAGACCTAACTACTGAGAAGTTAAGTTACTTGTCCAGGCTCACAGAGACACAGAAGCAGGACTTGAACCAAAGGTGAACTTCAGAGCTGGCTCTGTAGCCACAACATGCAGACTGCCTCATAATTTGACCATTGCTTACATAAATTATAATTATGATTATTTAGTTCTTTAATGGGGATATTGTAATTTTGTTTTTAATGGTATTGGCATTGGACAGATGATATTTCTAAAGACTTGGAAAGCTTTACTCAAGAAAGTTTCTCTGTCTGTACCAGCTGAATTTGCCCATAAAGAAAAAGGACACTGGACTCAGCATCAGCTCTACTACTGAGTGGCTCTTTGTCTTTGGAGAAGTTACTTAGTTTCTCTGAACCTGAGTGAATTTTAGATTTTCTCCATTTTTGCTTAGTCTAGCACTTAGGAATATATACACCCACACCACACTGGCATGTGCTAGCAAGTGACAAATCAGAAACAACTGACTGTCCCCTGCGCTGTCCAAAGACAAGCTTAAGTCACCATTGGCACATGTGAGACACAGGAAGTGATGTAAAGAATTGCCTTTATATTTCACATCACTTCCTGTGGAGGGGGAGTTTTGGTGTGAGTTAACCCCGGGAATTTGAGCCTGGAGGAGCCCATCAGACAGCTTCCTTGAGATAGTCATGTGGTGAGTGATAAGACTGACTCCCCTTTCCCTTGGCTTTCTGGGGAGGCCCCCTTGGCCAAGGCCTCTGAACTTCTTGCCTGGCTCAGCCCAGGCTGGAACAGTTAGATTCTTTCCTCTCTCTTTCTCTCATTCTTAAATTCTTTCTTCTATTGTAAATAAACCACCATAAAATTCCATTCCGACTTGAGTGTTTCATTGGGATTTAGAAATTAAATCCCTGGTGATCAACTAAAATTATATTCAGTCTTGACCCTAAATTTACCCTTAACACCTGTTTTCACATTTATCAACATAAGGATTGCTTACAGCATTTCACAGGTTTGTCCTATGGATAAAATCAGATAAGAAATGTGAAGTACTTTCCAACTATTGTGTTATACAAATGTGAGTTATCATAACATTATGGAGTTTTGATTGTTTAAGCAGTCACATTGGCTGTGCAAGATGACTTGAAATGGAATTATAAATCATGGTATTTCCTTGGAAATACATCTTTTAATTTAATATTTTACTGGAATCTATTGGTATATTTTTTGAAGTGACCTAAGCAACTTCTTGATAGGTCAGTAAATGAATGTAATTATCGAACAATTCATATTTTAAAAGGATAGTCTTTAAAAATTATTTTTAAATATTGGAACTGTCCCACATTAGCTAAAGTTACTAGCTTAATTTACAGAAGAATTGCTTAAGCTAAATATTTACCTCTCTACACTTCCCCATCTCCTAAAAGTCTAGAATCTTTCCCTGAAGATTGCATATTAAATATACTAAGCTTCAAATCAATCTGGCATTGAAAAAAGCCATAGAATTTACTTAGCCCAATCTCTCCCTACATCATGAATCCTGCCCATAAGGCCCATGAAAAATAACCATATAGTTAGCACTTCAAGACCTCCAGTAATCAGAAACTGACTACTTTATGAGGTGATCAATTCTATTTTTTAAAGGGCTGTAGTTGTTGAGACTTTTTTCCTTATAATGAGCTAAAATCATTATAATTTCCTTTCATTGTCTTTTGCAATGCCTATGCTAAAATAGAACAGCACTATCATACCTCTTTTTTTTTAGATACTATCTCTCCATGAGTATACTCTAAAGTTGCATTACATTTTGGCTGTCATATTGATTTGTTGAATCACACTGAGCTTTTAGTTTACTAAGACTCCTAAATATCTAGCTATGTACCTAACTCTAAGTAGTAGGCTATGCATTTATCAAATCTTATCTTTTTAGACCACTATGAAGCCTGTTGGGACCATTTTAAATTCCAGTTCTCCCATCTGAGTTTTAATTATATCTTTCAACTTTAAAATGAGTTGCTGATAAAATGTTATCATTAACAATTAACAATAGAATAGCAAATCTTTTATTTCTCATCACTTATTAAAGAATTTTTTCAGAAATACACAACTAAAAATTATATTCTCTAAGTTGAAAAATCTATATAGTTCTAAAATATTGCCTTGTTATCATCTGTACTCCCATGCATACATGTTAAGCCAAAAAACAAACAAATAATGGCTTTTAGGATGATCTGAGTTATATTTATATAGTGAGTGTTCTGGTATTATATGTGCAATGAGGTCTCAAATATTAATATAAAATATCCTAAATACTTTCAAAAGAAATGAACATCTACATAAATAATAATAATAATAAAATCACCATGTAATCATTCAAGCAAAGTTAAATTATTATTTAGAAACTATAAAGGAAAAAAACCTGAAGGATAATGGATATGAATTTTTAATATATTAGAAAAACATCTACTTTTTAAAAAGTCTTTCATTCCATTCCACTATTATGCTTAAGTAAACAGCAAAGTGATGAATGCCACATTTGGTAAATAGGTAATTTCCCTATAGCGTCAGCACTTAGCAGATTGATATACCACCTCATACAAGGAAGTACATGTAAACAACATGGGAAATATTAAAAGTTAGAGCTGGTCATAGAGGGAATGAACTTCTTCTCAAAGAGTCATATAAGGTTCCCGTTACTATAAGTATTCAAAATGGACATCTAGGTCAATTCTGTCAAAAATGCTACACAGAAGCAATGGCTTCATCTTTGGATGACAAGTTGATCTTGATTATTTGTTTCCTTACAATTGTGAGATGCTGTGATTCTCCTATTATTTTGGGGGGATTGATTTTAAGTGCTGCTATATAATCTGTCTCCTCATATACATTGCACTTTTACTTTACTCATAATAAAATTTAACATTACTTACCTCAGCAACCTTAAGAAATTCTGAGACTCGTGTCATTCTAGTTAGAAATCGTTTGTAAATTTCTAGGGCATCTTTGCATTGCCCCTTCTTCATTTCAAAAAATTTTTCTAGGAATAATAGATAAAATAATTAGCAACCTGGAAAACAAAAGTATTAGATTTAACTATACTCTAATGTTGTGCAAAATTGACCCTCATGTAAAAGAGAAACTGAAACATATTTAGGCATTATCCTTATTGGGTTATGTCAGACTTTTAATTCTTCATTGTTACTTGCCCTCACTTAACCAGTAAATTAAATAATTCCATAAATTCCAATTATGAAAAAGGACCAACATTAGGAAAACTCTTGGGATAATAATTTATTAAAATTTAAAAATCATATAAGGAGATGCAGAAAAAACTTTTGAAAAGATAAATCATTTATGTTAAAAAATGTAAAAAGCACTTGGTTCTCAAAACTGAACCAAAGGATCTTTCTTCAATATATAAAAAAAAAAATTCTCTAAAACCAAGAGTTAATCATTGCTTGCAAAGAAAAAATATAGGAAACTATAGGAGAAAGATGTTCTTTCTCTTCACTAATGCTAGAACATAGTATAATAAATTGTATTGATGATGTGACATGAAAAAGAAAATAAGATAATATGAATGGGCATTGTAGAAGGAAAAATTATCTCATCTAAAGATAATAATAATGGCAGATGGCATTTACATATCACTCTAAAGTATACAAAGTATAAAAGAAATGGGCGTAGCATTATCACATCACAACAAAACTGTAAGGTGAGTGCTATTGTCATTTTATAATTGAGCTAAAAAGGTTAAGTGACTTGCCCAAAGTTACACATTTTACTAAGTGTATAAGGCCTCTTTCGAATTTGGGTATTACTGACTCCAAGTCAAGAATACTATCCACTTTGACACCTAGCTGCCTGAAAAATGAAAGTGAATCAGAAAACCCTAGAATGAAGAAAAATCACTGAAGAAATTTAAAACTGTAGGAAACAAAAATAAATCCACAAACCATTAATATTTTCATATATTTCTAACTAAATGCCAAAGAACAAGTTATAAGAAAATTCCACTGAAAATAACAACTGCTGTTCAGTGGTTTTTAGTCATATCCTTCTCTCTATGATCCCATTTATGGATTTCTTGACAAAGATATTCAAGTAGTTTGCAATTTCCTTCTTCAGCTCATTTAACAGGTAAAGAAATGAAAACAAATGGGGTTAAGTGACTTGTTCAGGGTCACAAAGCTTGAACGTGTTAGAAGCCAGAACTGAACTCAGGAAGATGAGTCTTCCTGACTACGGGTCCATTATTTGATACTACTGTGGAATCCAGCTTCCAGAAATAATAAAATATGTTAAATATCTAGAAATTAACCTAACAAAACCCTTGGGACACATCAACCTATGTAAAATTCCGATCAATTGAAGAATGACTAAATAAATTGCGGTACCCGAATCCAATGAAATATTGCCATGTACTGAGAAATAAAGAATGTGAAAGCTTCAGAGAAGCAAGGCAAAATGTAGAATTGATGCAGTGAAGTAAGCATAACCCAGAAAACTGTATATAAAATGACTACAGCAAAGTAAAAATGAAAAAAAGAGGAAAATTTAACATCATGTAATTAATTATGAATAAGCTTGATTCTGGAGAAGAATTGTGAAAATTATTCTCCTTCCCTACATGGGGAGCTATAAGTATAGAATACTTTTTGAAAAAACCTCTGAAGTATCACCTCTTTCTGCCAAACTTGAAAGGTTAGGTTGGCTAATTTTGCTAACCCACTTTCCCCCTTCTTTTTAAAAATGTGTTATAGGGGATGGCTCACTAGGTAGAGAAGTGTTTGATTCAGAAATGAAGGTGATATAAAAATAACTTTTCAATAAAAAATTATTTTAAAAATATACCTTCAAATGAATTTTTTCATAGAAATAAAGATCTAAACAACCAATTAAAGTACTTGCCATTCAAGCTGGTCTGTGCAATAGAATCTACAAGTTTAGCATACCAAGTTACCAAAGGCAATACTTAAAAGAATAATACAAACTATTTTTAAAACACATGTAGATATAGAAAGGATTAACAATATTAAGGGAAAGGAAAAGAAAATAAGAATAAAATGGATTTAGCATTATCAGATTAGAAATTAAACAAAGTAATTAGCAAAAAATACCTGATATTTATTAGAAAAAAGAAAAGCAGCACACTGGACCAGATTAGAGAAGGAAAACATAGAAATAAAAGTATATAGCATAGTAGCATATAGTATACAGAATTTAGTAGCATACTGTTTGATAAAACCCAAAGCAAAAACTAATGGCAAAGGGAATCTCCATTGAACTAAAAATGCTACAAAACTGTATGGCAGCTTTACAGTTAATTATTTTAGATTAATATTTTATACTAGTGATTTAAATTCATAACATAATAGAAAAAGAATCAGAAAAGAATCAAGGCTTGTATTTTTTTTTAAAACTCTTACCTTCCGTCATGGAATCAATACTGTGTATTGGTTCCAAGGCAGAAGAGGGTAAGGGCTAGACAATGGGGATCAAGTGACTTGCCCAGGGTCACACAGCTAGAAAGTGGCTGCCAGATTTGAACCTATGACCTCTTGTCTCTAGGTCTGGCTCTCAATCCACTGAGTCAACCAGCTGTTCCCTCAAGGCTTGTATCTTGCACAACTAGGGTTTGGAGAAGAATTCATAATTAGACTGAGAAGATAAGTAGTATAAAAGACAAAATATACCAAGTTCAATTAAAACATTAAAGGTTCTGCATAATCAAAAAATAGCAAAGAGGTGGAGTGAAGATGGAGGCATAAAAGCAGCAAAAGTTGAGACCTCTGAAAATCCTTCCTTACCGATCACAAACTGAATGCTCCTAGGGGACTGAAAATGAAACCTAACAACAAGACAGAGCAAAGGAACCCTTCTGCTGGACGCAATTCAAAAGGTACGCCCCACCAAAAGCTGGAATCTGAGAACATGCAGGTTTAAGGGAAAGGCAGAAGGAAAATCCCAGGATCCCTCCCCCCCACCTAGAGCACTAAGCCTCCAGCTGCAGCAGGAACCTCTTGGCAGGCAAAGGCACTGGTATGGAGGTTATACCTTGCAGGTAGGACTGTACCAGGCTCAGAGCCTCAAACATAGGTGGCGGGGAAGGAGCTGGAGAGGGAGCACAGAGTGGGCAGCCTGGTAAGAGTGACAGAGACCCTCCATATTGCTCCAGCCTTCCAGGAGGTTTTGGCCTCAGAGTACACCCAGCCCAACCCAGCTGAACTTAATCCCATCAAAAGTCTTCAGAGGTCAGGGAAGCCCAAGTTCCAACACCACTCCCTCACAGACTGCTGGACTTTAATACAATCAAAAACCTCCAGAGGACAGGGAAGCTCAAACTACAACACCCCTCCCCACAGACTGCACTGAGAGATCTGACAAAACTCCAAGAGGGGAGACTGACAGAAAGCCCCAAAACCAAAAAAAAAAATGGGAGGAGCAAGAGCACAGATAAATACAGAGAGCAAAGAAGGAGCAAATATGAGCAAACAATAGAAAATGAAGAAAGAAATTACAATAAACAGCTTCTGTACAGAAAACGAACAAAGAGCAAACGAAACAGAGAAGGAGGCAAGCAATAAAGCAGAAATCCCAGCAAATTGGATAAAGGCTTTGGAAGAACTCAAAATGCAATTCAAAACACAATTAAGAAAGGCTGAAGACAATTGGGAAAAGAATTTAAAAACTAAGATAAGTTATCTGAAAACAGAAAATAGTGTCTTGAAAGCCAAAAATCAACCAGCTTGAAAATGAGGCAAAGGAGATGAAAGATGAGGCAAAGAAGATGAAAGATGAGGCAAAAGAGATGAGAGATGAGGTAAAGAGAATGAAAGATAACCTCCAAAGAAAATCAGACCAGAAGGAGAAGAATGATCAAAAAGCCAGGGATGAAATCCAGTCTTTAAGAACCATAATAAAACAACTAGAATTAAGTGACATCACAAAGCATCAGGACACTATAAAACAAAACCAAATGAATGAAAAATTTGAGGAAAATATGATGCATCTTATTCATAAAACAGAGGACTTAGAAAATGATCCGAGAAGAGACAATTTAAGAATCATTGGTCTACTAGAAGATCATGACAAAAGAAAAAGCCTGGACATGATACTACAGGAAATTATTCAGGAAAACTGCCCTGATATCCTAGAACAAGAGGGGAAAGTGGAGATTGAAAGAATCCACAGACCAGTATTTAATCCCTAACTGACAAAACCCAGGAATGTTAAAGTCAAATTCAAAAACTATCAGAACAAAGAAAAGATATTACAAGCTGCCAAGAAGAAATCATTCAGATACCACGGAACCACAGTGAGGATAATGCAGGATCTGGCTGCATCCACACTGAAGGACTGAAAGGCATGGAATATGATATTCTGGAAAGCAAGGGAACTAGGTCTACAACCAAGAATCAACTACCCAGCAAAACTGACTATATTCTTACAGGGGAAAGCATGGTCATTCAACACAATAGAAGAATTCCAAGCATTCGTAAAGAAAAGAGCAGACCTGAACAGAAAATTTGATGTCCAAGCACAGAACTCAAGAGAATCATCAAAAGGTAATTTAAAAAGAGGGGGAAAAGAAAAACAAAATAACAAAAAAAATTTTTAAGAGACTCAATAAGTTAAAATGATATGTATCCCTATAAGAAAAGAGGTCATTGGTAACTCTTAAAAACTCATATTATTACCTAGTCAAATAGAAGAATTACACTTAGCAGAAACAGTGACAAAATGTATAGGATGAAATGACAAGACATATAAATAGGTGTATAGATACATGTATGCATAAATGCATATACATGTGTGTGTATATATATATATAAAAAATATATATATGTATATAACTAGAGCTAAAAAAAGAGGTTAATACTAAAAGAAATGGGAAAAGAAACAAAACGGGGTAAATTTATATGTCACAAAGAAGCTAATGGCAGGAGGGGGGAGAACATCGATACACTGGAAGGGTAAAGAGGTTGGAGATAGGAAATACTCAACTCCTACGTGCTTTGAAACTGACCCAAAGAGGGAAGAATAATCCAATCCATTGGGGGCAGAGAATAGATTTGCACCCTATAAGGGAGTAGAAGGGTAACAAATGGACTGGTGGGGAGGGAAGCAGTACAAGGGAGGGAGAAGGTGTGTGGGGGGGTACTTTTAGAAAGATTGCAGGGAAAATAAGGGGGAAGAATAAGAAGGGAGGGGGGTAGAAAGGGAAGGAAAATTAAGGTGGGAAATAGGGGGGTTTAATTAAAAACGAATACTGGTGTAGAAGGAAATAGTGAAAGAAGAAAAGGCAGGACCAGGAGTAGAAATAAAAATTCTGGGAAAGACACAGCTAGTAATCATAACTCTGAATGTGAATGGAATGAACTCACCCATAAAATGAAAGTGAGTACAGAATAGATTAGAATCCAAAACCCTACCATATGCTGTCTATAAGAAACATACATGAGGAAGGTAGATACGTATACGTTTAAAGTAAGAGGATGGAGCCAAATCTATTGGGTCTCAACTGATAAAAAGAAGGCAGGAGTCTCAATCATGATATCTGACAAAGACATAGTAAAAATACATCTAGTTAAATGAGATGAGGAAGTTAATTACATCCCGATAAAAAGCAGTATAGACAATGAGGAAATATCAGTACTCAACATTTATACACCATATGGCATAGCATCCAAATTTCTAAAGGAGAAACTAGTGGAGCTCAAGGATGAAATAGATAGAAAAACTATACTAGTTGGAGACCTAAACCTCCCTCTATCTGAACTAGATAAATCAAACCAAAAAATAAATAAGAAAGAGGTAAGAGAAGTGAATGAAATCTTAGAAAAATTAGAGTTAGTAGATATGTGGAGAAAAATAAATAGGGACAAAAAGGAATACACCTTCTTTTCAGCAGCACATGGTACATTCACAAAAATTGACCATGTATTAGGGCACAAAACAATTGCAAACAAGTGCAAAAGAGCAGAAATAATGAATGCAACCTTCTCAGATTACAATGCAATGAAAATAATAATTAGTAAGGGTACATGGAAAGGTAAACCAAAAATTCATTAATTGGAAATTAAACAATATGATTCTCCAAAACCGGTTAGTTAAAGAACAAATCAAAGAAACGATTAATAACTTCATTGAAGAAAAAGACAATGATGAGATATCCTTTCAAAAGCTATGGGATGCAGCCAAAGCAGTACTCAGGGGGAAATTTATATCCCTGAGTTCATATACTAACAAATTAGGGAGGGCAGAGGTCAATGAATTGGGCATGCAAATTCAAAAAACAAGAAAGTGAACAAATTAAAAATCCTCAGATAAAGACTAAATTAGAGATCCTAAAGGTCAAAGGAGAAATTAATAAAACTTAAAGTCAAAGAACTATTGATTTAATAAATAAGACTAGAAGCTGTGGTACTTTGAAAAAACAAATCACATAGAAAAAGTACAGGTCAGTCTAATTAAAAAAAGGAAAGAAGAAAACCAAATTGACAGTATCCAAGGTGAAAAGGGAGACCTCACCTCTAATGAATTGGAAATTAAGGCAATCATTAAAAACTATTATGCCCAATTATATGGCAACAAATATGACAATCTAGGTGATATGGATGAATATTTACAAAAATTTAAATTGCCTAGACTAACAGAGGAAGAAATAGAATACCTAAACAACCCCATATCAGAAAAAGAAATTGAACAATCTATCAAAGAACTCCCTAAGAAAAAATCCCCAGGTGCAGATGGATTCACAAATGAATTCTATCAAACATTCAAAGAATAACTAATCCCAATATTATACAAATTATTTGACAGAATAAGCAAAGGAGGAGTTCTACAAATTCATTTTACTACACAAATATGGTACTGATCCCAAAGCCAGGCAGGTAAAAACAGAGAATGAAAACTATAGACCAATCTCCTTAATGAATATAGATGCAAAAATCTTAAATGGGATACTAGCAAAAAGACTCCAGCAAGTCATCACAAGGGTTATTCACTATGACCAGGTAGCATTCATATCAGAAATGCATGGATGGTTCAATATTAGGAAAACCATCCACATAACTGACCATATTAATAAGCAAAGTGACAAAAATCACATGATTATTTCAATAGATGCAGAAAAAGTCTTTGATAAAATACAACACAAATTCCTAGTGAAAAGAAAGTATAGGAACAGAAGGGCCTTTCCTAAAAATAGTAAACAGTATATATCTAAAACCATCAGCAAGCATCATCTGGAATGGGGATAAACTCAAAGCCTTCCCAATAAGATCAGGAATGAAACAAGGATGCCCGTTATCACCTCTATTATTTAACATTGTACTAGAAACACTAGCAGTAGCAATTAGAGAAGAAAAAGAAATTGAAGGTATTAAAATTGGCAGTGAGGAGACCAAGTTATCACTCTTTGCTGATGATATGATGGTCTACTTAAAGAATCCTAGAGAATCAACCAAAAAGCTAATGGAAATAATCAATAACTTTAGCAAAGTTGCAGGATACAAAATAAACCCGCATAAGTCATCAGCATTTCTATATATCTCCAACCCAGTTCAGCAGCAAGAATTAGAAAGAGAAATTCCATTTAAAATCACCCTAGACAATATAAAATACTTAGGAATCTATCTGCCAAGACAAACACAGGAACTATATGAACACAAATACGAAATACTCTCCACACAATTAAAACTAGATCTAAACAACTGGAAAAACATTGATTGTTCATAGATGGGACGAACTAACATAATAAAAATGAAAACCCTACCCAAATTAATTTACTTATTTAGTGCCATACCCATTGAATTACCAAAAAACTTTCTTACTGAATTAGAGAAAACCATAACATAGTTCATTTGGAAGAACAAAGGATCAAGGATATCCAGGGAAATAATAAAAAAAAAATACAAAGGAAGGTGGCCTTGCAGTCCCAGATCTCAAACTATATTACAAAGCAGTGGTCATCAAAACAATTTGGTACTGGCTAAGAGATTGGAAGGAGGATCAGTGGAATAGACTTGGGGTAAATGACCTCAGCAAGACAGTCTTTGACAAATCCACAGATCCCCGATTTTTGGGACCCAAACCCGCTATTTGATAAATACTGCTGAGAAAATTGGAAGACAGTACGGGAGAGATAAGGTTTGGATCAACATCTCACACCCTACACCAAGATAAACTCAGAATGGGTGAATGACCTGAACATAAAGAAGGAAACTATAAGTAAATTAGGCTAACACAGAATAGCATACGTGTCAGATCTTTGGGAAAGGAAGGACTTTAAAACCAAGCAAGAGCTAGAAAAAAAATCACAAAATGTAAAATCAATAATTTTGATTACATAAAATTAAAAAGTTTTGTACAAACAAAACTAATGCATCCAAAATTAGAAGGGAAGCAACAAATTGGGAAACAATCTTCATTACAAAAACCTCTGACAGAGGTCTAAATTACTCAAATTTATAGAGCTAAACCAATTGTACAAAAAAATCAAGCCATTCTCCAATTGATAAATGGGCAAGGGATATGAATAGGCAATTTTCAGTTAAAGAAATCAAAAGTATTAATAAGCACATGAAAAAATGTTCTAAATCTCTTATAATCAGAGAGACGCAAATCAAAACAACTCTGAGGTATCACCTCACACCTAGCAGATTGGCTAACATGACAGCAAAGGAAAGTAATGAATGCTGAAGGGGATGTGGCAAAGTCGGGACATCAATGCATTGCTGGTGGAGTTGTGAATTGATCCAACCATTCTGGAAGGAAATTTGGAACTATGCCCAAAGGGCGCTAAAAAACTGTCTGCCCCTTGATCCAGCCATAACACTGCTGGGTTTGTACCTCAAAGAGATAATAAGAAAAAAACATGGACAAAAATATTCAGAGCTGTGCTCTTTGTGGTGGCCAAAAATTGGAAAATGAGGGGATGTCCTTTAATTGGGGAATGGCTGAACAAATTGTGGTATATGTTGGTGATGGAATACTATTGTGCTAAAAGGAATACTAAAGTAGAGGAATTCCATGGGAACTGGAATAGCCTCCAGGAATTGATGTAGAGTAAGAGGAGCAGAACCAGGAAAACACTGTACACAGAGACTGTACACTGTGGTACAATTGAATGTAATGGATTTCTCAATTAGTGGCAATGCAGTGACCTTTAACAACTTGGAGGAATCCACGAGAAAAACCACTATGCACATTCAGAGGAAAAACTGGGAGTAGAAACACTGAAGGAAAACAACTGCTTGAATACATGGATCATAGGGATATGATTGGGGATGTAGACTCTAAATGAACATCCTAGTGAAATCATCAACAACATGGAAATGGGTCTTGTTCAAGGACACAAGTAATACCCAATGAAATTGTGTGTTGGTTGAGGGAAGGATGAGTGGAGGGGAGGGAGGGAAATAATGTGATTATTGTAATCAAGGAATAATGTTCTAAATTGACTAAATAAACTAATTCAAATGGGGAAAAAAACATAGCAAAAGAAAGCATTAAACAAAATGACATTTATTGGGAAAATATTAGCTTTAAGAAATCTCCCCTGGTGTTTCTGGAGGCAGAGTCAAGATGGAGGCCTAGAAGGAGCAGAAGTTCAGACCTCTGAATACCCTTCCTAACCGATCATAAACTGAATGCTCCTAGAGGACTGAAAAAGAA
This sequence comes from Monodelphis domestica, assembly GCF_027887165.1. NCBI lineage: Eukaryota > Metazoa > Chordata > Mammalia > Didelphimorphia > Didelphidae > Monodelphis > Monodelphis domestica. The sequence continues at coordinate 338,787,809 of NC_077228.1, forward strand.
ATTTAACATGAAGACAGAGCCAAGGTACCCTCCTGCTGGACTTAATTCAAAACATACGCCCCCAAAAAGCTGAAATCCGAGAATACTCGGGTTTAAGGGGAAGACAGAAGGAAGGTCCCAGGACCATCCCCGCTCCCACCCAGAGCGCTGGAAAACGAGGGAATGCCCATCAATTGGGGAATGGCTGAACAAATTGTGGTATATGTTGGTGATGGAATACTATTGTGCTCAAAGGAATAATAAAGTGGAGGAATTCCATGGAGACTAGAACAACCTCCAGGAAGTGATGTAGAATGAGAGGAGCAGAACCAGAACATTGTACACAGAGTTCACTGTTCACTGGTTCAATCGAACGTAATGGACTTCTCCATTAATGGCTTTACAATGTCCCTGAACAATCTGCAGGGATCTATGAGAAAAAAAACAAAACAAACAAAAACTATCCTCAAGCAGAGGACAAACTGTGGGAGTAAAAACACCGAGGAAAAGCAACTGTTTGACTACGGGGGTGGAGGGGATATGATTGAGGAGAGACTCTAAATGAGCACCCTATTGCAAATACCAACAACAAGGAAATGGGTTTGGAGCAAGGACACATGTGATACCCAGAGTAATCGCGCGTCGCCTACGGGAGGTATAGGAAAAGAAAATTATCTTTGTTTACAATGAATAATGTAGGAAAATGACCAAATAAAATAATGTTTAAAAAAAAAAAAGAAATCTCCCCTAAAATTCTGACATCCAGAATTAATGGGGAATTGACAACCTTGTAAGATGAAGAACTTTTTAATAATAATGATCACAATAATAATAGAAGATAACATTTATATAGTGTGTATATATGCCAGGCACTCTGCTAGGCATTTTATAATTAACATCTAATTTAGTCCTCAGAACAACTCAGGAGGTAGGGGCTATTATCCCCATTTTACAGATGACGGAACTGAGGCAAACAGGTTAAATGACTTGCCCAGGGTCATACAACTAGTAAGTGTCTGATGCTAGACTTGAACTTAGGTTTTCCTAACTCCAGGCACGACTCTCAATCCACTGAGCCACGTAGCTGCCCCCAATAGACAAACAGACGAAGAACATAAAGGTTTTTTTTTTAATTAGAAATTATCAAAAATATCTGAAAAATTAGTCAACATTACTATAGTAAAATGCAAATTAAAAACAATTCTGATGTATTACACCTTTGCCAAATTAGCAAAGATAAGAAAAGATAGGAAAGTTCAATGTTGGAGGGCTATGAGAAAATAGGTACACTGATCCCACTAATTCACTGCATTCTGGAGCTGTGCATTGGTTTAATCCTTCTAGAAATTAATTTGAAACAATACACCCCAAACTCCACCCTTAATAATTGTTAATATTTTTAGACAAAGATAGCAGAACTGATCTTGGACCCTAAGAAGGTTAGTGCCTGCAAAACAAGACCCATAATTACATAGAGACTCAAAAAGGCACTCTTTGTAATAAAAGATTGGAAAAAAATTTAAATGCCAAATGTTTGGAGCATGATTAATTTTATATCAATAAAATGGAATATGTATTATGTCATAAGAAAGCATTATTATTGCCAAATATTTCTGCAGCATTTAACACTACTGATCATCTCTTCCTAGATATTCTTTCCTTTCTGTATTCTATTTATTTATTTTATTGCACTGGTCTCTCTGAGGGACCATTTCTTCTTAAGTCTTTTTTACAAGCCTACTAACTGTAAGTAACTTGGAGAACTCCAAGCTTTTGTTTTGTGATCACTTCTCTTATTTTCACATTATTTCATGTGGCAATTTCATTGGCTCCCATGGGCTTAAATGTCATCTTTATGCACATGAGTGATAAATATATTAATCTATCCCTAGTCTCCTTCTTGAGTTTCAGTTTCACATCACAAGTTGCTTAATGGACAATTTAAATGTGATATCCAGTAGAGTCTCAAACTCAACATATCCAAAACAGAATCTTTCCTCCAAAACCCATTCCACTTCTAAACTTTAAGATTAATGTCAAAAGCTAGGCATGCAGGTTTATAACCTCAGTGTTATCTTCAACTCTTCACGGTCAGGTATTACTGATTAAAATTATAATATATGTTATTAACAATTAGTAAACTTATCAAAAAAAAGCAAAGTGACATCAGTTATAACTATTCCATTAGAGTTGAGACAATCATAGCTGGAAGGGATGTTCAAGATCATCTAATCCAATTTCTTCATTTAACCAAAGGTGTTTATGCATTATTATTCTTTACAAAAGTAGAAAAGTGTTTTCTACCTCTTAATATCTTTCATAATGATAAACAGTTTCCTATTAAGGGTTTCTTTAGTTATGTAAGTACATTGTATTAATGATTCTCCCTATAATGACCACAAAGTACTATATAAAGAGGATAGTTGAGTCTACTATACTATAAGTATTATTTGAATACATTTGTAAATTTCTCATTTACTACTTTTCTGTTTTGTTCCACTAGCATAATATAGTATTAACTGGAAATTTGGTGTTTTAACTTCCCTTAGAATTATTTGTAATTAAATAAATTAATTATCTAGATTCTTTGTCTTACAATAAGAGCTTTTGGCAATTTAATTGTTAATTTATGCCTCTAACAGAAACAAGGGAAATCAAATAATTTTTAACACAAACCTGCAAAGATAAAATGGTCAGCTAAAAATAGAAACTAAAATGAGTTTGAGAGAGTCTGGGTTTCTCTTACTTCTCTAAAACTATATAAATAATATAGTAAGCCATAAATTCTTTTTATTTTTTCCCCTTTTCTGAATATAGGTTTTTATTGATGTCTTTTGCATTTGACATTATCAGTTTCCCCAGTATTCCTTTCCCTTTCAAAGAGGCATCCCACATAACAAATACTATTGTTTGAAAGAAAGAAATTCATGTAGATCTTTCTATGTTTCTCTGTATTCTTTATTTATCATTACTTTTAAAGCAGGAATATTTCATTCTTTATGTACCATAATTTATTTAGCTATTCTCCAATCAATTGGCAACTATTTCCAAATTTTTGCTCTCACAAAAAGTGATGCCATAAATATCTTGGTGTATATATGGGGACTTTCTTCTTATTGTTGACTTCCTTGGGATACCAGTCCAGTAATGGAGTCTGGTTCAAAGGGTATTTAAGTCAATTACATAATTCCAAATTGCTTTCCAAAATGGTTGCACTGTTTCACAAATCCACCAATAATACACCAGGGTGCCTATCATCCCATAACCCCAGCACCACACACACACTGATTGTTGCCTTTTTTTTTTTGGTCATCTTTGCCAGTCCACAAGGTGTGAGGTAAAATTTCAGAGTTGTTTCATTTGCATTTCTTTTAGTGATTTAGAGCATTATTTCATGAGGTTATAGATATTTTGCAATTCTTTTGAGAACTGTTTGTTCATATTCTTTTGACCACATATCTATTGGGGAATGGCTATTAGTCTAATATATAATTTATTAGTTGTTCACATGTCCTGGATACCAAACCCTTATCAGAAAAATTAAATTTTTTCTCATTTCATTGCTTTCTTCTTAGACACATTAATTTTGTCTGTGCATAAGTTTTCCAGTCTCATATCACCAGTTATTTGTCTTTTGTAACTGCCTCTACCCTTTATTTAAGAATACTTCTCCTATCCATATCCATGTGATCTGTTTCCCTTCTAATATTTTTTATAGTATGATCTTAAAAATTAAAGTCACAAATCTACTTGGAATTGTAGAATATATGGTATATTTGGTCTAAGTTGAATATATGCCAGACTGCTTTCCAGTTTCCCAGAAGTTTTCATCAAGTAGGGAGTTCTTTCCCAAGTCATTTATGTTTTCCATTTTATCAAACACTGGGGCACTGTATTCTATTGTTTCTGATTCTCCCTTGTCTATTCTATTTATCTCTTGTCTATTCCATTTATTTCTCTATTTTTTTAAAGTAAATATGAGATGGTATTGTTGACTTTATACTACGTGGTCTTTCATCTCTACCTCTTGTCATTTCTCTTGATACTTTAGATCTTCTGTTTTCCAAATAATTTTATTATTTTACCCTGTTCTAGAAATCATCCCCTTAGTAATTTGTTTGGTATAACATTAAGTTAACATTATTTACTATAATATACACAAATTTTGGTAATATCATTTTTTCTTATTAGCATGACTCAGCATTGAGTACTGAATATTCCTCTAGCTATTTAAATTTTTCTTTATGTCATTAAGGAGCACTGTGTAATTAAATTGATACAAGTCTTTTGTGCCTTGGTAAATTGATACAGAGATATTTTATGCATTTTGTAACTATTTGCAATGGGATTTCTTTTTATTTTTGCTTCTTGAGTTTTGTTATTATTATACAGAAAATACTGTTTATTTCTGAGGGCTTCTTTTGTAGCCTGCAACTTTACTAAAGTTATTGTCTCAGTACCTTTGTCAATTCCTTAGAATTTTCCAAGTGTACTACCATATCACCAGCAAACAGGGATAGTTTTATCTCCTCTTTACTTATTTATATGTCTTTTTTCTCTTGTCTTGTGCCAATTATAAGCATTTCTAGCACTGCATCAAATAATAGTGGGGACAGTGAGCAATCTTGCTTTACTTTCATATTTACTGGAAAAGGTTCTAGTTTATCTCCATTGCATATGACACTTGTTTTTAGTTTTAGATAGATGTCTATTCTGATATTTAAAAAGCTCACTCTATGCCTGTATTTTAACTGGGATTTTAACATAAATGTGTATTGCACTTTGCCAAAGGTTTTTTCTCCATATATTGAGATATTCACATGATTTGGGTTTTAATTTGATTATGTTGATTGTTTCCTTTTATGCCAGAAATGGAAAAAAATGAGGCCTGCAGGCCTAATGTGGCCCACAACACTTCTGAATGTTGCCTACCCAGATTAAAATGTAACTGAGAAATATTTAATAAAGTAAATAAACTATTAGAAAAAGAAATAAATATATGGTTTTCTAAGTCAATATGCTGCTCCCAGGGATGCTTAAATATTGTTGAGTGGTTCCCTGTTTCTACTTGAGTTTGACATCACTGTTTTCATACCATCAAAGGATATAAATCCAACTTGGATACAATGAATTATTTCTTGGATAAATCACAGGAGTCTAGTTGATAGGACTTTAAAAATGAATTAATATTAATTTAGGATATTAGCCTATAGTTTAGCTTCTTTGTTTTAGTTAAATATTTTTTCTATTTCTTTAAAACTTTTTTAGATATTTATAGAATTTTCTTGGTAACATTTTACTTTCTAATAATTGAAGGGAATATTTTCAAAAACATATATCTCTTCTGTTATAATTTAAAATCTATTCTTTCATTTTTAAAATTGAAATTATAGGAGACATAAGTCCTTAATTATCAACGTATATACTTAAAAATCATTTGTATTTAACTAAAAATTTTTAATTCTCTTAATTTTTCTTTGAACAACCAATTTCCTCAAATAATACAAACAATTCCTTTCCCCTATCTGGAGTTTTAAAAGTTTCTATTATTTTTAAAAAATACTTAAATGTTAAACTATTCCTAACACTCAAAGAATTTTGTCATTAGGATGAAATTTTGCAATACTAGATTATTAGTATAGCCAATATACTATACATCCAAACTTTGTAGTACCCTTGTTTCACATTCCCTTAGAGCAGTGATGATGAACCTATGGAATGGGTGCCACAGATGGCACAAGAGCACTCTCTGTGGGCACACTGACACCTTCCCTACCTTCCCCCCAGAGTTTTATTACTAGAAAGGTAGAGGAACTCAGGCAGAGCTGCTCCCCTCCCCATCTCCACTGTGACTGATGACATTTTTCACATCCCCCACCCCTCAATAAGCCCAATAAGGAGTGCACAGGGATGGGGAGATGGGGGTGGGGTGATGGCTCACAGGTGGCAGAGCTGGAGGGAAGCAGAATGCTTGGGCCACTCCCCTCTCTACACTGGCTGAGGATATTTCTTACACACCCACCCCTCCTCCCAGCAGCCCAATGGGAGCGCTTCCTCTCTAACCTGTATGGGCTAAGGCGGGGCTGGGATGGGGCGGAGCTCAGCATGCCATCTCTAAAAGTTTCACCATCACTGCCTTAGAGGCTCAACTAGTTCCAGGGTGACTAGTGTCAGGATAGCTAAGCAGTGCAGTGGATAAATTACTGGACCTGGTCAGGAAGACTCATCTTTCTGAATTCAAATCTGACCTCAGACACTTACTAGTTGGGCAATTTACTTAACCCTGTGGGGCCTCAGTTTCCTAATATCTAAAATGAGCTGGAGAAGGAAATGGCAAACCACTCTAGTATCTTTGCCAAGAAAACTTCAAACACAATCTTTCATATAGGGCATTCTGTAGCTACTGTTTTTAAATGTTTTAAAATTAACTGTAATGCAACTTTTTTGATTTTGAAGATTTGAAAACTTTACTCTGCATATTTCAGTAAGATGTGGTTCATTTATAAAGGAATCATTTCACAGAAAGACAAGTTAAGATTTTCTGTGTTGAGTATTATTATTGTTGTTATTGACTCTCACCCAAAGATTCATTCTTTTCCATTAGCTAGTAAAAGAAGCATCAATTTCCATATCATTTAGGAACATCATATGTAGTATCAACATAATTTAAAAATATAAATGAACAAATTGCTAACAGTTTCAGTGAAAATGTCTAATATTGCTTAATGCCTCCGGATACTTATAATATAATGAAGATTAACATCATTAATAAATGGAAAAAGTAAAGAACTTTTCTAGACTGATCATCTTAGGAGTTTCTCATGAATTTGAATATATGTCTCTCATTTAAAATATGTCTTCAGTTTAGACCTAACTGTCATTCAGGGGGAAAATCAATCTGTTTTTAAAAATAACCCACAGAATCAGTGTGAGAAGTGTTTAGAGGTCACTTAGTCCTCCTCCACATCTTCATCAAGTGGTCATGTGACCTATTTCTACATTCTCTAGTGAGTGAAAATCCTAGGTAGTCCTTTATATTTTGGGAAAGCTTAATATGTTGAGTAGTGTTTCCTTACAACAAACTTAAAACTTCCTCTGAAACCTCTACTCATTGTTCTTAGTTCTGTCTTTTGAGGCTCAACAGAACAAATCTAATCCTTTGATCATACACAGAGATGGGTCTTCTCCCCTGCTCCTTAAGTCTTCTCTTCTCAAGTGAAATATTTTAAGTTATTTCAGTGTATTGCTCATATACACATGATCTTACAACCCTTAAGCATTGGTCACTCCCCTTTCTAGCTTTTCAATGTTTCTCCTAAAGTCTGGCATCCAAAATGAAAATAATACTCTAGAAGAGGCCTTATTATAATGAATTTATTCTATATTTAATAATAATGGCAAATCCATTACTGTGGAATATTTTGATAACAAACTGAATTCTTAATCCACCATACTTCCATTAAGTCAAACCCACCTTTCCCCCCCTTCCTATAGCCTACTGTTCCCCAACCCAAAAAAGATACACTAAAAAGACAAATATTAGGGACCTATGGGGGAAAACCTAAACTGAGAACACTACTTTTTATATGATAGATGCTATGAAGATAAGATTAACTCTCCCCTGCCCATTTTTAGATTTAATCACCAGAAGCATATACACCCCACTTACCCTTGAGTGGGGGAGGTCTGTGACCCATATGTGCTATAGTGGGTGACAAATCAGAATTGACTGACTGCCCCCTGGACAGTCCTTTAGCTGCAATTGGTACATGTAAAATGGAAGGAAGTCATGGGAAGTGACAAAAAGGAATGCTCTTTAAAAATGCCAGGAACTTCCTATGAACTTGATCTTGAATAGAGCTCCAGCTTTAGACCTCATACTGCTCTTGGACTTTTCCCTTAGAACTACCACATGGGGTGAGTGAAAAAGGCTGATTCTTTTCCTGCATTTTCTGAAGGGACTAGCCTCAGGAGAGACTTACCCTTTTGAGAGAGGATTCCTGCATCTCCAGGTTCTTGGCTCAAGGCTGAGACCCCTCTGGCTAAGGACTAATTAGCCCTGCCTGGGCTATGCCAGGGGTTTGAGCAAAATACTTAGTGTGTAGTTTAGATATCTTACCCAATCTTCTCTCTGATTGTCTTACTTTCACTTTCTGTATTTTATAAATAAATTGCTAAAAAAAATTTTCTTGGAATTGATTAAATTCCTGGTAACCCTATTCTTAAATAATCCAATGAAACCTTTTGTATTAACCCCTTACATTTCTGACCCTTATAATGCTCAAATATTACTCGATCATAGATTTGGCAATGATACTGAAGTTACATATGTCGAATAGTGATAATAATAGAAAAAATAAAGGAGGAAATTGGAAAAAAAATCAATTTTAAACATCTTAAATTTGGGGTGATCTTAAGCAGAAATGTCTAAGCTAGGTGGCTCAGTGGATGGAAAGTTAAGCCTAGAGAAGGGAGGTCCTGGGTTCAAAGCTATCCTCAGATACATCCTAACTGTGTGACCTTACACAAGTCACTTAACTTCAATTGCCTACCCCTTACTGCTCTTATGCTTTGGAATCAATGCTACATAGACAGAAGGTAAGGATTAAATTAAAATGAAGAAGAAATATCTGCCAGTCAGATGGAAAATTAATACTGGAGCTCAGAAGAGGGGGCAGAGATTAGAAAATAAGTAAAGGTTATCAGAAAAAAGTTTCAACACTATTAAATTCTTATCATTGAATACTTAAACTATCATTCAAAAGTTTTCACATGGTACCAGGTTGCTAATGTTTCAACTACAAGTTCTTCTCTGCAACTGTTAATAAATCACTACTCCGGCATACAGAAAAGGATATCAAAATTAGAATGTTAAATATAAGCACTGTTATTTTCCAATATTTCCTTGGATAAGGCTTATAGTTGAAGGCAAAGATTTTCATCAATTTACATACCTAATAAATTAATGACTCCATCATTATAGCAAGCAAAAAGTTTGATGAGATCTTTAAAAAGAAGCATAAATGCAGCATTTATGACACCATTTGTCAGCTCATTTGGATGAACCTATAAATAGATTAAAAAATCAATTAGCTATATATTCTGAATTTACAACTTTCTCAAGGCATTTACAATCTCAGTTACTGCTTAACAACAATGTATAAATATTAGAAATACTTTTAAATTGTCCTATCAATGTTTTTTTTTAACCCCTCCCTTCAATTTAATAATTCTTGTAAGTTGAAAAAGTATTTATGCCATTAAAGGTTTCCATTTTATCAGTAACCCACAGTATGGATATATATTCAATGGCTAATTTTTCCCAGATTGCATTCTACTGCTATACTTATTCTATGTAAATCAATATTTACTCCTCTGCATCTTTACTCTACTTATTTGCCAGTTCTATTAACCCCACACACTACTCCCACTGATGATAACCTCTAGATATGAGATTTCTTTTTCTTTGGGCATCCTATTACCATTTTAGGGGATAAGGAGTGGTAGTGGTGATAAGGAGAACAAAGAAAGTAAGATAAACAAAACCAGAAACAGAGACCTTTAGTGAATATTTAGATTCTGGAAAGATTACTATTGAAAAAATCGATCAACTTTTGTTCTAAAGTCAATGAAATTATTCCAATTCCACTGCTCACTATATGGAAATTTCAGAGGAAAAAAATAAGTTAATATTCATCAGAAAATCTAAGAAATGTGTTGTTGTTTAGTCATTCAATCACGTCCAACTATTCCTGACTCATGGACCATAGCTAACTGATAGGGTTTTTTTGGCAAGGATAATGAAATAATTGGCCATTTCCTTCTTCAATGGATCCTTTTGTGAGGCAATCAGAGGTTAAGAGACTTGCCTGCAGTCACACAGCTGAGAAATGTCTGAAGGTGGATTTGAACTCAGATCTTTCTCATGCCAGAACCAGTTCTCTTAGCCAGTGAGCCACAACTGCCTCTGCAGTCTAAGAAGCATGACCCATCTAAACCACTCCCCAAATGTTCTAATACTCTAAGGTGACAAAAATGCAATTTAAAAGTTTATTCTGTTTTTTTTGTGTTAAATTTTTGATTCATTCAAAATCCTTTTTCATAAATCCTAAAACTTAAAAATATTAAAGTCACTTCAGGTAGGATATAACTTTTAATGAAAAGAATAGTACTTTGTGTGCCATATGTATATATATCTATAGTAAAGTCTTAATAAGGTATTCATTTGGTTCTTAAAGACTACATTTTCAGAATACAAGCTCTGGTAGATCCAACATCAAAGTGAAAAGGCTCTGACTATGAGTCTAGTGATGAACTGAATGTCTATTGTCCAAGGATCAATCTAACTAAATTCATAAAAGACCACTGACAGGTTGGCTTCAGAACAATATATTTTTTGGCCACAGTGACTTGATGACCACTTATCAGGTTCCAGATGCTTTACAATCTTCATCAATGTAGGGAATAACCACACTGACAAAAATATATATCCATGAAGTATTAAAGTATGTACTCTTTATAGTCTATTAAGGTTCTTTGTATTAAGTGCATTAAGAATATTTAGACTTGTTCTACAATATTAAGAGAAGAATTTTATCATTTTCAATTATTGCCAGATGGATTTTTCCCCCTTTACCTTTTTTTTAAAACCTTACCTTCCTTCTAAGAATCAGTACTGCATATTGGTTCCAAGGCAGAAGAGTAGTAAAAGCTAGGCAATGGGTGTTAAGTGGCCTGCCAAGGGTTACACAGTTAGAAAGTATCTGAAGCCAGATTTAAACCCAGGGCATGGCTCTCAATCCACTGAGCTGCCTAGCTGCCCTTCCCTTCTACTTTTAAGATACACTACCTACTTCTTATTTATGATTCATTTAATTCTTTAGTCAAAAATGCAAAAGCCAATCAGAGTATCATTCTTATTGGAAAACATCTTCTGTTTTACAGTATTTATACTATAGTTTCAGTATGCATTTTGAAGAAAGATAGGGACTGCCTGTAGCATAACAAGAGCAGTATACCCCCAGATTCACATTTTTGCATTTGTATATAACAAGTAAAATCACTATAGTAATGATTTATTCTTTAACCAGATCTTAACATCCATTTATGACATGTACTTTCCCCCACATTCAGTCTATACACCTTCCTGACAAAATTGAATTTTTACTCACATTATTTTTTTCTCTCAGATAATTTCCTCCTACTTATCCTCCAATTTTGAAAACTTGATTATTTTGAATGATTGTTAACAGCTTCTGTACTAAAATATTCGTAAGAGTAAATGATACTACCTGAAAATATCTATATATCCAATAAAAAATAAAGCATTATTTTAATCACTTAAAATATTATAAAGTTTTCCAAGCATACAACTAGGGAGAAATTAGGTTTCACTATTATGTATCATGGAGAAGGAGGGCATTAAATTTAATTTTATTATATCATACTTCTCGAATCCAAAGAAGAGCATTTCTGAAAATTTTTGATAGCAATGAAATATTTAAAACATTTTCCACTGCTATATACAAGTGAATTAAATCTATTATCCTTCTTTAGCTTAAAAATAATAAGAACAAATGATTTTTTGGTAAAGGAGATTTTTGTTAAGTTTTTTTTGGGGGTGGACATGTGATTTAATCCATGTAGAGCAATTATTTTAACAATGAGATCAGCAACAGTTCTGCCACCTATGATCTTAGAGAGTGACCTTAGACATCCCTCTACTACTCCATGATAGATCTTTTTTGATAAAATAAGGCAAAAAAAAATCCAAGTTTATGAATACATACATCAAATTCAAGCAATGCATCAATTTGCCCCTGTAATATTGGCATACTCTTTAGTAGCTTTTCGGGAACCATTGTTCTCATTACACCATCAGCTCTAAAAGACAAAAATAAAAACATTATATTAGAAATTCCAAGGCTGTAATTAACTCAAGACTACAGGAATAATGCCAAAATATTTTCCATTATTACCTCAATTACCCTCACCTACATACAATGTATGGAAGAGGCAGGTAGAGAACTCTGAAATCTTAACTTGCAATCAGTACTCTTTTCATTAGATGTAAGCTGGATCTGTGTACACTATAAGAATGGAACTAAAGTTGACCTTAATCAGTACCTTTTGTTGTTCAGTTGTTTTAGTTGTGTACAACTCTTTATGACCCTATTTGGGATTTTCTTGGCAAAAAATACTACAATGGTTTGACATTTCTTTCTCCAGTTCATTTTATAGATGAAGAACTGAGATGAAAGGGTTATCTGACTTGCCTAGGGCCACACAGCTAGTAAGTGGTACTCTAGCCACAGATCAACTTAGCTGTCCTAATCAGTACCTACTGCTATAAAAATAAGGTTCATAGGATCTTCACTGGCATTTCCACTGACCATGAAGACAACAAAAAAAAAAAACCCTATAATTAATTTTATCTTTGGTGTAATTTATTTCATTTTACTTTAATGAGGAAAAAGAAGTAGAGATGAAAAAAGGGAATTCCAAGGCAGTTAAATTCAAGAAAATGATATTAAACATTAGTTTGGGATACATCACTCTGTCTAAAAAACAAGTTATATTACTTAAGTATAGTTGCTAGTCCCACACCATGTTAATGTAGAACCTTTGTCTCCTTCCTCTTTAATTAATAAGTGGGAATGCCCTCTAAACTGAGAAATTGAAACCTCTAAAAGGAATCTTTCATCTTATGGAGTACCCTGGGAGTAGTGCTTGAGAGATCTTAACAATTTTTTGGTGATAGTGATAAATCTTAAACCATATAAAATGAAGCTTGCCTCCTTTAATTGTTGGGCTCTCTTCTTCATATCCTCCCCTTACCTTTGACATCTTTTCTAGGACTAAAGAAGAGATAGGATAGGGTTTGTGCTGGACTTTTGTTAAAAATGAAAAAATATTTGAGAAACTTTCTGTGAAAACACTCTGAAAAGTATAAAGCAAGACTCTACCATTATATCTCAAAAATTTACCTGCTTATATCTCTAAGCCAGTTATAGCCCAAGTTGCTACAGTTTGCCAGAATCCCAAAGAAGTGTTTTCTTCTCCCACACAGACCTAGAGATAGGGGCAGTAAAGTTGGCTCCACATCATGCCCTGATTTTCTCAAATCTTTGGGGAAATGAAGTAAAAAGGTAAGGAATCTCCAGTATATACCAAAATACAAATAAATATTTGGTGCTATTATTAGGAGTTGTAAATTAGAAGACTGATTTATTCTAACTAGAGCTGCAAAGAAAGAATGAACCAAAAATAAAACCCTGAAATTCTTTCCATGGTAGGTGCATTATGTTAAGAAAAATCTCAGAATGCATTGAGTTATATTGGTTTCCTTGAAAATAGTAAAATGTTAACTAATCACTAGCTTACCTTAGGGAGACTGCTTCAAGTAGGTTGAAATATTTCTTTTGAACATTTTAAGGTTCCATAATTTAATCAAACCAGATATTTCTAGATTATGTGATAATCTGCTGTGTTATAGTTGGGTGCCAATTTGAGGGCTTCTCTCCACATGACAGGCAAAGTATAATACTTTAACTTCCCTATTTCCTGTTTTTTTTTTAAACCCTTCTGTTTTGGAACCAATACGATGTATTGGTTCCAAGGCAGAAGAGTGGTATGGTCTAGTGTAAAAATGGAGATTTGAACCCTGGACTTCAATTCCCAGAAGTCCTTGGAACTTTTTGCTAGCTCCCAGAATTCCCTCTAATCTCCCTGAGTCCTCACCTGAATTCAAGAACACAATGGCTATTTAAACTGACTGTACCACCTACTCTCTCTCAGCTTCTAGGGACAGGTGGCTCTCTACCTAGCCGGAAAAATGTAGGTTGCACGTGCTTTCTTATTTTGTATTTTCTTTATTTTTTAATCTTTAATAAACTTCATAAAAATATAATACTTTTAGCAGAGAAACTCTTGTTTCTTGACTTGTCCAGGGTAACACAGCTAGGAAGTGTCTGAGGCCAGATTTGAACCTAGGACCTCCTGTCTCTAGGCCTGGCTCTCAAACCACTGAGCCACCCAGCTGCTCCCCCCAGTAATTTTTTAATGGGAAAGGTACTCATCATATAATATATAAAAGATATTAGACTAAATTCTACTATGCTATAAATTTAAGGACAGGAGTTGCATTGTCTTTCACCACTGCATTTCCAATACCTATCCAGAATATCTTCCATGAAATAGATGTTTGTCGAATTAACTTTTAAAATGCCATGTGCATTAAGTTAATGAAAAAATTACATTGCTTAATAGATATAAATATATTGTAAAATACAAGAATTTCAAAGTACATTTTGAATTTATCACTAATGCACATGATTCCTATATATACATGTCTATTATATCTATTTCCCTATCTCTCCAGTTGCTCGCTCTCTCTCCTATGAGCTCTAATCAAACTCTGATATGTCTTCTTGAATTTTCCACAGGTACCTCAAACTCGCTATTTCCAAAACAGAACTCATTATCTTCCCCCATTAAAATTGATTCTACCTCTAAATTTGTTGATGACACCATCCTTCCTGTGACCCTGTTTCAGTCTTAAAAATACACTCAACTCTTTATTCTCTTTTCATATCCATTTGTTTGCCATGTCTTGTTGATTCCAACTCTACAACATAGCTTATATTCATTTCCTTTCTCTTCAAATCAAGTTGTGACCAACCTAGTTCAGGTCTTCAATCCCTCTTTCCTGGATTATTAAAAATACCCTCATAATCGGTCTCCTTCCTTTTTCAATCTAATATGAATTCTTCGTGCAGCAGTCAAATGTACAATTCTGAAGCATATATCTGACCTTTTACTTCTCTCTCTCATCAAGAAGCTTCATACTTGACTCTTATTTTCTCTAGTATAAAATGCAAAAGCCTCTATTTGGCTTTTAAAGGTATGTACGACCTGCCTCTGACTTATTTTTTTCCAGGCTTATGGCACATTATTTCTCTTTACACACTCAACATTCCAGACAACCTGGGCCTGTTTATTTTTCTCCATACATGACTTTGTGTCTCTGTACATATTTCCTACCATACTTGGAATGTTCTCCCTTCATGTTGGTCTCACAGAATCACTAATTCCTTTAAGAGCTGCCTCCTACAAGATGCCTTTCCTCACCCTGCCACCTCCAGTTGTTAAGTAGTCTTTGTAATTACTTTCTATATTTTGCTTATAACTTTGTATATATATTCTATTTCCCTTCAAGAGAAAGTAAGCTCCTTAAAGGGAAGGGCTATTCTATTGAATCCTGAAGGTGAACACAGTTGATCAGGAAAATGAAGATATCAGAAGTGGTGTCTTTTGTCACAAATTCTGAGAGGGGTTGGGTACCAAGGCAAGAAGGGGCAATGGTCATGGTCTCAGAGGATCATGTGCAAGGTCTCTACTAGGCAGCCTATGGCTACTTCTTTCAATTCTCTACCCCCTCCCCAGTCTTACTGGACAGGCTTAGGTTTGTTACTGAAAACAGGGTACTGGTGTTGGCAATGGTGGCAGTGGCACTCACTCTTTCCTTAACAGAAGATGATAACAGTGCCAGTCAATGCTTGGTGACAGAGAGTAAGTAAAAGAGAGAATGCCTCTGATGCTAAGGAGGCCAAGGAGCTGTATGTTGAGGAACTCTATAGCCCTAAGCTAGGGACCCCAGGGTTTGGATAGTGTAGGGGGCTGAAGAAATGGGACCCAGCATCATCTCATCCCTCCTCAAAGGAGAGAGTGCCAGCCATTGTGGACTCCATCTGGGTGAATCTACTAAGGGTCAGTCACCTCTGCCTAGGGAACCCAAAGCTGATTTGTGATTAGTCACACAAGTTCACACAGCTAATAAATGCCAGAGCCAGAATTCAAACTCAGGTCCTTCCAACAGTCAGTCTGATGCTCTTGTCCCTACATCCCAGATCCTCCACAACTTGATACAGAACAGCCTGCCACAGAGAAGAGCTCCCTGCTTGTCTGATCTCAGCAATGCCCAGGGAATTCAGGGGAAGCCTTGGGCATATCCAAGGTAGGATGGAAGTCTAATCTAGAAAGTGGATTCATAGGATTTAGAGCCCAGAGGAACACTGGAGGGCTTCTCATCTACTCTTGTTGCAAGAAGGGGGTACTAGTCAGCCCGGGAAAACAGGGAAAGTCAGCTTCAAGTCCTTAAGGTCTTGGAAAATAATATCCTGTTTAATATCTACAATCTAAAAATCACCTCCCTATCTAAGATATATGTCGTTTTATTTCCTCTCAGTAAAAGATTGTAAAAGTATTATTATAGTAAAATCAATTTAGATTGAAGGGTATAGAGGAAACATTTAAATATAATTAACTAAATTGTTTCTTCTGATACAACTTCTAACAACAAACCTGACTTTGGGGCATAAAGATATGAAGATACATTAAAAAAATAATAAATGGCAAAATCTCAATATTAACTCTCACAATACAACTTATGGGGAGAACTTTCCCCCAGTGGAATTACAAATATTCAAGTTTAGCTGCTGCTTCTTTTCAAGCTTTCAATAAACTCTACAATAAATTCCTTTAGATGATCATTTAGTAGAAACTAAGAGTGCTGTACCTCCTCACTGTGTTAAAAAAGAATTAAGAAAAATGTAAGTCATACCCCTTCTTCACTCTGGCAAAGTCAAAGGCCATTTGTCTGTAGGAGAAAGCCTTTTCATTCAAGTATCTACTATAACGTCTTATAAAGGTAGACATATCATAGCCTGTAAAAAAAAAACACAAAAATTTATTTTATAGGAAACCTTTTGCTATAATTTTGTTCACTAAGGGAAAAAAATATTATCTAACTATTCAAATAGCTTCAAATGAAATCTTGTGAAGAATGAAAATGTAATCGTGAATTTTTAAAAGCATTTTCCTAAAATAATAAAGGATCTTTCTATAGATATAAATCATTATTCCATTTAATGATGCAAAAAGAGTCATAAATAAGACAATTTTGGATCAAGTGCAAAAAACTATAAAAATCCAGCCTCAAGCTGATCAAAATTGTTTACTTATTATCTTAAGTAATCCATTACAAAAATACTCTTACCGTGAGAACCACTCTTGTCCAAAAAATTGCTGAGATTGAATAATGTATTTCTAGAGGCCAAATACTGAATAAATCTCTGAAAAAGAAAGTCATAATTAAATGCTCTGTTTATCTGAAGCTTAAGTGAAACTAAGCATACTCATCATGAGCATTGACACAGACATGGAAAGACAATGTTCATTACACTTGGAACGTCCTACCAATTCCAATCTCCCTCCCATGGCAACTCCCACCCATTATTACTTACCAAAATCTTCCCCTTCCCCTTCAAGGACTAGCTCAAATGAGACTTTCCCTAGGAAATCTTCCCTGATCTATCAGTCAAAAATAACTTTTACTTTGCCAGGGTGTCCAAAGCACTTTGTCTTAATCTTTCATAGTACTTATTTCTCAATTATTTAATAGTTATTTATAATTATGTCTGTTATCTCTACTAAATGATAACTCTTTGAGGGTAAGAAACTTGCCATATTCATTTCTGTATCAACATAACAACATGTTTACATTCTGCTCTATCAAATGCACTTCTTCATACATAACAGAGATATCATTTTAAAAATGGATTTTAATTGCAACTGAATCAAATTTCAATTTGTTACCTAACATTTGAAATAGTGTTTCTAATGATATCTAAATACAATTAAAACAAAGTAAAATATATAGCTAAATTTTTTTCTTTGGAAAAATGACTATATGAAGATGCAAAAATTACATTCAATTACTTATATAGTTTTTATCCTTGTCTTCTAACATCCAAACCATAACAATCATTAATCACTATCTAATTTCCCCCCCCACAAAAGCACCATAATATTATAAAAATAATGACAGTGGTCTGAAACTAAGAGAAACCCCTTCTGGTAGCAAATGAGGTACAACCACACAGCTTAAGGTACATTTCATTATCCTTTTGAAGAAATTCCTCCAAGAAAAAATGAAAATGAATATATAAAAAAAGAAAGGGGATAAGAAAAGATTCTTTAGTGTCTACTAATTACTAAACAAGCTTAGTTGCCATATTCCTGTTAACTACTGCTCTGATTAAAAAAAAAGCTAAAGTAAAAAACTATAACTTACCTCATTACCATGGACCATTAGATGATGTGTTGTCACTAAGGCTTTGAATACAACCACCCAGCTACTATTTGTTGCTCTTTCAAATAGTGTGTCAGCCATCTGAGGGATATTAACATTTGTCTCATTGGTAGCCTGAATCAAATCTATAAAAATCAAGAGATACAGTGTAAATTATGTTTATCTTTACAGATATCTATTTAAACTTTTATAAATTAAAAGCATACCTCCTGAAAAAATGGGTTTCATAACTCCTTTAATACTAACTAATAATAAAGTAAACTCATGAAGCTTTTTTAATTAAAAAAGACTTTCACAGAACTTTAAATAGAGTAAATATATATGCAAGTACACACATAGCTTACCTTCTATACATTATTTATTCATGAATTTTTTTGTGTTAAATTAATTATTTTTAGTATTTCCTTTAACTTCTTCTTACCCACACATTTGTTACATGATTTAGATTGTAAATTCCAAGAGACAGGTTTTATGTTAATTTTCAATATTCAATAATTCTATTAACATGTATACATTCTCTAGTAAACTTTATCTTCTTTGACAGCAATATATACATGTACTTGTTAAAATACATTATTCATAGAGTGTTGAAAATAAATTTCACTCTGTTAGTAAATGGAATGGCAGCAAATAACTGCTAAAATGAATGCATTCAGGATTCTTGAGAAGATCCCCCTATTAAAGTGAGCAAGTGTGACAAGAGGGCAAGGTAGAATACAAACTCCCTCAAGATTTCATATATAGGTACAGCTACAAAGACCCAAGATCTGAAGGAAGACCATGGAGGATTTCAGATTACTTTAATCTGACCCGATAATTCTTAGAAAAGCCCTGCCTATCTTTATTTTAGCAAAATGTTTATAAAACATTAAACTTCTTTAGGATTTTGCCACTAATGTGTATTGTCTACTTTCAAGTAGTTTCAAGTTGGTCTGGTCAATTTAAGCAATATTTTTTAGTATAAGATTTTCACATAATCTGTACAATAAACTTCTCAACATTTACCTGATATGAGTATATGGAATAAGTCCAGCTATGTACACTATGATGAGACTTCATTGGATTCAACATCATCAATATTGATACCATCTCTGACAGGGTATCCTACTACTCATACTATTGAATTCTATGGGGGGGGTGGAATTAATAAATTTCCCAGAAGGCACCCAATTTCTAAAAAACATCCTTTAACAGTCCCCTAAGATATTCTGATGTGTCAAATGAGACCTGCTGAGGTCAGCTGATATTTCTTTGGAAAAATAACCCATTTGCAATTTGATTGTTTTCATTCTTATCACCAAAATTTTTTAGAATCTCTTTGGATGAAAATTTCTCTGTGCTTTAAAGAGCATTCAGTCTAGAAGCTAGACATTTTCTAAAGAGGCTTCATCTACAACAGCTGGCTTCTGCCTTTTTTGTCATGCTATATATACAACTCTGAATTGATACCCCTTGGCTTATATAAAGTAATGCTTTATATAATGCTATCCAACATTTCTAAAACATCATAAAGTATGCCTCACAATGCTATCCAACAGTTCTATAACATCAAGATCAAAATTTTCTTTAAATTTCTGGCCCTCCAGCAGTGCAAAATATATTCCTTTAAATTTTAAAATCCGTAGTTCTTATACTATATAAGTAGTTTAAATACTAAAACATTTTTATACCAAAATATATCACTTTACTTTTGCTTATAGTATGCTGATATTCACAGTCATCTTATTAAAGGAATGCTTCTTAGAAAATCAAGAATGGAAGTAAAATGTAGAGTTAGCATCTAGTTAGCATCCTTGTTTTGCCAAACCAAACAAAACCCCACCAAATCTCAGACATAGAGGCTCAGTGACCTAAGTGATCCCAGTCAGTAGCAGTTCAATGCCTAGTGCCCAAATTTCTTTCCTTTTACATCATCTAACTCAATCAGAATAGTAATTTCTACAACATCTCCAGCAAATAGTCACCCAGTCTCTATTAAAAATCTACAATGATAGGGAATCCCTTAAATTCCAAGTTTGTCCATTTCACTCTGACACAGTTCTAATTGCTAAATGCTTTTTTCTCATTTCAGCTGAAATTTCCTCACAAATTCCACATATTTTTCTTAGTTCTGCCCTCTGATAATAAGCAGAACAAGTTTAATTCATTATTCACTGCCCTTCAGATATCTGAAGATGCTATCATTTTTGCCTCCAAGTTTTTTGTTCACCAGGATAATCATGACTGGCTGCTTACAATGGTGCAGATATAGCTAGTTTGGTTCTTTCATAATCTTAGTTACCCTGATCTGGATTTGATCCAATTCATCACTGCTTTCCTAAAATCTGGCCCTTAGAAGTGAACATAATATTCCAAACATTTGTATGATTAAGGCAAAGTACATTGGGATCATCATTACCTTTAGTATTTGAGTTATTTTGTAAGACACTGCACAATGCATTCAGATTCCTGTCAATTTAGAGTAAAATGAAATGGTTTTATGTGATTTTAGATCGAGGCCAGTAATTAACAACCATTACCTAAAAAAGCCATATAACTAAAGATACAGTGTAGTGTGTAATTTAATATGCTAATCTATAAATTAAAGACCCTAACAGTCACATAAAAAAGAACCACATAAAGCTCTGAATACTATTTTCTGAATGCTTTTTCAAATTAAAATTTTATCAAGTTATTAAGATATACAAAGTACATTTCTGTAAAGATTAAAATTAATATGCAATAACTAAATATATTTTATAAAGTTTTATTAATGATAACTAAAGCAAAAGAACTGCCTGAACTCAGCCGGGTCGCAGGTCAAAAAGAGAGAGAGGGAGGAGTTACAGTCACTTAAATACCAATAAGGTGATCTCACCAACGTGGATATGCAGGAGAGATTATAGGGAATTTGGGGAAATACTAAGGACTTCTGGGGAATAAAGTCAAAGGTTCAAAATATTTATACATAACCCCCTGGGATCCCATTAGGAGACCAGTATCCTCAAAGGGATCATGGAAACATAATCAACTTAAAAATTGCAATTATTTGTGAACGAAAGGAAAAAAAGAACAAACCCAATGATTACTAGGTTGACAAAAAGCCAATTTAGGGGCAGTCCCCTTTGGCATATAAGAGGATACATTCAAAACAAAGGCATTTCAACCCTCCATAGTTCAATTCACATCCCAAAGTTCACTCTGGATCTTCTGGTACAGCATGTGGTCTCTGCAGGCATCTATCTTCATGGCGCATTCTGAATCCTAGGAAGTAGCAAGTTTCTTATCCTAAAATTGTTCAAATTAAAATAAAAGTTCAAACAATAACTTGTCCCCCCTGAGTTGAATAATAACAAACACAGGGATTACTCAGGGATGTATGGCTGAGTTATGAGGTATATGAATCAATTTGCAAAAGAAAATCAAAAACATCAAAAAATCCAAATTAAAAGAGAAAAATAACGTGTGGATATAATAGAAAATGTAAAAGCTTATGTCTAAAAAAATCTAAGTAAAGGAAAAACAAATCTATAACAGGTGCTTGAATCAGGGCCCAATTAAAATGATTTAGAAATTATGCACTACCCAATCAGTAGCCAGGACTACTATAGTTTGCCACACTATAAAAAGCAGAAAAGGGACTAGATTTCAGCAGCAAATGGGAGCCAGGATGGCAACGAAAAGGAGGTGCTTGATAGAATGTGACTCAGAGGAAGTCCAACCTCTGACATATTATGTCAAAACAGCTTCAATCTCGACCCCAAACAAGTTCAAGTCTTCTTATCATGGCTCAAAATTACATCAATCCCACTGGGATCAGTCTCTTTGACCTTGTGCTCCATGGGCACTATGCAGGTGCTCTGTGCTTCTTTAGCACTGTACAGTGGCTCTTTTGTATATTCTCTTCTTCTGGAATCAGACAGAATCATGAAGCAAAGTCCCATAATTTTTTAAACAATCAATGGCATCATTTTTATAGTCTAAAGTTTTTGGCTATGCATTAATATTAGAACAAATGTATTTTAAACTTATATCACTGCAAAATCAAAAAAGTTAAAGAAAAATCTTCTCAATACTGTTGATGTGCTTCAAATACAAAAAAGAGAGAAAAATAAAACTCAAATGCTATACAATAATAAAAAAAAGTTTTTAAAATAAAAAATGCATAGCTTATAATCAGTGACACACTGAGTCAGCCAAGGAGAGGTTGAATACAAAGGATCCTCACCAAAAAATGAGATCTATTTCCTTTTTAACTTGGTCATGAACCACAGTATGGGTACATTATGATTTTCAGAATAAAACAGTAATACAGTAGATAATGCACATTCAAAGAAGTACCAAAGTCCCCAAAATTCACAATAGCCCAGTTAGTTACAATAGCAAACAAACCCACTATCATATTTCATATGCTGAATGACATAAAAAACCTATGAACTGATGGATATTTGTCACAATTTTTACAGATGTAGCAAATCTTTCAATCTTGAAAAACCTGTTTTTAAACAAAGTAAAACTTATTTGGGTCTAGAACATCACCAAGAAATCTAGATTGTTCTGGTGGAAGTAAACTAAACTGAAGAGTTAAATTATTATGCCTGCACAGAAGCTCTTTTTACTTCCTGCTTTATATGAACTCTTGGTAGGAACATCTCTTTATTTCTCTACCTTGAATACAACATTCTTTATAATATAAATATAAAAAAAATCATCCATTCAGAAACCACTAGTTATCTAAGATTATTTTTGAAGACCCCTTAAAATTACAATTTAAATTCTTAGCTCATTAAATTCTCCAAAGATTTATATATAGCTTTTGATGAAGCCCATCCATCATCATCTATGTGACAACTCACAAAGGGAACACGTGATCTTCAGTGGATCTAATGATAAGGGTTTGGGCAAGATGTTCATGGGCTTATACAATGATATTTTGTTCAGCAAAGGTAAAGGTACAAATTAAAGATCAATATAGGCAAAACATAGTAGCTTAAAATGATTCATTATTGCAGAAGGATATTGATTAGATTAATACATATAAACTTAAAAAATTTAAACTTTAAAGCAATCAGTAAATACAATATAAACAAATGAGAAGGTGCAGGCAGGCAGTGCATTCAAAATCCTTTTTACCAATTCCAATAGACTTGTTCTATATTATAGGAGGAGAATGAATTCAAAATAGTTATCAATAAACTTCTAGATCTCTTTTAAAATTTCCTTCCCCTCCCCCAGTATTTATCATCCATTTGCATTTCTTTTGTCAGAGCTCTGAAGTTCATCATAGTGAGGGAGAATTCTGCACTGAACTTATTATGGAGGGATCTCAGATTGGATGTATTGTAGAGGCTGGGCAGGCCCAAATGCCAAAAGTGTGTAGGAAGATGAATCTCCCCTATGGATCTCAGGAATATTCAAGCTAAATGCAAGGATCAGTAATAAGAAAAGACACTCCAAAACTTTGAGCTGCTTGAGCTCTATAAGACTCTGTGGAAATGGAAGCTGTTTGAGCATTATTCCTCAAAAAAATAAAAAAGAAAAGAAAAACTGAATGAAGTCTGTTTATAAAGAAATTAGGAGGCAAAACTCAAGGGAAAATATGTATTTGCATATGAAGGAATGGCATTTTTTGTTTGGTGTTTTGAGTCAAGAGAGAAGGAAAAAACAGGTTTATTTCTCAAAACTGACTTTAAATCCATTGATTTGGACTAACTGCCCTCCCTGTGAAAAACCTTGAATAACAATAACCTTCTAAACTAGAAGTCCAGGGTCAACTTAAAAAAAAATCTGGTGAAAACTAGAAGGGAATGAAGTCAAAGGTTCAAAATCTTCAAAATTTATACATTTCATTTTATGGCTTTTTATGCCATTTTATGGTTTTAAGGCAAACACGCTATTTTAAATAGAAGTTTCAACTACGTCAATCTAAGCATCTCAACCAACAAAAGATTATATATATGCAGCACAGCAACATTAGACTTGTATTTCATCTTCTTTGTACTTAACTTCCTCAAATTTAACAAAGATAGGTTAAGGCTTTAAAAAAATTTCACCACAGCTTATACTTTATCTCGTTCAATTGAATTAAGTATGTGCTAAGTTTCCATAATTGTGAAGAAACATGGGAGAGTATGAAGTTGAGAGAAATCTGGGTGTAAATGACATCACTGACATTAATTAGCCTAACTGACTTAGGACAAGTTCTAAGTTCAGTTTTATCACCTTTAAAATGGAGATAATACCAAAGTATTTTCCTCAAAGTTGTGAAGATAAATGAAAACTATGTAAAGTACTTCATAAATCTAAAAGTGTTATATTAATTTCAGTAATCATTTATATTTCTTCTTAGAAATATTTGGTAAATACACTCTCCATCTAGCCCTCCTTGAGTGTTGAGAAATTAGTCCTGAAAAGAGGCCAAATTCATAATAAGAGCTTCAAGTTTCTCAGAAATAGAGGTGCCCTCCAGTCACTCAC
This sequence comes from Monodelphis domestica, assembly GCF_027887165.1. NCBI lineage: Eukaryota > Metazoa > Chordata > Mammalia > Didelphimorphia > Didelphidae > Monodelphis > Monodelphis domestica. The sequence goes on from NC_077228.1 coordinate 338,812,395, forward strand.
ATGATTTAAAAGCAATCTCAAAAGACATCTAATAAAAAATGTAGTGGAAGTGGAAATCCTTATGCAATATTGATCAATAAATAAGCATTTATTAAACACCTACTATGTGGTAGGCAGTGCCATAGGTGCTAAGGATATAAATGGTAAGTATAAGTATGAAACTCTTTTCTGCTCTGAAGGAGCTTATGTTCTAACAGTCGATGGCTACAGATATAGACATATAAATATAGATATGCTGAATAAACATAGAAGGTAGTCAAATAGTTGGTAGTGGGGCCATGGGAGGGGTGAGGTAGAAATATTAGCAATTGATAGGAGCAGGTAAGGCTTCATCTATAAGGAGGTGCTTTACTTATACCTTTTTAGGCAGAGGGATTCTATGAAGTGGAGGGGAGGAGGAAATTCATCCCAGGCCCAGTGTATAGCCAAGGCAAAAGCACAGAAATTAGAGACAGAAAGGCATGTATAAAGAATAGAGAAGACCAGTCTGTCTGTATCATAGAGTATAGGAAGGGAAGTTAAGTACAATAAAATTGGGAGAAAAGGTTGGGGCCAGGATTTGAAAGTTTTAAAAACTAACATGGGGATTTCATATTTTATCCTAGAGGCAGTAGCCAACTACTGGAGTTTACTAAGTAGAGAATTTGTCAATCTGGAAAATCACTTTGGCACTTATGTGGAAGATGGACTGGAGAGGGTAAAGAATTGAAGAAGGGAGACAGCTTAGGAAGCTATTGTCATAATCTATATCTCCAAAAGTTGGTCTAAAGACTTTTAAAAAGACCTTTTTAAAGCAATCCATTTCTCAGACCATCAAACTCCACATAAATCAATTCACCTAGGAGCACTCAAGACATTCCCTCCATTTACTGTGAATTTTAGATTTACTCCACCCTGCTTAGTCTAACAAAACAGGAATGTCTATACCCATACTTAAAGATTAAGTGTTGAGGATGGCCTATGACAGACATGTGCTAGCAAATGACAAACCACCCCCTGGGCTGTCCTAAGTCAAGCTTAAGCTACCATTGATACATGTGAAACACAGGAAGTGATGTAAAAAATGGTCTAAATATTTTGCATCACTTCCTCTCTAGCTCTCTCTTTTGGCAGAGAGGTGGCTGGTGGCAGGGTGCTAGGTGTCTTGGCATCTTGGCGTGGCTGCAGCTATTGTCCTGGTTTGGCAGTAAGCGTCCTTGATACAATACTGGGAGAAGCTTAGTAGCGTAGTTCAGGTGAGGCGTCTTCCCTAAGCTCTCTCGGAGTTTAGGCTGATTCCTTTTTTTTCCTTTACCTTTCCAAAAAACGCCATCTTCCTAGGAGGTCCCTCACCTCAGAGGAGGCCTCATGGCGGGAAGGTTTCTGAACTCCCCTTGGCTCAGGCTAGGCCAGAGAAATCTTATACCCTTTTCCCTCTCTCTTCTTAATTCCTTCCCTCTATATTAATTAAATCACCATAAAATTCCCAAACTGTCTTGAGTATTTTTATTGGGATTTGAATTAATCCCTGGCAACCAAATAAATTTATATTTCAGTAAAAATCCCCTAAATTTACCCCTTACATTACACAAAGCTCAAAGTAGTCAGTTTTTACTTCAGGACCCCACCTCTTGTTCACTGCTCCTGTATCTTATTGCAGATTTTGCCCTGTCAAGAATCCATTGCCTTTATTCTTTAAGATTGCTGCTGAATTAATAAAACTGGAGTAAAATCACAAAACTATGTTGACTGTTATATGCTAAATAATCTTAAATGAGCTTTTACAATCAGACAATTATTTCATACCTGCCTAATTGTCTCACTATCTCACTCACTACAATGGCTTTTTCCTTCCAAACCTTTTGTCCTTTCACAATCAGCCCATGGACCCCTATTCCTACTCCACCCCTCAGTTGAGAACATTCCCTCATATTTCACTGAAAAAATTGAAGCCATTCTCCAAGAATTCTTTTTTCCTCTCTTCATCTTATGAAACTAAGCCTTCTGCCACTTTCTCCTTTACTCTTGTATTGCATGTCCTTCACTTTGCCAAAGAAATTTCCTCTAAATACACAAAGGATTCTTTTCTATTCCATTTGCTCTTGAAAATTGTCTCCTTTATCATCTACTAACCATTATTATCTTCCTATCTACTGCCTACTTCCTTATTACTTCCAAATATATCCATGTCTCTTCCATCCTCAAAAACCTCTCAAACTAATGATCCTTGCTATTGTCCTGTATTGCTACTCCATTTACTTGCTAAACTCCCTGAGAAGGCAGTATATGTTTAGTGCCTCTAGTTCTTTTCCTCACTTTTTTCTTAAATCTCTATAGTTTGGCTTCTGACATCATCATTCAAAGAAAATTCACTCTCCAAAGTTACTAATGATCTCTTAATTGCCAAATCTTGGTCTTTTCTCAATCCTCATCTCTTTTGACATTTCTGTAGCCTGTGATGCTGCTGATCACCTTCTTTTCTCTGGATTTATATGACACATCTTTCCTGGTTCTCCTACCTGTCTATTCCTTCTCAGTTTTCTTTGCCAGATGTTCATTCAGATCATGCCCATTAACCGTGAGTGTCCCCCAAGGTTTTGTCCTGAGCCTGCTTCTCCTATCCCTCTATATTATTTCACTTAGTAATCTAATCAATGGATTCAACAATCATTTCTCTGCAGGTATTTCTCAGTTCTATTTATTGAGCCCTAATCTTTTTCCTGAATTTCACTCTTCCATCTCATATTCTTATTGGACATGTCACAATTCTTAAACAACATTTCTTAAACTGAACTCATTATCTTTCCTCACAAACTTTTTCTTCCTAACTTCCCTACTACTGCTGAGAGTACTAACCATCCTCCAAGGAACTCAGGCTCACAACCTAGGTGTTATCCTTGATTCTTCACGATCTCTCCCCAGCCCCACCTCATATCCATAGTCTGCCTAGTCCTCTCATTTCTTCCTTTATAACATCTCTCATATTCTCATCTTTCCTCTCCCCTGTCACTACCACCACCCTGGTGAAGGCCTTCATCACCTCATGCCTGAATTATTTTAACAGGCTTCTGACAGCTGGACTGCTGTCCAACTGAGTTTCAAGTCTCACCATGTCACCCTCTTTCAACCAACTCCAGAGACTTCTGGTTACCCCCAAGATCAAAAATAAAATCTTATGTAGTCCTGAAAGTCCTAACCTCGACCTTTCTAGTCTTCTTTTGTCTTCTATATCCTGGACTCCTATGTTCTTCAATTCACTTGCCTCCTTGCTATCCCTAGAAAAAGATAATCCATCTCCCAACTCTGGGCATTGTCACTGACTATTACTCATATTCTTCTCCCTCCTTTTTGTCTCCCAGATACTTTGGCTTCCTATAAGTCTCAGCTCAAGTCCTTCCTTCTACAAGAAGGCTTTCTGGATCCCTGGTTACAGCTTTTTGACTTACGTCAGACTCAGGTCCTTCTCTGTGCCACATTCCAACAAGTACCTAAGTTTGGCTAACATTCTGGCACTCTGAGAGTGAAAGTAAAATCAGAGGAGGGAAACATACTTTCCTTTTATACAAAAATGTAGTTCTTTTTTCTCTCTTACAGTATGGCAACTTTCTGTAGTCCTGGCTGCCAATGGGTAAATGCAATATTACTGTTTTTGTCCTACAGACTTGTGGAACAGAAATTACTTTAATTGGACCCTGATTTAAGAACCTTTTATGGATTTATTCTTGTTTACTCAGAAAATTTTATGTACATTGATTTTGATATTTTGGTTTTGATTTTCTTTTCTCCCAAAGTTTAATTTTTTCTCCTATTTGTTTTTCCTTTTTTAAAAATGATTTTGATTTTCTGTTGACACAATTTACACACCTCATAACTCAACCATGTACCCTGAGTTGATCCAAGTATCGGTTAACAACTTCCTCAGGGGGGATTGTATAATTTTCATTAAATCCAAGATTTAAAATTTTGGTTTTTTGGGGGGGAAAATTTCAGAAAATGAAGCTTGCTAACTCCTTGCAGCTAGAAAATGAACTATTTGGAGAAAGTGCCATAAAGAAACCTCCACTGCATCATAAGATCTAGAATGAACTTTAGGATGCAAATTGACTGAACTGAAAGGGGTTGAACACATTTATTTTGAATATAAACTCTTATGACAAAGGGAACTGCCTCCTAATTGGCTTTTTGTCAATGCACCTAGCAAACATTGGTTTTGCTCTCTCTCTCTCTCTCTCTCTCTCTCTCTCTCTCTCTCTCTCTCTCTCATATCTCTAGCTATTATAGTTTTCCTCTTAGAAAAGTACATCTTTAGTTAGAAGATTTTAGAGGTATAAGATGTTTAAATGATCCATTGGAGAGACTAGTCTCCCAAAGGATTACAGGGGGTGTTGTGAAGATGGGATTGACTCTCCCCTTGCCTACTTTTAAATTTAATCAACCAAAAGTATAGACACCCTTAACTTAACACTAAGTAGGGAAGGTCTGCAAGCTACTTACTAAAGTGTGTGACAACTCCAGAAGTGACTGACTACCCCCTGAGCAGTGCTAAGCAAATTTAAAGACTGAAATTGGTTCCTGTAAAGTGGAGGAAGGGACAGGAAGTGATGTAAAAAAGGACTATAAAAGATGATGAGCTTCCTGTGCAAAGGGTCTTCTTCCTCAATTTTTGAGTTGGTAGATCTGGGACTGGGACTGAGGCTTGGAGCTAATTGTATCTGGGATTCTGGATCTTGAACTGCTTCTGGTAAGTCTGCTCCTGGATCCTCTCCTTTTGGAGTTTCGGCTTGGGTGAGTGAAAAGCTGACCCTCCCTTCCTGGCTTCTGAAGAGAATAGTTCTGGAGAGGCCTCCCCTTCTAGGAGGAGGCCACATGGGTTGAACCCTTGCTTAATTCACCACAGAGTCCTCCTGCTGAGGGGTTAACAAGCCCTGAATGGGTTGAGATGGGGACTGGAGCAACATTTAGGGTGATAAGATAGACTTCTTACTCTACCCTCTTTACATTTCTCTACTTTCACTCTCTCCACTTTTTTTAATAAATAAAAGCTGCTAAAAGTCATTTTGAAAATGACCAAATAAAAATAAAAAAAAGTCATTTTGACCTGAGCTGTATTAATTTTAAAATTGGCGACCATAGTATTATCTTTCAATTCTCTTATATCTAGTCCAACCATAAAATTTAATTCCTTACACTACTACTACTTCTAAGAAGCATTTATTATTGTATTTCTGAATACTTTTAAAGCACATCCAAAATAATATGCAGCCAATTTTTATGTGGTTTCTTTTATCACTTATTGCTTAGATGATAATGCACTTCCTCTTAAAGTATTCCACCTGAAGGACAAAGAAAAATCCAAAATAGGAAGCCCATCAGAGACTAAATAGAAAAATTCTAGGCAGCTTCTCATGTACTAATGAGAAAGTGATTTTTATCTAGCTCTCTACAATTTTCTCTAATAATGTTAATGTGAATTTGATGACTTTCTTCTTTTTGTCACTTGTAATTTATCTCCACATTATGGCTTAAAATATACAAAGAGATACTTTACATTGTCATATTTGATTAAAATAACACCAATTTCTTTATGCTTCCTAACTCAGGACTATTTTTCAATGAAAGGTAAGACATTGTCTATACTCTTATGGAATTTAGAGTCTAAGAGATGAATTAATACAAATTATGATACCTGCAAATCAATGTTTTATTATGTCTAAGACAGGAGGGTAATAAGTCTTTTCTAAAATATCATACTCTGGGGGCAGCTGGGTAGTTCAGTGGATTGAGAGTCAGGCCTAGAGACGGAAGGTCCTAGTTTCAAATCTGGCCTCAGACACTTCCCAGCTGTGTGACCCTGGGCAAGTCACTTAACTCCCATTGCCTAGCCCTTACAACTCTTTTGCTTTGGAACCAATACAGAGTATTGGTTCCAAGATGGAAGGTAAGGGTTTATAAAAATAACTAAATAAATAAATAAAATATCATACTATATGATTTTTGTCAACCTAGGAGTATCTCCACTTATGTCAAGAGGTAAAATTTTCAAAAAATTCTTGAGGCTAAATGAAAATTTCATTCATAAATTTTTAGATTATTTAATATATAACACTTCAGGAAGGTCCACCTTGCCTTGGTTACCTTGTAACTTGTAAAACACTAGGTGTCGCCACAGGTTAGGCTCAAAGTCTGAAGCAGCCTAATGAAAAAGCTCAGGTTTGCAGTAATTTTGCTCTTGGGAGTACAGTTATAATATATATGAATGGTTCGTGATTATATCCTCAGAGAAAGAAAAGCCTTTAACAATGGACTGGGAGTTGGGGGCACAGTTTAGGATCACAGCTCTTTCATAGTAAAAGTCATTCTCAACTTATGGTTCTCAAAGCTGCACCATACCCTTATGCCAAAGATCTAGTGACAAAAGAAAATAAAGGGAAAAGGTCAATCATAAGTTTTATGAGAAAAAGCTTAAATCAGTCAGATGCAGTCTTTAATAGAACACAATAATGGGTTTAGAAATGGGTACTAGCTATACCCAGCTACAGCAAGACAGGAAAAGGAGATAGGGATCCATCAGTTCTAGTAGCACATTGCCTGAAATTAGTTTTATCCTCACACTCCACCTACCTAAGTCAATGCTTGCTTCAAATATACATACATATACATATTTACACACGCCGAAATACATATATGCATATATGAATGTGTTTATATGTTTGTATGTATTATACTTTAATTCTTCTCCTTTAACTTTCTTTCCTACAGTCTCTCCAGGGTCAGAGGTTTGAAGGAAGTAGAACTGCCAATCTCACCACCACTACTGGTGGGACACTACTGACCCTCTCAGCTGGGAGAAGGGCCACCTTCACACCCCTCTTGGTAAGTATTCCTCCCCCTTTTCATGGATTTTCTTTCCAATCAGGAGATAACAAAAAATTTATAAATCCCAGAAGTCCATTCAGATTTAGACCATTCTCCATATCCTGCCCCAACTCCAGAGCAGACATGAATATGTACATGTACTTGTCTCCCTAATGGAACATAAGTTTTTTGAGGGCAAGACTTTTCATTTTTTTCCTTTGTATCCCCTTGTGTCTCTACCCAACACTGAGTTGTTTAATAAATGTTTGTTGAATGACAGATGATGCAGTGTCATAAAAGTAAATGATGTTTAAGTAACTCCAAAAATATTATAGTAATAACTGTTTTTGCCTATATGTCATTTTATTTTTATCTACCAAGATGTTCACCCATTTCAATGACCCCCTTATAAATAGTGAATCTGAATCATAAAATTTTAAGTTGAAAGATATGTTTCATTTGATCCCCTAATTTTATAGAACAGAGCCCATCATTCTTCTGAATTTAACTATTTTTGTCAGGGATGAGTTTGTAACTCTTCTTCATCTCATTTCCAATCTTTAATAAATCTTGTTGTTTCTACATTCGTATCTCTCACACTGATCCTCTTATTCACCCATCACACCTTAGTTTAGACATTATGACTTCTCACCTGGACAAATGCAATAATCTATTGGACTCCTGGCCTCAAATCTCTCTCCTCTTCAATCTATCCTTCCCTAGAAGCCAAAGTGATTCTCCTCAAGTATAGTTTCTGATATGCCTCTTCCTGGCTCAAGCTCCCTATTTATTTACCACTAGAAGAAAATATCAGTCCATCTGTTTAGCCTTAAAGCTTTTTACTAATTAATTCCAATGTCCCTTTCTAGATTTATTTCACTGGACTTCCAATCCAGCCAAACTGGCCTTTTTGATGGTTTCTCATATGTAACATTCCATCTTATGTTTTTGTGCTTTTGCACAACCTTCTTTCCATGCCCAGAAAGGATTTGTTCTTCAACCTTGCCTATTAAAATCTCCAGGGTTATTATTTTTCATATTATTTTTATTTATTTTTAGTTCAACTTAAGCCACAGCTTATATGAGGGCCTTTTCCCAAAAAGTATTTTTCTTGTACTTCTCCTACCCAAAATTACATTGTATATGTTTGTATAACAAATGCAATTCTCTGGAGGCTATTTTTAATTTTAAAATATTAATTTATTAATGTCACCTGAGAAAACCTAACTAATCAGTGGACTCGCATTGTCAAAACAGATGCCACAGAACTTGAGCCAGGGAAATAGCAAAGTTTGAGCAACTAAGCAGCTAGGAAGAAGAGCTACAGAGACCTCAACTCTTCCCCTCATCACTTCACAGGAAAAAAACATATTTCAGGAGGAAGTCAACACACCCTTTGCTCCTCATTATGTGTCTGGACCATCATGGCAGCAAGGTCTGCTTTCATCATCTGAAAGAGTCCTTGTTTACAGAAAAATAAGGAACAGGTCTCCACCATTCCTGGAAAAGATACAGACAAATGAAGGGAGGCCCAGTTTCATAGCCTGGAGGAAGAGACTATTTGAATTTAAAATCAAACCATTCTTAGTGATCAAAAGGGTAAGGTTTCTCAAAAAACACCTCAATTCAATATTAATTTCCCACACTTATTTTGTTACATTCTGTCTCCTATGATGGAATGTAAGCTCTTGAGGGACTCTTATTTTGAACTTTGTGTTTTCAACATCTAGACAGTGCCCAACAGATAGAAGGTATACAATAAATGCATATTGCTTGATAGGGAAACTGAAACTCAGAAAGATTACCTGTCTTGTCCAAGGTAAAAAAAAAAAGTGGTAAGCAGTAGGACCTGAATTTAAACCCAGATCTTAAATCCTAATCCAAAATACTCTCCATTTCACCATGGTAAGTATTTCATAATTCAAAATAGTATAATTATAGAACATGAGCAAGTTGCTTTCCCTCAACCCTTATCCACATGGTCCCCCTTCTTCTAAGTAGGGTGGATTTTCATTTAAGCATAAGCTGAAGGCATTGTCCAATGAAAAGAATGCTGGATTGGGAATTTTGATAGTCCATTGTCCACAGTCCACAATGGTTTTAGGGAAGTCATTAACCATTCATAATCTCATAAGTAAGAATTATACAAAATAAGGGCAGTCAGGTAGCATGGTAGAGAGAATGGAGAATGAATGCCAGGCCTTAGGTCATGTGTTCAAATCTTGTCTCAGATACTTCCTAGCTATGTGACCCTGGGCAAGTTACTTAATCCCATTTGCCTAGCCCTTGATGCAAGCACAGATGGCCATTTGTTATACTACAAGCCATCTAATTTGAAATTAATTTTATAACTTCTTAATACTAAAATTGAAACTGACTTGAGTTTAGAAATATTATACAGTACATGTATGAACATATGTACTTATGTATGTGTACATACACCTATAATCTATAATAATTACCATTCATATAAACATGTACTATGTGCCAGCTACAGTGCTAACCATTTTATAATTATTCATTTGATCCAAACAACAACTGGGAGGAAATTGCTATTACTTCCATTTGGTAAGTGAAGATACTGAAGTAAAAAGAGGTTACATGACTTGCTATGGGTTACTCAGTAAATAGCTGAGGCTTAATTTGAATCAAATTGACATGGGCATTGTACCCCCAGAAGCTCAGGCAAACTATTATCAGGGAAATTCCTTTGCTCCCTTACATCTTCATGACTCCTAGCCTAAAACACCCAATGACCCCTATAGGATCCTGACATGATTGTCTTCCTTTGATCCTCCTTTAGATCTAAGATGGACAGAGAGATGCATCTCCAGGCTACATCTTGATTCTATCAAGCTATATCTCAGACATCTGTCTGTTCCCTAAAACCAAAGAATCTTTTATGAGGGTCATTCCCTATGTCTCCAGGAAGACCCCAGTCATATAACCAAACCCCTGACTGAATGCCTGAGGGTTTACCACTCTAGAGTCACGTCCACACCATGACATAGCATGTTGTAAAGAATATAAAATCCCCAGAATTGATGTCGTCTGGGGGACAGCTTTTCCATTCATGCTGTCCTCCCAGGGAGCAGCTTTCCACTTTGCTGTTCCACTTGTACCATCCTTCTGGCCATTCTCAACATTATTCTCTAAATTAATAAATTTCTCTTTTTATTTTTAAGCTAAGTTTTGGAGTCTTGCATTCTTGCAAAAGGTATTCTTCCCAAACCCCAGAGGTGCACCTCTTCAACCCCACAACAAAATCTTCCTGATTCCAGGAAGCCCATTGCTCTTTTCACTGAATCACTAAACTGCTAATAAGACACTATTGTCATAAAACAAATGAAAGGTGAAATGACTGAGGAAACAAAAGGTTCAGGTTTTTAAGGATATTGATTATCAAGCAATGCATGCCAACTTCATAAGGATAAGGCCCCCTCAACTTTGACTCTGGACCCTGAATACAAGGGGAGACAGATTTGTATACATTAAAAACAATCAAATAAGGGCAAAGAAGGAAACAATTAACCAAGACACAAAACTAAGTTATTTGATTTCTAATTGGAGAAAAGATTCAAGATTTTTGAAATTGGAAATCAGCAAACAGGTAAAATTCCCTAAAATCAGAAAACGAAGTAACCCATTTCCCTCAAGTATCTGTGAACAATCAGAGGAATGTGGAAACAATAACTGACTAGTCTGTACAAAGCCAGTTTTCAGATAAGACACACGGATTATTTGAGATATATAATTGTAAATCTTGGGATCTGCCCCTACTTCCATGTTGGCAAAGCCAAGGCACAGGTTGGTAGAGGGGGAAGAGGAAAAAGATTGGGAGAGCTGCTCCTTGCCCCCTCTCTACAGTGTCTAAGGGCATTTTTTTGCATGTCTCACCCCTCAGTCTAGTTGCCCAAAGTGAGCACTTCCTCACTCCACTGTCTGAAGTAATACAGTGGGGTGGGTGGGGGTGGGGGGCCCCTAGATCCTTAACTAAAGGTCTCAAAGAGCAGGTAGAAGTGTCTCAGTTTCCTAACCATGTAGGGCTATGTTCAAACAATACAACAAAGGACTCTTAAAATTTCCACAATTAAATAGTTTTCTCACAAGACAGAAATTGGACTAGGCCCATAATTGAATATAAAGGGAACTAAGCTAGTTCCAGAATTGAGTCACAAGATGGAGTCAGTGTAGTTCATTCAATTCCCACCTCCATTTGCTCTAATCCCTTCAGTTTTGTCATTATTCAGTAATTAAAGTAAACAAAATGTTATTTCCCTTTCATAATATGTCATTTATATCAGCATCTCAAAAAAAAAATTCTATAGTGCTTTCATTCTCTACCAAAGGCTTCTTATCAACTAGAGGTTCCACTGAAGTAAAGTGAATCTCATCTTTTCACTTGAGTAGATATTACACTTGTAATCAAATTAGATATTATGACATAATTTAAAATGATGGCAGCATGGTCACTAATTCACAGGGAATTTTCACTCAGGCCAAGTGACATGAATTATTTGCAAAAGTACTACTAAGTACAGTTCCTTTTATATTCCTTTATTATTATTATTATTATTATTATTATTTTATCCTGGTAATATTTTGCAGCAACAGAAAGCTATCACCACCCCAAAACAAAAAATCTTGAAAGTCAAAGAGAGGTGGGGAGATGGTAGAGTAGGACATAAAGCTTCCTTACTCTTCTAATACCCCCAACAAACAACCAAAAAGAACTCTACAGAATCAATGCTAAAAGCAGCAAAAACAGACAATAGCCGAAAGAGAAGCTGAACAGCCATGGACAACTAAAAAGGAAAGTTTCTGACCTCCCAAGCCTCAGTCCTACCTCCACAGGTGCTGGGAGCAGGAACAGAGTAAACAGTGTGGAATTAGCAAGGCAGCCCCTAAGGGCAGAACTGGTAACTTCACCAGGTTTGCAGATGCAGAATCTGAAGGCAGAGAGCCCTGGGAACAGCTTTATCAGTAGTAGCCTTAGTGATAGAAACCCCCACTGGCCCACACCTAGGGATTGAGGGAGTGATACCACAGAGTCCAAGGGCACCAGACTCTTAAGTGGAAGAATTCAAGCCTAGCTGCTGACAGGTGAGAGACTGTGGAGACCCAAAGAATATGGATTGGACACCAGCTCTATCCTGGGCTTCAGCAGTGGGAGAGGAGGCATAAGGAAGGAGCTCACATCAATGAGAATGGCTGATAAGGAATTGGGCCCTCATCAGCTGTGACCACTCCCAGGAGAGTGGGGTCCCTGGTTGTCACCATAGGGGGAGATGGCCTGTCTGCCTGCAGCGGCAGAACTACCTGCCAGTTCTGAGCACCTGAGGTCGATCACAAACTGGAGCTTGAGTGGGGGACCTGGGGATTACATAAGAGTCAGGACTGGAAAAACTGAAAAAACTAAATAGGGCCCAGGACATTCCCCCCAACCCCCCATCCTGAAAGTTGAGGTAACATATCCTAGTATCATAGAAACCCTGGAACTCTAACAAAAAAGTCAATAATTAAATCTATTGGCCTGACCACTAAAATTAAAAACAAAACAAAACAAAACACAAACACACACACACACCCACAAAACAGAAAGAGAGAACACAAAAGGTAAAAGAACTCAACTAGTGATAGCTACTTTGGGAGGGAAAAAGACCTTTCAAACTCAGAAGACAATTAAGTAAAAACATTTACATCAAAAACAGCAAAACAAAAAACAAAAAAAAAACCACAATAAATGTACACAAGCTCAAAAACAGCTTTTGGAAGAACTTTAGGAAGACTTCAAAAATGAAATGAAAGAAGTTGAGGAAAAACTAGAGGAAAAAAGAGCAATGCAAGAAAATAAAGATGACCCCAAAGGAAAAAGAAATCCAGAAACTCACAGAAGAAAACAGTCTAGACAAGGGGAAGCAAATTATTTCCTAAGACAAGAAATAATAAAGCAAAATTAAAAGAATGAAATAAGAGAACATGAAACAGTTTATCACACACACACACACACACACACACACACACACACAAAACCAACAACAACTGGAAAACAGATCAAAGATAGACAATATTAGAGTACTTAGATTCCTGGAAATCTATGTTCAGAAAAAGAGTTTAGGGATCATATTCCAAGAAAGAAAGGAAAATCACCCGGAAATTCTATAACTGGAGGGTAAAAGAGAAATTGAAAGAATCCACTGATTCTTGAATTCAACCATAAAATGAAAATATATAGCAGAATCAATCAATACCCACATTTCAACAATATATTGTTTACAAGAATGAGACATGGAATAAAAATAAAGGGCTGAAGCAGAAAATGTTATAGCTCAGCTGAAAGTATGCAGGGATAGCAATCATAATATCTGACAAGTTAAAGCTAAAAAATATATAATCAAAAGAAATAAACAGGGAAACTATATTATGTATCATAGATAATGAAGTATTATCAATATTAAATCTATATGCACCAAATGTAGTAGCATCCAGATTTTTAAAGGGGAAAAACTAAAGAAATAACAGATGGAAATAGATAACAAAACAATAATAGTGGAGGACTTTAGTCTCCTCTCAGAACTAGATAAATCCATAATAATAAATTATAGGTACCTGGAAAGAACTGAATGGGAACAGAAAAGAGTATTTTTTCTTCTCAGTGGTATGTAGCATCTTTGCAAACAATTGACCATATATTAAACAATAAAAATATTATAGTTAAATGAAGAAAAGCAGAAATATTAAATGAAACTTCCTGCCTCCTTTTGTGTGTTGTCTTCCCCTTTAGTGTAAATTCTTTGAGGGCAGGAACTGTCCTCCCTTCTTATTAATTGTATAGCCATTGCTTAACACAGTGCCTTGAATACAGTAAGTGCTAAGTGACTGTTTATTTTGGGTGTGGGGGGGTACAGCTAGGTTTAGTTTAGAAATAGGAGGTCATAGGTTCAAATATGGTCCCAAACACTTCTTGACTGTGTGACCGTGGGCAAGTCACTTACCCCCCATTGCCTAGCCTTTACTGCTCTTGGCCTTGGTACCAATACACTGTACTGATAATTTGATAGACGTAAAGGTTTTTTTTTTTAATAAATGAGTATTTATTGGATTAGAATAAATACATACATTATTTACTCAAAACATTTGCCAAAGGAATTTCTATATATATATCACTCAAAAATAGGATTCCACTATGCCAAAAGGGCTCTAAAACTGTGTATATTCTTTGATTCAGCAATACTATTAATAGGTTAGCATCCCAAAGAGATCCCCCCCAAAAAGGGAAACAGATCTGTTTGTACAAAAATATTTATTGCAGCTCTTTTTGTAGAAGCAAAAATTTGGAAATTGAGGGGTTGTCTATTATTTGGGGAATGGTTGAAATAGTTGTGATATATGATTGAGAAGGAAAACTACTATGCTTTAAGAAATGATGAGAAACACTTACATGAACTAGTAACAAGTGAAGAATATTGTCCATAACAATATTTTTGATGAAATGATCTAGTTATGCTCAACAATGCAGTGATCTAAATTAGCAATCCCACAAATGATGAAAAATGCCATCTGCCTTCAGAGAAAGAATTGTTAAGAATGCAGACTGAAATATACTATATTTCCCTTTCTTCCTTCTTTCTTTCTTTCCTTGTCTTCCTTTCTTCCTCCTCCTCCTTACTTGAGATCTCTTCCATGTGATTGCACATGTAAACTATATTAGATTGCTTACTGTCTGGGTGTGGAGGAATGAGGGTAGGAAGGAGGGAGAGAATTTGGAATTCAAAAAAAGAATTTTTAAAGAATGTTAAAAATGGTTATTATATGTAATTGAGGGAATAATATAAAAAATAAAATCCCACATGAAAATGTGAATCTCTTAACTACACTTGCTTTTTTCAAAGTCTGCAGCAAATTCTTTACATTATTTCCAAAACTGTTGTATTTGTTAGTGCTTCCTTCTGTTTTCTTCTGTATATTTTTAAAGTATTATAACACTTTTTTATTTAAATCAACTTCCCCTTTCCCAGTCCACCTTAATTAAAAAATGGGGATAGGGAAGATCTTGTAATAAATAAGCAGAGTTAAATAAAACCAATTTACAAAGTGGCTATGTCCAACAATGTATGTTTCTATGCCTTGTATCCATCACTTCTGCCTCCAGTGACATAGCTGATCATTGTTTTGATTGTTCTTAAACTTTTCCAAGTTTTTTTTTCTTACAATGTTGTTGTCCTTGTATAAACTCTTCTGTTGATTCTTCTCACTTTACTCTGCATTAGTTCATGCTACCTAGAATCTTTCATCATTTAAAAAAATATTTTAAAATATTTTTCCATGTTTCCATGATTCACATTCTTTCTGTTCCCTCTTCCCTCCCCTGTCCCAAAGCTGACAATCAATTCCACTGAGTTGTACAAATGTTATAACCTTTTTCCATATTATTCATTTTTGCTATAGAGTGATTTTTTAAAAGCCTAAACCCCAAATTACATACCCATATATATGTGATAAGTGAGGTTATGTTTTGCTTTTGCATTTCTTCTCCCATAGTCTTTTCCTTAATGTGGATAGCATTCTTTTACACAAGTCCTTCAGGAGTGTCCTGGCTTGTTGCATTTCTACTAGTAGCAAAATCCCATTACATTGGATTGTTCCACAATGTTTTACTTTCTGTGTACAATGTTCTCCTGGTTCTGTTCATTTCACTCTGCAATGGTTCATTGAGTTTCTCCCAGTTCATAGAGAAAGTCTCCAGATCATCAATCCTTACAGCATAATAGTATTCCATCACCATCTCATACCACAAACTGTTCAGTCATTCCCCAATAGAGGTACATCCCCATATTTTCCAGGGTTTTTTTTGCCACCACAAAGAGTGTATCTATAAATATTTTTGTACAAGTATTTTTTCTTATTAGCTCTTTGGAGCACAAAACTAGTAGTGGTATTGCTGGATCAAAGGGTATGCATTCTATTAAAGTCCTTTGCACATAATTCCATATTGCCTTCCAGAGTAGCTGGATTAATTCACAACTCTACCAGCAATTCATTAGTGTCCTGATTTTGCCACAACCCCTCCAACATTTATTATTTTCCTTTGCTGTCATGTTAGCCAGTCTGCTAGGTGTGAGGTGGTACCTTAGAGTTGTTTTGATTTGTATTTCTCTAATTATGAGAGATTTAGAACACTTTTTCATATGTTTATTGATAGTTTTGATTTCTTTATCTGAAAACTGTCTATTCATGTCCCTTGCCCATTTGTCAATGGGGGAATGGCTTGGTTTTTTGTACAATTAATTTAGATCCTTATAAACTTGAGAAATGAGACCTTTGTCAGAGATTTTTGTTACAAACTTTCCCCCTAATTTGTTGCTTCTCTTCTAATTTTGGTTGCATTGGTTTTCCTTGTAAAGAAACTTTTCAATTTAATATAATCAAAATCATTCATTTTACATTTTGTAGTGCTCTCTATCTCCTGCTTAGTCTTAAATTTCTTCTTTTCCCATAGATCTGACAAGTATACTATTCTATCATCTAATTTGTTTATGATTTCCCTCTTTATATTTAAGTTATTTACCCATTCCGAGTCAATCTTGGGATAGGGTGTAAGATGCTGACCTAAACTTAATTTCTCCCATACTGTTTTCCAATTCTCCAAGCAGTTTTTGTCAAATAGTGGGTGCTTGTCCTAAAAGCTGGGATCTTTGGGTTTATCAAATGCTATCTTGCTTCTGTCATTTACTTCAAGTCTATTCCATTGATCCACCCTTCTATCTCTATAGTTTTGATGATCACTGCTTTAGAGTATAGTTTGAAATCTGGTAATGCTAGGCCTCCCTCCACATTTTTTTCTTTAGTTCCCTTGATATTCTTGATCTTTTGTTCTTCCAGATGAACTTCATAATAATTTTTCCTAATTCTATAAAAAAAAGTTTTTTGGTAGTTTGAAAGGTATATCACTGAATAAGTAAATTAATCTAGGAAGGATTGTCATTTTTATAATATTAGCTTGTCCTATCCATGAGCAATTGATGTTTTTTCCAATTGTTTAGATCTAGTTTTATTTGTCTGAAGGGTGTTATGTAATTATGTTGATATAATTCCTGAATTTGTCTCAGCAAGTAGATTCCCAGGTATTTTATCTCATCTAGAGTGATTTTAAATGGAGTTTTTCTTTCTAATTCTTGCTGGAATTTTCTTTGTTGGAAATACATAGGAATGCTGATGATTTGTGTGGATTTATTTTATACCCTGCAACTTCGCTAAAGTTATTATTTCTAGCTTTTTAGTTGAATTTCTCAGATTCTCTAGGTATGCCATCATTGCTACTGCTGGCATTTCTAGTACAATATTAAATAGTAGTGGTGATAATAGGCATCTCTGCTTCACTCTTGATCTTATTGGGAAGGCATTGAACTTATCCCCATTGCAGATGGTACTTGATAATGGTTTTATATATTTATTTATTTTTAAAACCTTTACTTTCTGTCTTAGAATCAATACTGTGTATTGGTTCCAAGGCAGAAGAGTGGTAAGGGCTAGGCAATGGGATCAAGTGACTTGCCCAGGGTCACACAGCTAGGAAGTGTCTGAGGCCAGATTTGAGCCCAGTACTTCCCATCTCTGGGCCTGGCTCTCAATCCATTGAGCCACCCAGCTGCCCCCTTGATGATAGTTTTAAATAAATACTGTTTATTATTTTGAGGAAGAACCCTTTTATTCCTATATTTTCTAGTATTTTCAATTGGAATGGGTGTTGCATTTTGTCAAAGGCTTTTTCTGCATCTGTTGAGGCAATCATGTGATTTCTATTAGTTTGGTTGTTGATATGGTCAATTATGTGAATGGTTTTCCTAATATTAAACCATTCTTGTATTCCTGGTATAAATCCCACTTAGTCATAGTAAATAATCCTTGTGATAACTTGCTGTAACCTTTTAGCTATTTTTGCATCTATATTCATCAAGGATATTGGTCTATAGTTTTCCTTCTTTGTTTTTGGTCTTCCTGGCTTGGGAATCAGTACCATATTTATATATTAAAAAGAATTTGATAAGACTCCTTCCTTCATCATTTCTTATGGCATATTAATATTTATATACCATAGTTTCTTCTGCCATTCACCAACTACCTGAGGCAATCTAAGTCAGTGATATCAAACTCAAATATAAATAGGGACCACTAATCTCTACCTAAGTATCTCTGTAGGAAGCATATTAACTTAGTTTTAAAATACAATGTTATCTATGTTTTATTAAATTTTTTTTGTTGTTAAATATTTCCAAGTTACATTTTAAAGTGGTTTTGCCCACTCAGGATTGTCAGAAAGCACATTTGACACCTCTGATTTAAGTCATCACTTTTGGTTCATTCTTTTCTTTTCTGCCTCCCCAAATCTTGTACAAGCAGGAAGTTTGTTACTTGTAATTATTTCCTCTGAGGCATCATGCTCCCAATAGTCTCATTTGTTTTCCTATTAAATGTGGTGTATTTACATATATCATATTTTGTGTGTATTCAGTCCTTATTGATCCATTTCAAGAGAGGAGTAAGGGTCATCTGCTACTCATTCCCCACCCTTTTTTCCAGATTTGTATGGTCTTCTCTGGACCTTCAATTATAAGAAATACCAAGTTCCACCTCCTTTTTTCTCCTTTTTACACTAGTCTGTGTAATTCTTTCTTTAACCCTCTCTCTTTTTCCTGTCCAATCCTCAGAATAGGCTCAATTACTTTTGGGATTTCTGTTTGTTGTTGTTGTTTTTAAATTTAATTCCTTTGAAGTCTTCGCTTTTGAAGGGGCTCTTTTCTTCTCAATATTAACATATTAGCACAATACATCAATATATAGCTCCTTCTAAGTATTTAAATACATTTATCTTTCTAAGTTTCTTTGTATTCTTATGTTTGTATTTCAAAGTTCCTATTCAGTTTTGTGTTTTCATAAGGACTGCTTGAAAAAATAATTCTATTAAAATCTTCAGTTTTGCAAAACAAATTGTTCTTGATTTTAAGTTTCTTTTTTTTGTCTTTTAGAATCTTATATTCTTGGATATATTTTTGCTTTTAGTAGAATTTGCCTAGTCTTATGTGACTGATTGCAGTACCTTGTTATTTGAACTACTTCTGGTTGCTTGTAGGATTTTTTAGTTTGATGTGGAAATTTTTAATTTGGTTCTGACATTCCTGGAACTTTTCCTTTTTGATTATGCTTGACAGGTTCTTTTATTTTTACAATATTACTACTTATGCCCCCAGAAAAATGAGAGCATCTTCCATGCTACAATACATTTAAGAATCTGCCTGCCATGCACATGAACATACACATGCAAACACAAATAAGCATTACATAACATAGTGGGTATAATAGCTGAGCCAGAAAAACTTTTCCCCTTGGTAAAGATGGTATAAGGAAAGATGAAACGGGAAATGGGATTCAATATGTTCTTTTGAACTGGGGTAAGTGGAAGAGTAATAGCATCATAACTTTTGGGGAGAGGAATTAGAATTTTGAGGGGACAGAACAGCACTAACTGGAATGAATGAAAAGTGATCCCCATCATAACTATGCCTACTCTAATGAGTACCATCTCTATCAACAACTTTCTAATTTAAATTTCTGAGGCTACCACTAAGCTCATTTTCTGTCTTCTGCAGAAAATACCTGGATATCCTCCTAACAGCCCATCATTCACATGAAAACTATCCATAGCACTTTCACATCATTATCACTATCTACTAGTTTCACTCCTATATTTCAAAGAGATGAAAAAGGCTTAATGAATAATGCTAACAAATCTTTTAGAAAAAAGAATCCTAGTTAAATCTAGGATTATTAAGCACCTACAAAGAAGCAAAGCAATTTCTCCTATTCAAAAAACAAACAAAAAAATCTACTCATTCACTCAATTCTTAATAGACTACTATTCATAGGCAAAGAGTTCCCAGAGATAAAAGCAGAAACCTATGTTATACAGCTTTTCTACTCAAAGCTTTTAAAGCATATGCTAACTGCTTTAAACAGCGTAAAAAACAATGAACACATTCCTAAGCCTTCTCACATTAATAGTAGGGCCATGAAGACTTTAAAAAAAAAAAGAAAAAAGCTACACTTCTCTCTCATCTATACCAATTAGGTCTCCAGAAATTAGAACTGTAAGAGTTCACTAGATCACATTAACTTTTTTTCCATCCATGCTTAAACCTCTATCTGTGCCTGAAACTTTAACCACATTAGTAACCATAGTATTGGTCATTCTAATTAGTTGTGTAATGTGAGGGTAATTGATTATTAAACTTCCAACATTTTTTCATTATTATTTCTCTATTACATTCCTGAGTTCCTAGTTTTCTTCCTGCTAAGCAGCTCAAAGAAAGACTTGGGCATTGCCTCACAGCACTAAAAAATAATTCAGTAATCTAAATATTTAAAAAGTGTCAGTGTCTAAACACTGAACAATGTTTATAGGACATTTAGACAGATGTGTAAGGCAAAAGAAACTCTATACTACTCTTTCCAAACAAATCTATCATTACTCACAGAATGTATTAGTTCCTTTAGAATGACACAATTTGAGTATATGAAGAACTACTGACCAATATTGTCTATTATAAGGTATAAATGGACATCTGGCATCTCCTCAGCTCAGTTGATTTGGTCACAAAATTATAATGACAGATAATGCAGTATAAATGTTGTAATGAGGTATTAATACCAAGTGATCCTTTTAGGAAACAGCACACTTTTTATCTAATGTAATTAAAGGGACCCTGATTATTAGAAGAGCAAACAAACTGACCAAGCCTCTAAAGACTTGAAATAGCTAAGTCCTGGATGCTCTTTGTAGTTGGGATCAGTCTCACAAAGACTGGGATACAGAAAACCAGCTCTTCATCTCTTGAGGGGATTTTCCCTGACAGATGACTGTCTTTAGAACAATATAAACTTTCCATCTTTATTGCAGATAGTCTCCAAGATTTAGTTATTTAAAGCCCCAGGGGCATTGGCAATTTGCCTTTGTTCTTCCAAAGACTAAGTTCCCTTTAATTTAATAAATGACATGTGTGCAGATTTTGTAAAGGTATCAGATCTCTTGTTAATACCTTATCACTTCATTTATATTTCCTCACCTGGTATTATATCATATGACAACATGGGGAGGGGTAAGAGTCAAATCCCCTCACCTTAAACAACTTATTCATTTATCAAAGTATTTATGATAATAATCTATATAAAAATAAGGAAATAATCAATGGAGATATAATAAGAGACAAACAGGCTTTTTAATAAGTGATATTGAGCACAAACCCACACATTCTGTAGAGAATATAAGTTTTTTAAAAAAATTTCCATGGCTACATGACTCTTGTCTCCCTCTCATCTTTCCTCCCCACTCAAATTCTATTTCCATATTATTAATTTTCATAAGAGAGTAATCTCTTAAAACCAAAATCCCAAATTCTATACCCATATAAGCAAGTGATAAATCATATTTTCTTCTGGATTTCTACTCCCATAGTTCTTTCTGTAGATGTGGATAGTATTCTTTCTCATAAGGCCCTCAAAGTTGTCCTGGATAATTACATTGCTTTTACTAGCAAAGTCAATTACATTTGATCATCCTACAATGTTTTGTTTACTGTGAATAATGTTCTCCTGGTTCTACTCATTTCACTCTGGATCAGTTCATGTAGGTCTTTCTAGTTTCTTATAGAAATCAAGCAGTTCATCATTCTTTATAGCACAATAGTATTCCATCAACATCATATACCACAATTTTTTGAGCCATTCCCCAATCAAAGGACATTCCCTCATTTTACAAATTTTTGCCACCACAAAAAAGTACAGCTATAAATATTTTTGCACAAATTGAGCCTTTTCCATTTTTAAAAATCTCTTTGGGAAAACCCAGTGGAGTGTTGTTGGATCAAACATTTAAAGTCCTTTGGGCATAATTCCAAATTGTCTTCCAAAATGGTTGGATCACAATTCACAACTCCAACAGCAATACATTAGTGTCCCAATTTTGCCACATCCTCTCCAAAATTTATTATTTTACTTTACTGTCATATTGGCCAATCTGTTAGGTGTAAAGTGGTACATCAGAGTTGTTTTGATGTGCATGAGAATATGAGCTCTTACTGTTCCTTTTTTGTAGATTATGATAAAATAATGATTCACCAGAACAAAAGACCAACTTGAAAGTGCCCTTCCAATGAGATGTTTCCATCAATACATCAAAATAATCCAAGATACTTTTCATACTAGAAAGACCAGAATTTAAGAGTATGTTGAAGGACTAAGTTGTATCAACTAATATTGGATTTTGTGTTTTTTTTTTATCCATAAGGCAAAGAAAACAGAGATGGATGAAAAATTGTATTTCCAAGAAAAATTATAATAAAAAATTTGCATCAATTGATGAGTCTGTTAAAGATATAAAATGTTAAAGATATAAAAATAACTCTATTTGATGATTCTTTGATCATAAATAAGGCAAATTAACAAAAAAGACATGTATGCTTCCTAAAGTTTTTAGTCAATATGATAGAGGAAATCCAGCTCAGAGACCAATTGGATAAAAGCTTTCCTGTGGATAAAAAGGTCCTTTATATTTTCCTATTTGAAGATGACATTAAGCCAGTTGCATCAAGTCATAGAATACTCCAGTGGCATATGTATATAATTTAAAAATCCTTACTTTCCATATTAGAATTGACACTAATTATCAGTTCTAAGAAGAGTGGTAAGGGCTAGGCAACTGAGGTTAAGTGACTTCCCCGGGGTCATGAAGCTAGGAAGTATCTGAAGCTAGATTTGAACCTTTGACCTCCCACCTCTAGGTGTGGCTTTCCATATACTTAGGAGCTCCTCACTGGTATCTTTTCAGGAAAGCAAAGAAGAAATCTATTGAACTTTTGAGACAGGAACTGTATAGGCTGGTAGGCATGTATGGATTATGATCTGAATTGTTGGAGGAAATCTTTAAACCAATGAAATGATAGATTCATCTGAGTATATTCAAATTTCATATTATATTATAAATTATTCAGATTATTGGAAGAAATTAACTGAGCTCATTAATCAATGAACAATAAACTCCAAAATAAATAACTAAGTTGGGAGAAAAAGAAGTCTCTATTTATCAATAACTGTGGGGAAAACTGGAAAGGAATTTGACATAAATTAGGCTTAGACTAGCATTTTATAGTATCTCCCAAAATAAGTTCCAAAAGGTCATTGACCCAAATATAAAAATTCATATCATAAAAAATTAGAAAAAAAAGACTAAAATACTTTTCACAACTATAGTTGTGATAAAATTCTTTACTAATGTGGGGTTTTCCTTAATGGACTTCCCTGACCAGCAGGGTCCCACAAGAGAAGGGGCTCACCTTTGTGATGGGACCCGAGGAGAGTTAGGAACCGAAAACCAGGGTGGAGAATGAAAGACACGGACAAGTCAGTGTTTGAATAGGGCAGGCAATCACTATGATACTCCCTTTGATAGGAAAGTATGAGTACAAAGGAACAGGAGGTGGAGGAGGAGATTAAGATAGGAAATGCAGGCCCAGATGGTTACAGCCTCGGGGAAGGAGAAGGTCCAGAGGAGAGAGACATAGTCATTGAGGAGCCCAGTGGAGCTCCATGGAAGGGGAGAAAGGCCAAGAGAAAGTTCATGGGTTTGCCTCTGAATTTATTCCTGTCCTGCTTGGGCGGTACTCCCAAGCACGTAGTAACCACACCACAAAGTATAGACAGTTAAGATTGGGTGGCAAGGTAGAGGGAACACCTTTGGGCGTGTAGATTGCAAACCGCGCTTTCCCAGGGAATTGAGTCCGAGCATGTTAATGAGTTTGTCTTAGCCAAGGGCCACATGGCCAGTTCAAGGTTACATTCACAAGCCTCATTGGTATAACCTTATGCTTGGAGACACAGTAATCATACAGTCATTTATATTTCATAGATGTGAATATGCTTGGGATGCTACAACTAAACAGGGATGATATAAAAGATAAAGACAAAGTATATAAAATTTTAAAGCTTATAAATGAAAAAAAGCAGAGAAACTGAACTGAAAAAACTTTTATTTTTATTTCAAACTTAAATTTTAATACATAAAAATTTTAGAAAAATAACTATAAAAGAAACCAAACTGCTTTTCCAAATGTGGGGAATAAAAAGAATTAATGTGTTCTTCTCAGGGTGGTCATCCATCCCCCCCCCCCCCTCCTTCCCACATCAGGAATGAAAGCCTGTTTAGGCTTACAGAATAAGACCTAAGGACATTTCCCTATTGCCACAGGCCCAGTGAGTTGAGAAGCCTCTTACCTCATTTTCAAGGACAAAGGCCATTAGGCTATCCTACCTCCTTATCTCCTCAAACATTTAGGAACTAAATGAGTCACTCCTGAGGATATGATTACCTTCCCATAACCTTACCCCTCCCTAGTGGGAGTTCATGAACTCACACTATGTATCTTGCTGTTTTCTGATTGGGATAGACTTCACAGATAGATTTTAAGTTGGAGCCCCCATACAACAGGGTGTTGGGCAGAGGGGGAAAGGGGTCTGCATCAGGAACCTATATAATGCTTGTATCTGCACCTGTACATTGGCATTTTCCACTAGGGCATTTTCCCTTTCTCATGAGAAAGAATCCTGACTCCAGATTTGTAATTGTAATTTGGGGTGGGTGGTCATTTTTATTCCACTCACATATAATTTTAAGCATATGTTCAATTTAAGCATATTTCTTATATGTTTCTTTTATAATTTATTCCTCTTATTCATGTTTATTTCATCTCCACATTTTAATGTTTTATTGATGATGACTCTAATACCCACTAATTCAATATCCTTTTCAAATAGAAGCCTCTCTTGTTAAGCAAATACAAATCAACACAGTGGCCAGGTCTGAAAATAACCATTTCATTTTGTACTCCAAGTCCATAACTTTCTGGGGAGAAGTAGGCTTCATCATAAGTCTTCTGAGGTCAGAAGTAGTCACTGCTTAGATCAAGGTTTTGAGTCTTTCTGAGTTTTCTTTACTGTGGTCATGTTAATTGTGGTTCTGCTCATTTACTCTGCATTAGTTCTTGTAAGCTGTGAACTGTTTCAATCACTGAGGAAAACGCTTAAGACATATCCAAGAAAAGTTATTACTTTTGTGGAAAGTCTCTGCCCTTGATAAGCTTGTATCATAACAAGGAAAACAACACATACTTAAATAAGGAAATATGTACTAAAAGCAAGTTAATTTCTAAGAAGATAAGAATAGTACTTTAGGGATCACCCTAGTGAAAATATTAATAATATGGAAATAGGTATTGATCAACGAGACATGTTAAACTCAGTGGAATTGCATGTCAGATACAGGAGGGGGTTGGAGGGAGGGGAGGGAAAGAACATGGGTCTTATAACCATGGGAAAATAGTCCAAATCATCTAATTAAATAAAATAAACAAAAATAGTATTTTAGGGAGGGAAGTTTAGCTAGCTAAATTCTGAAGAAAGCTGGGGATTCTAATAGGTAAAGGAGAGGAGGCATAACAGAGACAGAGGATAGCTTATTTAGGCACTGAGATCAGAGATGGAATGCCATGTAAAAAGAACAAGAAGAAAGACAGAATATGTGAAAAGAGTAATCAAAAGAAAAATCAACAATTAACAATCATATGAAAGACTATTTCAAATCAACCTTAAGGGAAATAGAGATCAAAACATCCTTACTCACACTCCACAAATTGGCAATGATAAGAGATTGGCATATTTAAGGTTAGAGAGCATATAGTAAGACAAGCACATAAATACACCATTGGAAGAGCTCTGAATTGGTCCAATTATCCTGGGAAAAAAATTTAAATCATCCAAATAAAGTTACTGAAATATATATACCCTTTGACCCAGATCTTCCATGACTAGTTGTCTATCCTTAAGGAAGGCAATGATACAGAGAAAGACTAAATACCCCAAAATATTTATAGCATCACTTTTTATGGTAGCAAAGAACAGAAAACAAAGTAGATATCTATTAAAGAATAACTAAACAGCGCAGTACATGAAATATATATCGTAACTAACTGCATCATAAGAAAGAATGAATTTGAAAAATACAGAAACTTAAGAAGATATTTACAAACTAATGCAAATTGAAGTAAGCAGAACCAGTAAAATAAAATCCACAATCACTACAATGTAAAAAAAAAAAGAAACTGGAAATTGTAATTACAATGAATAAATTTAAAATTATAGATATATAAAATTTAAATATAATTAAATACAATAGGGATACAATAGGACAATATTGTCTCTAGAGGAAGAATGAGAAAATGCACTCCACTCCCTTCACTTGAGAGGCAGGGACCTGTTGATATGGAACACTATGTATACTGTTATATTCAGTTGATGTGAATTCAATTTTGAGGATATGCTTTTTAAATTTTGTCTTTATTATTGTGAACTTTGGATTACTCCATTCTACTTAGTCTAACAAAAACAGGAATGTCTACACCCATACTTAAGGACTGAGTGTTTAGGAGGATGGCCCATGACAGATATGTGCTAGCAAATGACAAATCAGAAACAACTGATAGACCCCTGGGCTGTCCTAAATCAAGCTTAAGTTACCATTGGTACATGTGAGATGCAGGAAAGTGATGTAAAACCCGTTGCTTCCTCTCTATTTCACATCACTTCCTCTCTTCAGCCTCTTTCATTGGAGAGGTGGCTCTAGCAGCAGCTTGCTGAGCATTTCGGCATCTTGGTGTGGTGGCAGCTATTGTCTAGTTTTGTCAGTGAGTTTTCTTTGATACTATAGAGGGAGAATCTTAGAACCCTAGTTCAGGTGAGGCATCTTCACTGAGCTCTCTCGGTGTTTAGGTTGATTCTTTTCTCCTTTACCTTCCAAACACTATCTTCTTAGAAAAGCCTCTAATCTTCTTCAAAGACCACGTGGCAGAGGTCTTTGAACTCCCTCTGGTACAGACTAGGCAGGAGAAATCCTATACCCTCTTTCTCTCTCTTCTCCTTAATTCCTTCCCTCTATATTAATTAAAATCACCATAAATTTCCAAACTGACTTGGGTATTTTATTTGAGATTTTCTCTGGTGACCAAATTAATTAGATTAGGTTACAACCCTAAAATTATCCTTACATTATTCTTTGTTAAAAAAATTGACTGGGGGCAGTTGGGTAGGTCAGTGGATTGAGAGCCAGGACTAGAGAAGGGGAAGTCCTAGGTTCAAATTTGGCCTCAGACACTTTCCAGCTGTATTGGAAAGTATTGGTTCCAAGATGGAAGGTAAGGGTTTATAATAAAAAATATTTTTAAAATAATTTTTATATTTAAATTTTTTAATTTAATAATTTTAATTTTTAATAATTATATAATATAATTTATAATAAAAATAAATTTAATTTTTAATAATTTTAATAATTTTTTATAAAAAATAATGATAATAAAAAGAACTGGCTCTCTGGGTAGGGGAAAGAAGCAGATGTATTTAGAAATGAAATTTGTTATAATTATAATTTAGTTATTTAATATAAATATATTTAGAAATGAAACATGTGAACTCATTTTGCTTGACTATTTGGTGGATAAAAGGATTTCTCTTGCTCTTTCTTCAAATTAACAGGGATTGGGGGGGGGTATATTAACAATAGTGATGCCAAAAAGGAAGGGGTGCATCATAACACTTGAAAAGGCACATTACAAAATTACCATCAGAAGTGAGCATAGAAGGGGCAGCTAAGTGGCTCGGTGGATTGAGAGTCAGGCCCAGAAATGGAAGGTTCTGGATTCAAATATGATCTCAGACACTTCTTAGTTGTGTAACCCTGGGCAAATCATTTTACCCTCATTGCTTAGCTCTTACTGCTCTTCTGTCTTGGAATTGTGCATAGTATTGATTTCAAAACAGAAGGTAAGGGTTTAAGAAAAAAAGTAAGCATAGTAAATCAGGCTAGTTTTGAAAAAAAAAAGTGTAGACTTTGTTATATACTTAGACCCTTACCTTCTGTCTTAGAATCAATACTATGTATTGGTTCCAAGGCAGAAGAATGGTAAGAGCTCGGCAATGGGGGTCAAGTGACTTGCCCAAGGTAACACAGCTAGGAAGTGTCTGAGGTCAGATTTGAACCTAGGACCTCCCATCTCTAGGCCTGACTCCCAATTCACTGAGCCATCTAGCTTCCCCACTGTTATATACTTTAATAAAAAGAAAGCACTGTGAAATGGAGATTCATGATTTCATTAAAAATCTTTTTTCTGTGTTCTATGTCTAGAAATGCTCTCTTTTGGTTTTTAAATTTTGAATTTTTAAAATTATGAAATAGAAAACAGATAGTTATATAATTACATGAAAATAAGCAAAGGTTTACTCATAAAGATGATACACATTGCAATTCAGATACATCATAACCAGACTCTTTAGGCTCTCTCCTTAAGCAATTAGACATTCTGGTTAAGTAACAAATACATGGAAAAAGGTTTTTGTTTAGTTGGTTGCATGCAAACATGCATCAAAGGAAGAATGATAGGATAGTAATTATTATTACTTTCTTATTTTTAAACCCCTACTTTCTGTCTCAGTAACAATTCTAAGAGTAAGGACTAGGCAAATGAAGTTAAGTGACTTATTGTTCAGGGTCACATAGCTAGGCAATGTCTGAAGCCATATTTGCATCTATGTCCTCCTGACTCCAGGCCTGGCCCTCTATCCACTGGCCATGTTGTTGCCTCCAGCACAGTAATTATTGAAAATATCTTTCAATGTCTTACTGAGGTAATCCAGTTCAGAAAGATGAAGCAATATAGTAGTAGTTCTGGGTTAATTCCATTAAAAAATACTTAGCATAGATTTTCTGTATTTGGGAATTTTTTACTGCTGCAAACAGCTACCTATGTCTTCTTCTACCATCATCTTGTTTTACTCCTTTGTTATACATCTGTGGGAGGAAAGACAATAGAAAAGGGAATAAAAAGGGTCTTTTTATGTCATAGATTCAAAAGATCACAGATCTAAAACTGGAGGAACCTTAGAGGTCATGTAGCTCAACCCCTCAAAACCCTTCATTTTATAGATGAGGAAACTAAAGTCTAGAGAGATTAAATTATATGCCCACAGTCACATAGGTAGTAAGTGACATTACTTAGCGTTTTCTACTGTACTATGCTGCATTCCTTAAGCCCTTTTCATGCCAAAATATTTGATATTAAATATCTTTCACTAAATTTCAAGCCTCGTGTTCTTTTGAAACATGTATGCTAGAGTCATTAACTACATTTCTAGGTACTATTTATGCAATCTACAATAGAATAAATTATTCCAGCTCAAATAGGGTAATAATTGCTCTTATTCAAAATAAGTTAAGTCCAAATATCTACTTGTAAGGCCAGTGAAATGTAGCATAAAATCTAACTAGCTGGGTAGCTCAGTGGATTGAGAGCCAGGCCTAGAGATGGGAGGTCCTAGGTTCAAATCTGGCCTCAGACACTTCCCAGCTGTGTGACCCTGGGCAAGTCACTTAACCCCCATTGCCTTAAAAAAAAAATCTAACTAGTGTGTTGAATATATTTTATTTCAAAATATAGTCTGGTAGCATTTCAGAAAAGAAGAGGTGTGGGGGGGGACAAAAGTTATGAACAATTATAACCTATTTATGCTTATAACTTTCTCCATCCATGAGAATATAATAAAGTACCTGGACTTATGTATTATTAGTTTATGATAGACGGGTACTTAAATGCAGTTGTTCGTATTATTAACTGTTAAAAGGTCATTGAGGCATCCTTATGCTTAATCTCAATCCTTACATTATTATTACTATTCACATATTATGGCCAATGTTTTTGGAATCTCCTAATAATTCTCAACAGTTCTTTCTCTGGAGGTGGATAGCATTTCCCATCATAAGTCTTTCAGGACTGTCCCAGATCATTGCATTGCTGAGAATAGATAAGTTTTCATAGATAATCATCATACAATATTGCTGTTATTGTGTACAATGTTCATCAGTTCTGCTTATTTCACTCTGCATCAGTTCCTGCAGTTCTTTCAAGCTTTTTCTGAAATTATCTTGCTTATTTCTCTTAGCTCAATATTATTCCATCACCAACATGTACCATCCCCAATATATGGACATTGGGAAAGTAATGTGTAAAAAGACTGGGAAAGTATAAAAAGCAGTAAAGAGTTGCATTACCTAAATCTTTAAATGCTTGAGTGTGGAGATAAGGAATAACTGGAGCCCACTGAGCAGAGGACTGGGATGATCAGACCTGAGCATTACAAGAACCACCCTGGCAGCTGAGTGAATCAGAATGGAAAAAGACGATAGTGAGATTAGTTAGAAATTTGTTGCAATAGTCCAATCAAGAGGTCAGGAGGGCCTGAAATACAGCTATAGATGTGCAAAAGAAGGAAAGAGAATATATACAAGAGCTGTAAATGTAAAAATAAGAAGACTTTGATTGGATTAGATCACATGTGTGGTCAATGACAGTGGAAAGTTGAGGACAACAACTTGAGACTGAAAGCCTGAGTGACTGAGAGGATAATGGTGCCCTTCATGGTAATAGGGAAGTTCACTGGAGGTAGAGTTTGAGAGGAAAGAGAATGAATTGTGTTTTAGACATGCTGATGTGTCTACAGGACATCCAGTTCAAGTTGTCCAAAAGGAAATTAGCAGCGTATCACTGTAGCTGAATGAAGAAGTTAGAACTGAATATACAGATCTGGAAATCATCTCAATAGGAGAAAAGTAAACCCAAGAGAGCTAATGAGATCACCAAGTGAGAGAGTATACAGGAGTTGGCAATTTTTTTTCTTAAAGGGCCAGACAGTAAATGTCCTAGTTTGTGGGCCAAGAAGCAAATCTGAGGATTTTTTTAGGTTCTTATATGAGAGAAAATACGAGAGAAAGCAAATTTCTACACATTTTTATTGATGAAATTCAAAACATAAGAAGTACATTTTTTTTCCTGTAATATAGGTCCACTACTGAAAAGAATGGAATATTTTTTTTTTTGGAGAGAACATTTCTTGGGGTTCAAAATTAGTGATCCTTGTTATCAAAACTGATTGCAGTTTTGATCAAGGGCACATGTAATACCTAGTGAAATCTAGTGTCAGTAGGGGCAGGGGAGGGAGGGAAATAATATGATTCTTGTAACCAAGAAATAATGTTATAAATTGACTAAATAAATTAAAAAAAAACTGATGGCAAATGTTCAACTGTTACTGATAATTTGTAATGAGATTTTATGTATATAATTTTTCATCATCCAAAAGTACACAGACAGGTACTGGCAAATACTGGCAAATTTATAACATGATTTTAATTGAGCATATTCATCTTTTGGAATGAATTTATTTGAATTTTTTTAGATTCTTCTCTTGATATTTGCCTTTTAGCATGTCATTACATTGCATTTTAATCATTTCCATTTGAAAGTTAGGGGGAAGCTTCTCAAGTACAGTTAGTTGGATTTTGAAAGATAGCAATTTCTGTTGAATTTGTACCGAATATTCCAGACTGAAGTATGAAAAAGCACTGCTGGAAATGTAGTTTAAACTCAGAAAATATATCTGCTGCAAATCTATGTGGGAATGGAGATGTAGTTTCTTGTTTTAATCTTTGACAGCACAGGAAGTGTATAAAGCAACTTGACATTACTTTTAATTAAAACAACATTTGTTATCTCTGAATGGATACTACCATGGAATAAGTTTTGCATAGAAGTGCTATTCTGCCTGTTAATTTTAGGTTGTATTCATTAAAACCTTATAAAGTCTACACAAAAGCTAGTTTCTAAAATCATTGAGTGTTTAATAAAAGTAGTTGAGGGCAGTTCTTATTCAGAAAAATTTCAATTTTGATTCTAAGCTCAAAAAGTTATAATATACTTTTCTTCTTTTAAAATGTAAGTATTAAATATGATGTTAATTTAAGAATTGCAATATGGTGATACACATGGCATTCAAAATGCTTTGTAGTCATGACTGTACCGCTGTGATTTGTGCAAGCAATGGGCCTTTTATTCAGGGTCAAGTTTGCCAACTGTGAAGATTGGATTTAGCTCTCCCCTGATTGTAACAATGAAAATGACCTTCTAAAAGGAAAGCAGTCTGAGGTCTCCTGCATGAGCTCCTCCAGGGTTCCAGTTCCACAGGGAGTGTCTATCTTCAAGTCTCTCCTCTGAGTGAGAGTTCTTTGATCTAACTCAAGTAGAAAATTGAATATGTAAAAATGGAGATTTGAACCCTGGACTTCAATCGCAGAAGTCCTTGCTCTAGTTCCCAGAATGCCCTCTAGTCTCACCCGAGTTCCCATCTGCCCAGGATCAAAATTTCTATTTAACTGGCTGTAAAAGCCTACTGAGCTCTCTTCCTAATTCCCCTTCCAAGCAGACACATCTCTCATGATGTAAGTGAAACTGAATGGGCCTTTCGGCCCTCCTAGGCACGTGCTTTCTTATTTTTGTATTTTCTTTAATTCTTAATCTTAAATAAACCTCTATAATATATAATACTTCTAGCAGAGAAACTAAATTTTAAATGCTACAAATATCTTCTTCTGGCCTCTGGTCCACTTTTTAAAGATCTTTTTCTCTTGTGTCACCTCCCCTAAATTTCACATCTACCAAACACAGCATACTCTCCTCTCCAGGACTGCCCACTCTTTAGTTCACACCTTCTTTGGTTAGATTATACCTTTTTTGGTTATGTAACACCTTTTTTGGTTAGTTCACCTTTTGTAGTTAGTTAACACCCTTTTGTAGTTAAAATGGGTAGATATACCTCAAATACCTTTTGGGGATTAAAATCTAAAAATAGATTGTGGATTACAATTTAATTTTCCCAATAAAGGAAGAGCTAAGTACCTTCATTGTTACACACCAGGGGATTACAATTTAATCTTCATAATAAAGGCAGAGCTAAGTATCTTCATAGTTACAATCTGGGGAGAGCTAAATACAATCTTCATACAACCCCTAGTCTAAAGAGATACAAGGCCTCCAAGAGAGAGCCAAGGGGACAGTCAATATTAGTATGGGTAACATGGAGATAGAACTGGCAAAAGGAATCTCAGAAAAGAATAGCTGTAGAGAGCAGTGTCATGAAAATCTAGAAAGGAGAGATTGTCTAGGAGGAGCTAATAAACAGTATAAAATGCTGCAGAGGGGTCAAACAGTTTGAGGAATAAGAAAGGTCATTGGAGTTGGCATTGACAAGTTTGGAGAAGTTGGTTTCAGTTGAATGATCAAGTCATAAGTCATGGCAAAGGATTTCAAATCAAATAAAAGGTAAGGAAGTTGGGAGGCAGCTTTCTTAAAGGACTTTACAAAAGGGAAGAGAGATAGGATAAACCTAAGTGGGGTTGGCATATCAAGTGAGTTTGTCCTTTCAATAATATTTACTTTTTTTCACAATTACATGCAAAATTTTTTTTTAACATTTGTTTTCCAAAATTTTGAATTCCAAATTCCCTCTTTCCCTCTCTGCTATCTCAGACAGTAAGCAATTTGATATAGGTTATACATGTGTGATCATGCAAAACATATTTCCATATTGGTCATACTGTGGAAGGTGGCACATATCAAAAAAAAAGAAAAGACCTACAAAAAATTGAAAAATAGTATGTTTAAATCTGCATTCAGACCACATCAGTTCTTTCCTTAGTGGTGGTTAGCATTTTTATTATGAGAGTCCTTTGGAATTGTCCTATCAAGTAAGTTTTTCAAGGATGAGGGAATCTAGGGTATAAGAACAATATAGAAGGTGCCTGTAGTCTGGGAGAGACTGAAAGTAAAAGTGAGTGGGAGTAAAAGTGGAAGCAATATGCCAGAGACTATTGAAGGGGATAGGATGGAGGGTACATGGAGAAGGGTTGGGCTTGGCAAAGAAAAGGGCACTGGCCTACCTTCCTTCCTTCTTTCTTTTTATAAAAACTCTTAAACTTTATGTATTAAAATCAATATTGAGTAGCAGTTCCAAGGTAGAAGAATGATAAGGGGTAGGCTACTGGGGTTAAATAATTTGCCCAGGGTCACACAGCAAAGAAAGATTATAAATTCAGATTTGAAATCAGAACCTCTATCTCCAGGCCTTCCTATCTAACTACTGAACCATCATTGCCCCTGTGGGCCACTTCTTTAAATGAGACCTGAATGAAGGAGATAGTGGGGGAAGATGTCTACATAATATAAGATGAGACATGCTCTCAGAAAATGGCCTTCATTCCTTTTTTCAGTTAAATATGAGACAAGGGGGGGGGGGGGGGTTGAGGAGAAGTGAGAAAGGTTTGTTTGCTTATTTGATTTTTTTTTAACAGTCTTTGGGTGTAGTGGAACAATGAATCCATTAGAAAGGAAGGCAATGTTTTGCCTTGTTGAAATAAAGACCCAGAGGAGATAACAAATTTATAGCAGATTGAATCAGCAAGATTTTATCATTTTCTTCAATTCCATTCAACATGTCAATATGAGAAAAGGAAGTAAGTAGTGGGAGGTTTAGTAAAGTGTGACAGGACAAAGGGGAAAAGATAGTATAGAGTCAAGTTGGTTTACCAAAGATTTGAGACAGAAAAAGCCAGTGCAGGGATAGTAGCTGGGAAGATCAGAATAGTAGAAGGAATGGAGGTCACAATGAAAACAATAAATAAAAAATTGTATTAATAATCTAACAGTATTGTTGTCAAAATCCTTAACAAAATCCAACTAAATTATTCAGTAAAAGCAGCTCAGATCAAGAGAGTCATCACCAACACTGGTCCTGTCATTGTTCATTTATTAATTTCTCTATCAAAATTTGGAGTTATTTACAAATTGTCTCCCCTCTTGCCTTCAATTTGCTTCTTTCCTCAATGCCCAGACTCTGTCCAGGCAGGACTCACTCCCATGGAACCTGCCCTTCCTTCCCTTGTCTTTGCACCCTCTATACCTTGGACTACCCAGTCCCCATCCAAGCTGCTTGACTACTTTGGTACCTGAATGAGATGAGTGTCTAACAACTTTATTCTTTATAATGAAATGGAAGGACCATAAAGCCTAATATTTACCCTGAAAGTATATCCCAAGGTTCTCTAGGTCTT
The DNA here is from genome assembly GCF_027887165.1 of Monodelphis domestica. Classification (NCBI taxonomy): domain Eukaryota; kingdom Metazoa; phylum Chordata; class Mammalia; order Didelphimorphia; family Didelphidae; genus Monodelphis; species Monodelphis domestica. The sequence goes on from NC_077228.1 coordinate 338,847,319, forward strand.
ATCACATGTACTGTTTCCATGTCCTCTAGACCTCTCAGGCACCATCATCTGAATCTGCTGGTGCAGCCTAAGGATCCCTGAACTGTATATCAATCATGTTACTATCTTCTTAGAACTTTGGGACCTTTCTATTTGTCCTGTAGCTAATCTTTGTTTTATGTGTTTTCTCTTCCAAATGAAAGAATGGACAATCTCATTCTATTTGTATCCCCAAGATTTAGCACAATGTTTGATATATAATAATTAATAAATGTTTTTTCATTCATTCATCTAAAATTCCATCTTTGTATTGAGGCCATCTCATGTTTACCAACAAATAAATGTATTTATATTCTATATCCCTTTTTTAAAAATAAGACTATCAAAAGAGTACAAAATATTCACCATAAAATACACAGAATCATTAATAGCTAATATCAGTTGTCTATTTTTAATATGGTATCTACTATCTCAGAACAAAATTAAAATATGTAAAGAAACTACAGCTAAGTAGAAGAATTATTCATACTCTTCAGAAAGGCAAATAAAAGAGTTGGCAGAGTCAGTTTTATCATATACTCCAAAATTACAAGAAATATTTCATGAGACACTAACTATGTCCTATCATATTAAATGTTCATGTTAAATGTTGCAGAAGACCTGGCAACATATAAATGAACTCTTAGAAAGGTTAAAGAGGGCAGAGAAATTCTAATACAAATTGGATAAGACTCTCCAATTAAATCTGTACTTTAATACTTAGTGGGCACAGGGTAGGTCTATGAAAATTTTGGGAAATATAGTCATGATTGAGAAATGAAAAAGGGCAAAATCTAGCAGAAAATGAAACAGAAGTCCCATGTTATATATCATGAATACTTTCTTCAAATAGAGCTAAAACACAAAAATGTTAAATCACTACATTTGTACATATAAAAATGATTAGTTATCTCTCATATGAACATTATAATGCAGGGAAATGTATTCTTGCCAAAGGTATCTGCCATTGTCATAGAGGATGTCCAACACAGAATCCAAACAGAAATATGATTCCCTATGGATGAAAGATTTTCTAGGCATTCTCCTATTTAAAGATAACATAATGCTGATTGTAGTAAGCCCCAGAATACAGATCTAACTAAATGCACAGGAAAAAACCAAGCAGATCAGGAGTACTTATTGTCCAGATAAAGATACAAAAAGGAGTGGAAATGACTAACAGAACTAGTCCATAAATACATATTTCACAGATAGACACAGCAGATGGGCAACATGACATCAACTAAGTCCAGAATTGAAAAGAAGATTGATCAGCTAGGTGGTATAGTCAATACAGCTCTGAGTCTGGAAGTGTGAAGACTGAGTTCAAATCCAGCCTTGTGAAGATTGGATTTAGCTATTTTCTAATTATAACAATGAAGATACCTAGTTTAACAAAATCAGGAATGTCTTGGGAACTTTAAATTACTCCACCCTACTTAAACCTTACTTTAGGGGAAGATAAAGTTGTAATCTCCTGATTGAACAATGAAGGTACTTAGCTCTTACCTTATAGTGAAGCTAGAACTTTAAGCTAAGTCTATTTTTAGATCTTAATACAAAAAGATGTTAAGTAACTATAAAGGTTAAATTAACTAACAAAAGGTGAACTTAACAAAGAAGTGTTAAGTAACTCTAAAGATATAATCTAATCTAAAGATGAGAACTAAAAGTATGGGCAGTCCTGGAGAAAAGCCTTTGATGTGATTGGTAGATATGAGAATTTAGAGGAGACACAAGGGTGAAAGGTCTATATAGTTGTGTCACTTTCTCAGGCACCTTTCTGGTGGTGGAGAATTGGCTGGTGACAGCATGCTGGGCCTTTCAGCATCTTAGTGTGGCTACAAACTATTGTCCAGTTCGGAGGTGAGTTTCTGGCTGAGTTTTCCTCCTTTACTTTCCAACTTCATCCTCTTAGAAGCCTCTAATCTTCTGAGACCTAGAGGCAGGGTTTTTAAACTCCCCCTGGCACAGGTCAGGCAGGAGAAATCCTATATCCTCTTCCCTCCTTCTCCTTAAATTCCTTCCCTCTATATTAATTTTAAATTTCCAGACCGACTGGGTATTTTATTTGAGATTTCCCTTGGCGACCAATTAAATCTAGATTTTAAGTCACAAATCTAAAATTATCTTTACTGTCTGGCTAATCCATGAAAGTTGTGACCAGGACCCTCAAATTTCTGTGAAATCTCTTTCCTTTCTTTATTACTTACTCAAGTCAGCCTTTTAAACAGTTTGAAACACAGCTGTGAGAGCAGGTGAGTATAAAACATTTTTATTTCTCTCGTTTCTCCTTAATTTGAATTGAACACAGCTGTTTTGTTTTTTGTTAAAACCAAAAAGTGGCAGGGCTGGGGAGGCTGTTTAGCTATGAATCCCCTTTACCTCAGGGAACAAACAACCCAATTAGGCAGCCTTCACTGACAATACTGTCTAGATTACTCTTAATTAGGAGTGAGGGAGACCTGGAGAGAGTTTTGGCCTTGTCCTGCTCCCCTTGTCCTAGTCTGCTAGGAAAATAATTACAAAACATACATATAAAAATGAATACTACATTTTTCGACATTTATATGGCAGTTGAAGAATTAGGGACATTGAGGATTTAAGCATACCTCTAATTTTTTATATTAATAGGTAATGTCATTTTTGTACTCTTCAGTACTGTGTTTAGAGATGCTAACATGAAAAAATTATTTGAAGCTGAAATCCAGAAAAACACACAAAATTCCAAAGCTAAAATTATGCAAGAAATTATGCAAGAATCTGAAGCTAAAATACAGAAAATTATGCAAAAAATCTGAAGATAAAACACAGGAAACATAAAAAACATGCAAGATAAACACAGGAAAATAGAAAAAAAAATTGAGGCTAAAATGCAAGATAACATGCAAGTCCAATTGGATAAATTAAAATGTTTCTTACAGGATCAATTGGCAAACATTCACCCCACCAAAAACAGGTCTGAATCTGACAGACCTGTTTCTGAACCTCTAAATGAGGAAATTTCCTTCCCCAAAATAGAGATGGAAAACACATTTCCTATAGCTCAGCTAACAGACTGGTTCTCTCATGGACTGCAAATCTTGGCTGAACTTAATCCCTAAGACCCTTCTCCTGAAATCTCAGTTTCTCATGTTCCGTCTCCTACACAAAACCCAATTACAGCCCAAAGGAAATCTTGTCCTTCTAAAAAAACTTGTCTTAGTCAAACTGAACCATAGGTACCAAATTCAGTTAGAGGACTGTTTCCTCTAAGAGAAGTACCTGAAATAGGATGGAATGGGGATGTGGTGACTTTAAGGCACTGTGAATCTTAAAACTGCTCAGACAGTACCTTAGAAGATTTGGTTAAGCTATTCCCCATTTTAAACAATGGAGGTACTTAGTCAGGAATGTATTGAGAACTTTAAAATTACTCCACCCTGCTCAGACAGTGCCTTAGGGGAAGATAAAGTTGTAAACTCATGATGGAACAATGAAAAGTCCCTGACTGGTACTTATAGTAAAGCTGGAACCTTAGGCTGGGTCTATTTTTAGATCTAATACAAACAGGTGCTAAGTGCCTATAAGGGTTAAATTGATCACTAAAGGGTCAAGCAACTTACAAAGGGCAAGCTTAGCAAAGAGGTGTGAAATACTCAGAAGATATAATCTAATCAGAGAAGGTGATAACAAAAGATGTGAACTAAGAATGGTCAGTTCTGGGGAAAACGTCTACTGTGATTGGTAGATGTGAACATTTAGGGGAGTTGACATAAGAAAAATTTCTCTTTAAAAGGAGCTCTCTGAACTGAGTTTGGGGAGTTCACCTTGGAGGTGGGAGTTGTAAACCTTAAAATTTCTTAGACTTATAAATGTTGGAAATTTCACCATTGGGAAATTTCATACTTGAAAAATTTCCTACTGATAGTCTATTGGAATGTGAACCCCCTTGGCATGGGAGGATCCTTCTCCTCCCTACTTAAGATTACTTTAGGACAGAAACCTTTTGCTGAACAATGGAAAGGGCTTTGACCTATGCTTAAGCATAGAACAGGAAGTTCTTTGAGTCATGATTGATTTTAGAATTGATACAATAGAGATACTTGGAATGACAGAACCAGGTCTTGGAACTTACAATCTCCACCCTACTCAGTCCTAACAGGATTTAGGAAGGGCTGCAGCATAGATCAAAATTTAATTATTTGAGAATATGACCTTCAACAGATATGTGCAAAGGGGCAGACCTCTGGGCGGTCCTGGGTTAAACTAGAGCCACCATTGGCACAGGGAAGACATGGACAGTGATTGGTAGATGTGAGAACTGAGGGGAGGGAACTGAGATGGTTTCCTTAAAGATAGAGGGGCCTGAGGACTGAGGGGTGGTTGGAGAGGTTTTGCTCTGAGAGGTTGTGCTCTGAGAAGTTTTGCTCTGAAGGAGGCTGGAGGTGGAGGCCGCTGAGACTGTTTCTCCATTTTGGTCACATGAGTCATAGGGACTGATCTCTCAGCTATCTAAGGGCTTGGGCCTTTTGGCCCAGCTTAAACAGAGGGGGTATTTAAGCCCTATCTCTCTCTCTCTCTCTCTCTCTCTCTCTCTCTCTCTCTCTCTCTCTCTCTCTCTCTCTCTCTCTCTCATACCTTTCTTCCTCCTGTTTGTAATTAAAAACTCCATAAAAGGTTGACTGCTGACTTAAGTTTTCATTTAGGAATTACATAGCTGAATTCCTTGGCGACCTTAAATTAATATATATCAAAGTGATTTCCTTGTCACAGAGTTTGGAGTTAGTTGGAGGAGATGGGTCTCTGAACTCAGTTCAGGAGTTGAGGATTTCAGTGAAGGACTGGAGTTTTGCTTTAGGATAATCTTGTAGTGAGTGATTAAAGACTGACTAGTCTCTCTTAAGGCGCAGGCCTAGGCCCTTCCTACTATAAACTCATCTCTCTACTCTCTTTCTTCCCTTAATTCCTTCATTTGTATTAATTAAAATCTCCATAAAACCCAGCTGAATTGGGTATTTTCACATTTGGGAATTTTCCCATGGTGACCACTTATTCTTGATTTAAATCAAGACAGTAAAAATTATCTTTACAGTTTTGGCAATTCACAGTCTTGAAACCCACATTTTCACGGTTACCGCACAATACACCATTTACTCCCCAAGAAATAAATGAATTTACATGAAATGTTCTCACATATGAACAAGATGCCTTTCTAGTAACAAAAAAGATGGCAGACATATTTTTTCAGTATAATCCATCTTTCAAGGATGTTGAAAACTTGCTACAGGCTTTTTTAACTTTACTTGAGAAAAATAAAATAATTGCTCATGTCAATAAAACCCGGGGGTGCAATGCAGCACACTGGCCATCTCAGGATCCTGAATGAGACTATAACAACTCTGAGGATTATCTACAACTATACCATTGTAGAGAGGCCATCTTAACAGCAATGAGAGAGTGTGCAGACAGTACAGATAAATGGATAGGATTTGAAAGAATTAAATAAAATGAGGAAGAGACACCCTCCAGATTCATGGACAGAATAATTGAGTTTGGGGGTGGATACCTGGATTTTGACCTATCTAAAGAAAATTGCATAAGATAAGTTAGAAGGCACTTTGTCAATAACTTTTGCAAAGTGACTAGAGATTATTTTAGAACACATTGCCCAAGATGGCCAGAGATGGACCTTGAAGAGTTGCAAAAAACAGCTCTATATATTTCAAAGGAAAACAAAGAAAAGGAGGAAGAAAATAAAGATCTCATGGAGGAACTAAAGAAAGAATTTAGATGTTTAAAAGATAAGATGGCTAAAATGGAAAGTGGGCATGATACTCAACCAATGGCACTTGCCCCTCTCCAGTAATCTAATTATCGATCTATTACCTGCCAATTGGGGTGTATGGGGTGCTCAGGGAGGAGTAATATCTTTGGTATGGGGGGCTTGTTGTGCCCTCCTAGGGCAGCTCTCCAGCCTCTAATCCTCACCTGACACCCAACTCTCACTTGTGGCTCCTAGTAGCTGCTAGCATGTGGCAGCGGCCACACCCCGGGCAACGGCTTCGACAGGCCGGCTAAACCTTGTGAGGGTAGCCATCAGGTCAAGGACCCCTGGTGAACTAGGGCTTTGCTCACCCAGAATGTGAAGACTGTTTCGGCAGAACAGGTGGAAGAAACCAACAAGAAGGTTCAACGGCTGAGAGGGTGATGCAGCAAAGCACTGTGGAGTGCTTAGGACGTGTTGGAACACAAAGGACAACACGGCCATCCAATGCAGCTGAGGAAGTTTCCAGGTGTAATGACTTTTCGTGCCAATGGGCTCAAGCTTCCAATGCCAAGAGAGTGGGACTGTCTCTGTGCATCGACTTTTCCACTTAAATCTCCTTCACACACAAGTGTTTTTTGTGCACACTCATCTACATCACAGATGAAAGCGCACAATGACAATCATCATCCTCGGTTACCAAGAGACTACTACTACTATTATAGATTTAGCCTTGGAAGGGGCCTTAGGGATTACCTAAGTCTAGTTCCTTCATTTTACAGATGAGAAAACTGAGACTTAGAAAGTAAAATGATTTACCTAAATTCACACTGATATTAAGTAGCAGAGCCAGGATTAAAAACTAGGTTCTCTGATTCCAAATCAGTGAATTTTACATATATTCAAAGGTCACTAATATTATTTATCTTTTCCCCAACTGAAGCAGATATGAATTCTGAAGTATCTGCATTTTAAGTAAATAAAATTTCTCATTCAGGAAAACCATGACTTGAATACATCAAAAAATACTTTGTATTTAGTTTTGAGATTATGATTTACTATGGATATAGCGGAAGTACTATGAATTATTAGAATCAACAAGTGGAACTACACAGTAAATAAAGTTCTAACAGTCCAGTCTCTACCTCTTTCTTCCTTCTGCTGGTAAGATTGCATCACCCTCTTATATATTAAAGTACTGCTATATTCTTTCTGCACACTTAATGGTTCACATGTTATTTGAAGCTGAGTAATTATTCTTCAAAGCAGGAGTTCAAAACAAAAGGTTTTTTTAAACAAAAAAAGTCAATAGTCTTACAAATATAAGTTTTATGTGTAATTATAATTAGAAATAGATGTGAGGCAAGAATTAATTATTAAGTGCTTACTACATGCTAGGCATTTTTGCTAAGTGCTGGGGATACAAATATAAGCAAAAAAAAAAAAGAAAAATAGTTTCTTACCCTCTAGAAGTTTAAATTCAAATGGAAGAAGACAAAACATACACAAAAAAGAGATGTAAATGGCAGAGGAAGAAGTAATCTGAAAGTTATAATGAAGTTCAGTGGAGGAATGAAAGGTCCAGCCTAAGTAAGACCCTCCCCAACATGGAGAACCTAAGAAGAGCTCACTACTGGGGGCCATATGTTGGAAAGATGGTCCAGAAAACAATAAAAAAAAAATGAAAACATCTGCTTATGGTTATTTCCAAAATGGTTAAGTGAAAACTAAATGTAAAAAGAAGTATTTTATAACATAAAGAAACTATCAGAATAAGAGCTGAACTATATTGTTAGAATTACATATGTAACAAAAAATATTGTTTTAAATCAATATAAAAATACTTCTTTACGTAAAGTGCAAACTGGCATTCAAGGTCCTCCACAATTTGGTCTGAATCTAGCTTATTTCATGTAAACAAACTCTCCTTTTCTCTAGACTAAGTAGACAGTTTGCAATTCCCTCAAATATATCCCAAAATTTTCTGTTTCTACCTTTTTGCCAAAACCATTTGCTGAGACCACATGAGCCTGAGTTGAATTCTTTCAATGCCAAGCTGCAATGTTATTTTCTTCATGGTCCTGATCCCTGGGCAATGCCTGAAATATAATAGATGATCCCTGATCCCCCAAAAGAGATGTAATCTCTTCTACTGAACTTCATAGTACTTTATACCCCTCACTGATTGAACTTTAGTTCTTTGAGTAGATCTCAACTCCCTGCTAACTAGATCAGAAGCAAATTTGCTTCCCCATCTATGCCTAGCATATTCTCAGCATTCTTTCAACAAGTTCTGGATCTTTATCCAGAATTCCCTTCATCTGCCAAAGCTCAATTCAAGACCTATCAAAGTTTTCTTAACCACCTAAGTCCATAATTTCTCTTCTTAACTGGCAGCAATTTTTATATGGTTCATTTAACAATGATCACCTGCTGTTTTTTGTAACTAACTTTTGTTCAGGTGAGGGGTTGATCAAAGAAGTTCCTTGATAAGCAAAGTAATAATTTGGAAATTTTGGCTGCATTTCCCTATAGAGGATAAGGCCACATCCTGTAGTGTCTCCAGATTTTCACTGATGGGGACTGACTCCAAGAAGAATTGGTAGTCTAGCCCTTTGACATGGTTTTTAAAAGTGAATTTTTATTAAGGACCAAGGTCCTTCTTCCTCCCCCCGTTTCCACTTTTTATGGCAGATAATAGAAGTCACAAATCAAAGTTTAAGAGTTGTGGGATCCTACCTACTGCCAAAACCAGGGGGCTATCTTGAACAGCAATTTAGCAGGGGCTCTTCTTGGCAAAAAGAGGATGAGGAATATGGCCCTGCTGTGCAGGAAAGAGCAACAATAAGGGACTACAGTCATTATATAGATTACAAAGAACCTGTATTTTCCATTCATACTACAAAAAGTTATTCCGATATCAGGAAGAAGGGTTACCTCTCCAATGGCCCTACATGTATCTCTTCCCAGTAAGAACAGGTCATCATAATAGCAGGTCGCTGAATACCTGTAAATGTTTCTGTGAATCCAAACCATAAGTTAAAACTGAACATGGAGGATTTCAGGACCCCACAGCAAGTACAATTCACTAGCTTGCCTAACTGGTAACTCCAAGTTCCTATCTTATATGAGGGAAGTCTAAACCTAAGGATAGTACTGGTCAAAAAAATGTAACCAACAAGAAAGGGTGGAGAATTGTATTGGTTGTTTATGAGCTACTCTGAGTTATTCAGATGACTTTTGCATTTTTATGAGCTCCTAAGTTCTCTGAATCCTCTGTATTTCCAATGAGGTGAAATAAAGACTAGAGTATATTGTGGGGTGTGTGTGTGTGTGTGTGCACACGCGCGCGTGTGCACATGCCCATGTGTACAGTAAACTTATGTGATGATGAGGAATCTGTAGAGAAATGTGTTTTTGCGATTTCCCAGAGTAAATTTTGGGTAAGAATAATAAAAATCAAAGAGTAAAATTTGGGGCAGTCTCTAGGATTGAGCCCATGCTATCCATAGATTGGGGTATTAGGCTATTTTATATCTAAATGTTCTCTAATGAAACTGCAAACTCCCTACAAGAACTGTTTTTTATATGTGTTTGTATCCTTCACAGTGTCCTGCATTCTAAAAAGTTGTTTGATATCAAAATCCTTTAAAAATTCAAATATACTTTTCTTTGTTCATATTTAAAAACAAATATTATCAACATATCAGAAGGTCTTTTCCCATGGCAACTATATGTCTGCCTCCTTATTTACAACTATAAAATAGAGCTTTAAAGTAATTAATAAATTAATTCACCGACTCTAACAAGAATGTGGAAGAATGAGGCAAGGACATCCCTCTTTACCTCTGCTATCCAGGGGGAACAACATCCAATTTATTAAACTGCTTTACTACAACTGGGCAGAACTTAATGCACTTAACAAGGTCAAAGATACAACACCTAACAAATAATTCACATCATTTCTCATATATTTCCTCTTCTCTAAACTCACACAGCCACCACCCTTGGTCGGGCCCTTCAGCCTACACTCCCGCAAGGATCTCCTAATGGGTCTCCCTGCCTCTATTATCTCTCATTTCTAATCTATCTTCCATAGGATAGCCAATATTTTTCATAAAGCAAATTCTGATTATGCCACCTCCATAGTCAATAAACTCCTGAAGCTTCTATTAAGACCAAGCTCAAATACAGAAACTCCTCTCATCAGCATAAAGCTTTTTAAAAGCTAGTTCAATCCCATCTATTTTAGGGGGGCACAGTAGAATAAGAGTTAGGCCTGAAGTCAGGAAGACCTGAGTTCATATTTGACCTCAGACACTTACTGGTTGGGTAACCTTGGACAAGTCACTTAATCCCTGGCTGTCTCAGTTTTCTCAGTTATAAAAAGGGGATAATAATACCTACCTGACAGGATCATTGTAGGATCAAATGAGACATTTTTAAAAGACTTAACACAGTATCTTTCACATAGAAGGTTCTTAAGTGTTTGTTCTCCTCATTAATCCTATCCATACACTTACTATTTCAGCTAAAAGCTATCTCCTAGGCCTGGAATATATTGTCTCATTTTAGCTTTCTTAGAATCTCTGACTTACTTCAAGATTCACTTCAAGTGCTACCTTCTACACTAGTCATCCAATAGTCTTGTTTCCCCCAAGGCTACCTTTTGTGTTGTCTCCCATGGTTGTGTTTTGTATATTCTCTCCCCCAGTAGAACATAAGCTCTTTGAAGGCAGGAACTTTTTATTTTTGTCTTTGTATTAAAAGTGTCTAACAGAGTCTGATATATAATAGGCACTTGATAAATGCCAACTCATTGATTCTCTGATCTGAGTCATCCACACTGAATGACTAGTACTGGAGTCACAGAAATGCCAAAAAAGCACTTTGGTGCAATACAAAAAACATTGGCTTAAAATCAAGGGTCAGAGTTTGAATGCCAAATCCTCCACCTAATAATCCTTGTGACCATGGAATCAGAAAAATAGAGCTGAAGTCCCAGATATAAAACTATGTGTGAAATCACTCAGATTGCTGAACCGCTGTAAAATGGGAATAACACTTTCACCACTTTTTTCACAAGGCTGTTGCAAACAAATTACATCTACTGTAAGTAAATATAAAATCCTTGAAAACAGGGGCTGTTTCATTTTTGTCTTTATAACTTTTCTAAGTGCCTGATAAATCTTTTATCTTCTTGATGTTAAAATATAAGTATAATTCAACATAAATGGTGACATAGGAACTATTTTTGTTATTCTACTTCTGACTGGCTCAAAACTCAACAGATTTTCACCTTAAAATTTGGGAAGAACAAAATATATCCTAGAAAAAGAAAATCAGTGCCCATTTTACAGGTAGGTTCAGCCTACTTTAAGAATGACATCACTGTGAAGCCTTTATTTCTCCAAGTCAGCTGTTTCCGTACTTTGGATCAGAGCTCACAATTTCTGTATAACCCTAGCATATCAGAAATGTGCATGTTGTAGTTAATGTGACATGAAGTCATAATTCAGTTTTCTTCTTCACAGGTATATAAAAACTTTTTATTCTATCACTTTAATAGTTTATTCACTTATGGAAACATACCATAATGCAGATTATAAGCATTATGAGTGTTTGAAGTTCTCAAATACTAATGTTTGTGAAAGTGACCTCTTAGAAAACTAAATATTCCTGATGCCTCATTCCTAAATTATGGAGAAAGGATAATGAAAACTAATTTCTCTCTGGTGATTATCAGTAGTAACAATCATGAAGTTAAGCAAAGCACACTTTCCAAAGCAGAAGCTCCAGTGCACAGTAGTTCCTATACTGTACTTCACAGTACATGAAAATACTATGAGAGTCTGGCATACATCAACAGATGTCAACTAAATAAAGAAAAAATATTTTGTTTCACATTATGCTCTAAAGAAATGAAGTAATTGGTCAGATAAGACAGCATTACATAAAAGAATCTAAATTTTCCTTTTGCTGATGTTAATATTAGGAAAAGATTTTGCTAGCTAATACTGGTTAGTTTTTAAGAAAAAAAGCATCAAACCCATTTTGGTAGCACCTTTCAAGAAAAAGGGAAGTTCAAGCAGAAACTGGATAATCTTGTGTGGGGTATGTTATGGTAGTGATTCTTTTTTGCATGAGTTGAACTAGAATAGCAGCTGAAATCCCTACCAATTTTCAAATTCTGTGATACTAAACATAAGTAAATGATATCTCAAGAACAGGGGTTGTTAATTTTTGTGTGTGTCATGAATCTCTTTGATAGTCTAGTAAAGCCAATAGACCTTACCTCAGATTGTTTTTAAATGTATGAAATAAATTGAAGAAAATGCTAAATTTTGATTAGAAGTTAGTGAAAGCAAAGATATATATTTTTCCCAATCCAAGTTAATGGACCTCCTAAAATCTATTCATGAACTCTGTAGACTTAAGAACCTCTGTTATAGAGAAATAATGTAACTTTGCTCTTAAAAAATGTTTATTTTCTTATATTTTTACGTGTAATTTTGTTGATACACTTAATTTAATAATTTTTTAATATTCTAGAAATGTGATATAGCTGTGCGTCATAAAATGTTACAAAGTTCTTCAAAAATTAAAGTTGAACATTGGGCAAAGGACGATCAAAAGGCACAGGATAGGCAAGAGTGGGTTGTAGAATATTACTAATTATGACCTATCCTGGCAGAGCAACAATCAATCAATGAACAAACCTACATTCTATCAGGGAGAAAACATGTATTTAGTCTGTTCTACATAAATGTGTATACAGATATACAGACATACAGAACAAATATAAAATAAATATAAGACTGCTTATGATTTAGAGGTGAATGGGACCTTACAAACCCCTCATTTGGACTTCCGGTCAAGATGGCGGCTTAGAGAAAGCTAAAGTTCAGATCTCCGGAAAACCCTTCCCGACCGATCTCAAACTATAAGCTCCTAAGGTGCCGAAATTCAAAACGATCAACAGTATAGACCCTGGGAATCCTCCTCCTGGACCTGGACTTGGATCAAAAGGTACGGCCCCCCTCAAAAGCCAGAACCCGAGATCACTCGGACCTAAGGAGTAGGAGCTCAGAGTCCAAGGCTCTGGGAAGCCGCGGCCCCGCCCCGCTCAGAGAGCAGGGTCCTCTGAAACAACAGCAACCCTCAGGGCCTTCTATCCGACTCCCAGTGAAAGTCACTGCCCTCGGAGCTCCAGGGAAGCCGCGGCCCATCCCCCCGCAGAGAGCAGGGTCCTCTGAAACAACAGCAACCCTCAGGGCAGACAAAACTGCCTCACGGCCAGCTATTCTGAAGGCAACTTCCAGAAAGCAACCCGACCCAGTCGAGGGGGCACCTTAGCAGCAGGGAAACAGAGAGAACTGGGGGAGAGTGTGGCCCCCTGGTCCGACCCTTCCATTCCAGTTCCAGTGAAAGTCATTGCCTGAAGGCATAGTCAGTTTCACCCAGGGAAAGCTCATAGAACCGACAATCTGCCCAGGACTAAAGCCTCTGAACACCAGACAGAGATAAGAAAAGCTAATCCACCCCATTCAGAGATGGCAAACTCCACAGAAGCACAGAAGCCCCCAAATCCCAAGAAAAATAAGAAGAAAGGGGCGACTTTAGACACATTCTATGGAGCCAAAATACAAAATACAGAGGAGATAGAAGATGATACACAAGAAAATGCTCCGAAACCTTCCAAAGGAAATGGAAACTCTCCACAAACCATGAAGAATTTGAATCAGAAATGACCAAAAAGATGGAAGCCTTCTGGTAGGAAAAGTGGGAAATAATGCAAAAGAAATTCACGCATCTACAAAACCAGTTTGACCAAAGTAAAAAGGAAAACCAGGCTTTAAAGGCCAGAATCAGGCAGCTGGAAGACAACAATCATGTAAAAGAACAAGAATTAATAAAGCAAAGCCAAAATACCAAGAAATTAGAAGAGAACATAAAATATCTCACTGACAAGGTGACAGATCTGGAAAATGGAGGGAGAAGAGATAATTTAAGAATAATTGGACTTTCAGAAAAGCCAGAAATAAACACCAAACTCGACATCGTGATACAAGATATAATCAAAGAAAATTGCCCAGAGATTCTAGAACAAGGGGGCAATACAGCCAGTGACAGAGCTCACAGAACACCTTCTACAATAAACCCCCAAAAGACAACTCCCAGGAATGTAATTGCCAAATTCCAAAGCTCTCAAACAAAAGAAAAAATCCTAACGGAAGCCAGAAAAAGACAATTTAGATATAAAGGAATGCCAATCAGGGTCACACAAGACCTTGCAAGTTCTACTCTGAATGATCGTAAGGCATGGAACATGATCTTCAGAAAGGCAAGAGAGCTGGGTCTTCAACCAAGAATCAGCTACCCAGCAAAACTGACTATATACTTCCAAGGGAAAGTATGGGCATTCAACAAAATAGAAGACTTCCAACTTTTTGCAAAGAAAAGACCAGAGCTCTGTGGAAAGTTTGATACCGAAAAACAAAGAGCAAGGAATACCTGAAAAGGTAAATATTAAGGAAAGGGGAAAAATGTTATCTTCTTCTTTTACTCAAACTCTCTTCTATAAGGACTACATTTATATCAATCTATGTATACTAACATGTGGGGAAAATGTAATGTATAAATAGGGGGTAAAGAAAGACCAAATAGAATAATATTTCTCACACAAAGATTCACATGGGA